>NC_058131.1:591314082-591426618 GCF_016433145.1 Gracilinanus agilis | reverse complement strand
AGAGAGAGAGAGAGAGAGAGAGAGAGAGAGAGAGAGAGAGAGAGAGAGAGAGAGAGAGAGAGAGAGTGAGTGTGTGTGCAAGTGCCCACGCTCAGGATTCAATAGCCTCAGGGCTCCAGAGCAGACCCTCCTGGGTAGAGAGAGAGAAAAGGTGCCAAAATTTCCTTTTATACTTTCTCTGACATCTCTCACAAAGGAAGTGGGAGGTGTCAGGGGAAGTTGTGGTAGAGAGAGTCCTGGGAGTTGTATTCTCCGAGGGCTTATGATAATTCCAAATTACACACCATAAAATGATATAGTACCATTCTCTTCTCTGTCACATCTATCAAGATCTTCATCTTTATGCTTCTAATTAGGGCTAGGTTCCAATGACAGTGGCTGGGGTCAGTGGTATCTCTAGAGTTCAGAACATTTCAAGGTTATTCTTGACTTTTGTAGCTACTCATTCTTGCTGATATTTCCTTTCTTTTCCCACAGTGGTAATCCCCATGACATGGATGATGGATTGAGGATTTAAAGGACTAATTTTTGATAGTTGATTTGATATATTTGCCACAAATGAATGTTATGAATGATTATTGTTATCGTTGGTGTTATTATCAAAGACACCCAAACCTATTCTCTGATCTATAAAATTAGAATAATGATGATACCTGGCCTGCCTGTCTTAAATGATTGCTATGAGAAACAAATGAGGAAAAATAACATTCAATGAACATTAAACATTAAACTAATGTCAGGTATTAGGAATGCAGAATATGCAGAGGACAGTGTAAAAAAATTTTTTATTGGGCTGACTCATTATAGGAAATGAAGTTTTCAGCGTAGTATACTTTTGTGCAAGGCCAGTAAATTATACTCTATTTACTACTCTCTGGTGAAGAGGATAATCTAAGTTGTTGTCTTCAGTTAAGTTTTTTCCTAAGTCTCTACTGGTCAATCAGGGAAAGAAACAACAATCTATGGAATAGATGAGTCCAAAGGGAATAGGAAACATAATTTAAGTACTTTCTATTACAAGTACAACCCCATCCTCAGTTTTTTTCTTTTCTCTGTTTGTTTTTGTTCCAGGTTCCTCAAAGTCTCAGATTGTATTATATATTAGCAATTGGGAAAGTGAGTCAACTTTTAAGGCTGGTCCAGATAGAGCAACATATTAATAAGAAGTTATGTGTGCATATATATACACCATTAGTATATATAATTCCACTTCCCAGCTAAGATCCTATCTGTTGCTTTTGCTTCACTTTGACTTCTTTGATTTTACACTGGCTCCTTAACTTTAATTGTTTATGGGTCCCACCTGCAAACTCCCTTGGCACGTTGACTTGCTTATTCCACAAAAGAAACCAAGATCCTCCCTAGCCTAACTACTTTTCTGCCTTCAACTCAGTTTGCTCCCTGAATTCACCTCAAACTCACTTATCCATCTCGTAGTTATTCAACTTGTGACTCACCTTTAATTTACCTGAACTTCACAGTTTTCTTCTAAATTGCACAAAAAACTCTCATGGATTTTTTCCAATGAAATTCTTTTTTAGAAGAAATGTGGAAAGCTCACAGAATTTCTAAAAGTTAGGTCTAAGCATCCAATGCAAAACGGCATGGTTTCTGTCTTGATAATTGAGAGGTGTGACAACTATTGATCTACAAAGGTGTGCTTTAACTCACTATATAAACTTTTACTGAGGGAAAAGATGAATTGTTCCCAGTAGCAAAATGCAAATTTCTAAAGGAACAAAATTAAAATTATTTTGTGGGAGACCAACTAATATATTTGTAGATTCATATACAAATGGTAACAAAACTATATTCAAACAACACATGCTTTAAGAAGCTATTAAAGCAAAAGTCAGGCTATTTCAGGCTGACTACATTGGTTTTGTGCCTTGCTAGCAATATCAATGTAGCGTAAAACACATTTTCTGGTGCGTTGGGTATGCTTGAGAGTTGCTCAGGTATACATGCACTAATTCTAGGTCAGCAGGAAAGATCAAAAGCTTCCATGACCAGCCCCAAGCTGACCCCTTTTAACTCTTGAATGAAATGTGCTTTTACCCACCCAAGATATCATTGAAAAAGAAACAAGAAAGAGGATTAAAACTGTCAGGCAAAAGCCTGAACTCTCAGTTTCCCAGCTTTTCAGCCTACACATCAGATGATTTTCACCCCTATTTGCTCACCCAAAGTTTTTGCCAAAATTACCTAACAGTTATTCCACACACTAAAATGCTCCCTTTGGCCTTTCATGCCAGCCCTGTTCCCTTTCATTTTCTTGCTTTCAGACTATTAGAAGTATTTGTAGGAAGTTTCCAGGAGAGGCTCTGACATCAGGTAGTTAAGTTCGGAGCAAGGGACTGTGGTAAGCCCATTGATTACTAGACATTAATCATCTGTACCATAAAGAGGCTGATGTGATAATTAACTGTCAAATAAGGTAAGAATTTTTCTTCTACTGCTTCTGAGTGATGGAATATTCCAACCTTGCTGGTTTAAACATTTTGTTTTAGAGAAAAGACATTTAGAAATAAGGCTCTATGTTGGTTTTTTGTCTGTCTATTTCATATTAGCTATTTGTTTTTCTGACATAGGATACTCAGAATCATAACTAAAGTCAAGAAAATAATAGGGTCAAATAACATATTTAAGGTAAAAAAAGCTATTGTGACCTATGTTGTAAGTGGAGATTCAGTCAAAAACCAAGAGAGTATAGATGTGACTTATTTGTTTCTCAATATGCCTGGCTGTTTATTTCCTCTTAAAATCTTCTCTTCCTCACCCTGGTATCTACTTTCTCCTTCAAAATAGACTGAGTAATTTGTAGATCCACAAAGATTATCTGAATGGGAAGAAACCCATATGATCTTCAGCAATATGGATATTCTAGATGATATAGTTTATTAATTTTTTAATTATTGTGGTGTTTTGAATATATGAGAGGTACCTTTTTAATGATCTCAATTTAATGAGAATCCCCCACCTTCAAGTAGGTTTAGGAATATTAGATAGCTTCTTCTTGAGCAACATAATCCTTTTTGAGTGGTCTCATAAATGTTTTCTTCTCTTTTACATTCTAGAATTGGCTATGGCCAAATTTAGAAGTAGTGTTGATAAACTTTGTTAATCTTCTCCAGGGCATGCTATTTAGTCTGGACCAGCAGAAATTTTGGCAGAGTGAGGACACTCTTCTTGATTCCAAAACACCACCTTTCAGAATAATGAAGGCATTATTCATATCAGCATAATGGGCAAACCCTCCCAGAGGGTTAAGGCTCTTGTCAGATAGATCATAATCAGTGGACACATTGTTTTCTGTTAATTTCTCCTTGATCTGATAGCCCTAACCAGTCTTGTAGACCTTTTTTGTTGATCTCAGTGTGATGGTGATAGCCCTGATGACAAGCCTGAGCCAGAGAAAAGGTCACATGAACTGGATACCTTGCTCAGATACAGGACACTTTATGTAATCCTTGGTGAGTTTTTCAGGACACTTTTTTTTATTTGCCAGCAGTTGGCTACACCTTTGTAACCATTGCCCATGGTGACTTTAGTGATATCAATCATCTTATCTTACCCAAACCAGGCACCTATTGCTCCAGCTTCCTGTGAGCTCAGTCCAGTTTCTCAATCATGCTGCTGCCATTCCCCTGGGTCTCCATCATGTGAGATTTATTTTGCCTCAGAAGGAACAAGCACTTCTGAGTATGATTCAGATTACACAGAAACATTTTTTCATACTGTTAAAGTATTTCTCCAACTGCTTCTTGCCATCAATATCTTGCCATTTTTTGCATTACTTGGTAAAGACCTTCTTAATGGACTTGTAACCATTCTCGTAGAATCGCTTTTTATACTTAGTACTGATATGCTTGGCAAAGATGGTTTTGTAGGTCTGGAGGCTTCAGGGAGGTTACACATAGCCTATGATGCCTACAAAGATCAAGGGGAGGCACCTACCAAATGGTGACCATCTTGACTACTTTCTTCTTGTTCATTGTTTAGACAGTCCTATTTTCCAAAAGATTTGAGTCATGCCTACCTTATAGACCAGAAAGGCTATGAGGTAGATGGGTTTGGTGGAGTCATCTTTGGGGAGCTAGTCATCTTTTCTCTGTATTTACTAATCCATTTTTTAGTCAAGAAACCCAGAGACCCAGGTTTGGGAGTGAAGAATTTCTAGTGGGACATATTACTACTACCCCTATTGTCAATTTATACTTGGAGAGGATGATGTTTTTTTTGTTTGTTTGTTTGTTTGTTTTTAAACCCTTGTACTTCGGTGTATTGTCTCATAGGTGGAAGATTGGTAAGGGTGGGCAATGGGGGTCAAGTGACTTGCCCAGGGTCACACAGCTGGGAAGTGGCTGAGGCCAGGTTTGAACCTAGGACCTCCTGTCTCTAGGCCTGACTCTCACTCCACTGAGCTACCCAGCTGCCCCTTGATGTGTTTTTGATATTTAAAAAATCTGGAAAGTAGAAATTTCTTGGTAGTGACTCGAATCTTAGGAACCATTCCTTCTAGTTTGACCTGCAAGATCATATAAATTAAGGTACTATGTCCTAAATGTAAGAAAAGTGCATAAGGGATAACTTCACGTTGAAGTTGAAATCTAATTCTGTGCTGGTCATATTGCTAAACACTAAACCTTAACAGGAGAGTAGAAAATAGAGGCAACAGTTTGGATGTCTACTATTGGTTATTAGCCCAAATTCACAATTGAATCATATATACTACATCTCTTCAATCTCCTATGAGTTTTTGTTTTATTTCCTTAATGTTATATACGATAGTTAACCCTACATTTAACTACATTTTTAAAAACAAGATATCTAGGAGTCTTGCTGCTGACCAATGGTCCTCAGCAAAGCAAAACTATCTCTGATGCTGAGTTATACTGTAATCCTAGAGGGGGGTAAATCAATGACCTTAAAAGTAAAATATGCTCATTTATATTTTGTTTACAGATAACATGTAGTTCTATTGAAAATAATCTTTATGAAAAATTAAAAATCTCTCTGCATAATGTGTAAATAGAATAGCCAGATCCCATTTAATAGTCAAGAATCTACTCAACACAGGCGTGCTAATGATGTCACTCCCACCTCCCTTAGTGGGGAGGGGAGACGAGTTACCCACACGTGACAATAAGTAACAAATCAAGAATAAGGGACTGCCCTTTGGGCAGTCCAAATCAATGTAGAAACTGCCATTTGTCCATTTGAATTAGAGGTGGACCACAGGAAGTGATGAAAGACACATTCTCTTTAAGTAAGTTAGTGAACTTCCTGTAGCGTTGGTTGGCGTCTGGAACTGGAAGAAGAAGCATCTCCTGAGACCACAGACAGATTACACTCTGTATTGTCACGTGGGTAAGTTAGGCTGGCTTCCTTGGCCTAGCTGGGCCAATTCTAAACTCTGCCGATCCGGCTGTTGGGCCTTGCGGCTTACAGCTTCATTTATTCAGTCTTCTACCTCCCTCTTCTCTTTATCCCTACTCACTTTCCTGATTGTAAATAAACTCCTCAACCCGATGCTGACTTGGGTCTGATTTAATTACGGAATCAACCTGAATTGTTGATTCCTGGCGGCCACATATTTTAAGATATAATTATAATAACTAAATTTTAATTCTTACAATAAAATAAAATTGTGCTTCCTGGCCCTTTGAAACCCCTCACGAAGAAGCAGGGTTTAGTGGATATAAAGATGGACTTAGATACAAGAAGACTTGTGTTAAAATCTTGCCTTTGGAAGAAACTGACTATGTGACTATGGGCAAGTTCTTTAACTTCTCAGTACCCCAGACAAGTCTCTATAAGTTGTGGAAGGGTCACCCATCTATCTTAGTAAAGGGAGTTTCCTTATTAGGAGATTCTTATACTTATGAAATCACAGATTCCCTTTCTCCTTTCATCTTCCTCTCCCAAATTATAGTATTCTCTCTACTTGTGTGAAGGATGCTTATTCTGATAGAAATCCAATGTTCAATTCAGTGGTATAGTAGTTCTTAACTGAGGCAGTAAAGAAGGGATATAATTCAGTCAAATCTATTCAGGTCAGAATGTCTGGAGTTAACACATGGGTCTGACATAGATGGAACATGTGAATGCAAATGTATAACAAAGTGAATTTTAGTGAGAAACTCATATGGTCAGTTGTTTTTCCAATGAGGTATTTCACATTTTCTTCTATTTTCTTTCTTCAACCTTTTGATTTTGTTTTATTGTTTCTTGATGTTTCATGAATTCAATAGTTTCTACTTGCATAATCCTGATTTTTAAGAAATTATTTTCTTCACTGAGCTTTTATACCTTCTTTTCCATTTGACCAATTTTATGCTTCAATAATTTTTTTTCTTCATTTAGTTTTTGTAATACTTTTTCCATTTGGCTAATTCTACTTTTTAAGAAGTTCTTCTTTCAGCAAATTTTTGTACATCTTTTCCCAACCAGCCAATTCTGTTTTTTTAAGAAATTATTTTCTTCAGTGTCTTTTTGTACCTCCATCAAAATGTTGACTACTTTTTCATATTTCCTTGTATCACTTTCATTTCTTTCCCAATTTTTCCTCTTTCTTTCTTATTTTCTTTTTTTACTTTTTGAGTTTTTCTAGGAATTATTTTATGGCCTGAGATAAATTCACTTGTTTTTTTGATGCTTTGGATATAGCCATTTTGACTTTATTATCCTCTTCTGAGGTTGTCTTTTGGTTTTCCCTGTCTCCATAATAACATTTTAAGATAATTTTTTGTTGTTATTTAATCATTTTTCTAACCCATTTCTTGACTAGTAACTTTGTGTTAAATTTGTATTCTATTTCCAGTGTGGAGGGGGCACACTATTGCAAGCCTCAGGTTTTTTTGTCAAGTTGTTTTCAGAACTAATTCTGGGGAACTATAAATATTTATTTTTTCTAAAGTGGTATGATCTAAGGAGAGATGTGGTCACTGCTTTCCTGCCCTAGGCTCTGATTTATGGGAAACCACAAACACTGTTTTCTGCCTCAGAACTATAACCAAGGTCCCTGTTACCCTGTGACCACACTTCGTACTGTAATAGTACTCCTCCTCTCCCTGGAACTAAGAACCATGTATGGACAATACAATGGCCCTTTACACAGTGCCCACAAAGGGATCCCATAACCTACTGCTGACCAGTTGTCTGACTACTTTACTATTTGTGGGCTGAGATCTCCAGAAACTATTGCTGCTTATCCATTCACTCCCTCACTCCACCCTACTGTTGCTGGCTTACCTGGATACAGCTTATTCTGGACTATACTTCACTCTCACTCCAGTAAAGTAGACCTTTCCTGCTGACCTTATAAGTTGCCCTAGAAAGGAAAATTGTTCACCTTGTCTTTTTCTTGGCTTTACCACTCCAGAACTTAGTAATTTCTTTTATTATGATGTCCAAGTTTTTTTTTTTGTTTTTATCATAGTTTTTCCGTTGTTCAATAATTCTTAAATTGTCTCTCCTGGATCTACCTTCCAGGTCAGTTGTTTTTTCAATAATCAACTTCATGTTTTCTTCTGTTTTGTTTTGTTTTTTCATTCTCTTGATTTTGTTTTATTGCTTCTTGATTTCTTATGAAGTCATTCATTTCTAGCTGCTAAATTCTAATTTTTAAGGCCTGATTTTCCTCCATCAGCTTTTTCATTTCTTCCATTTCTCTTCCCCATTTTTCCTCTGCCTCTCTTAATTGGTTTTTGAAATCTTTTTTGAGCTCTTCTAGAATCTGTGTCCAATTCACAATTTTCTTTTGGACTTTGCATGTGTTTGCTTACCTTTCACAGTCTCCTTCTGTGTTTGTACTTTACTCTTTATCTCCATAAAAATTCTTTAGAGTTAGGTGCTTTTTCTGTTGTTTGCTCTTTTTTCCTACCTTTTTATAGGTAGGCTCTGTTTTCTGGAAGGTTAGGGTACCCTCTTAAATTTCAATCTTTCCTTGATGCTACCTTTAGCTTATTTTCTGAGTTTCTGCCAGTTTTAGTTCTTTGGAGATGGTATGATTGTCTGAGAGCTGGGAACTCTGAGAGGCTCCTTCCACTGCTAATTCAATTAACCCTTGAGATGCTGATAGCTTGAAATTTTTCTCAGGCTTGGGCATAAGCTTTTGATCTCACTCTGGATTTGATCAGGTTAGGGGCAAATCAAATTCTAGCCCTAGGCTTAGGCTTAAGTTTTTGGTCTCACTGTGTACTTTATCCAATCAGGCACACAGTTGATTATCCTGTCCTAGAGCTTATCCCTGAGGCCCTGGCAAAAGGATCTGGACCCCTGCCTTGGGCAAATCAGCTACCCCAAATTAAGATCCATGTCCTCACCCATGTACCCCAGACTGGGACTCTTGGCTTCACTCTGGACCCATACATATCAGCCCACTTTAGCAAAGATTGCCCTGGGCTGGGATTCTGGACTTCACCACAGTTTGAAATCTCAAGGGCTTACATTGGTTTTGGACTTCTGGGTCTGAATGTTGACTTGGGCTAAGGTTCAGAATCTGGCACAGCATATTTGGGGTGTGAGTGTGTGGCTTGCTCTTGGCTTGCTCTTAACTCCTTGCTATAGTCTTGCTAAATGCGTTTCCCTCTCACCTCAGTTCCTCAGATGTTCTCTGCCTACCTTTTAAGTCTTTCTTTTCTTAAAAGTTGTTTCTCTTTGTCTCCTTGTTGGTTCTTTCACTTCTGTATTCATATTATAGTTATTTTAATTTGATTGGAGTGGATTCTCAGTATGACCTTAAGCTTCTCTGCTCTACTCTACTATCTTGGCTCCACCTTCTTCTTAAAGGAAGAAAATATTTCTAAGAATTGGAAGTTTAGAAGGATAGCATTACAGGCAAGGGGAATAATCAGTGAAAAGGTACAGATGGAGTATGGAGTATCTTGTGTGAGGAACAGTATATTGAACTTTAAGGCAGGACCATAGAATATGTAGGTAAGAATAATGTACCAGAAGACTGAATCAGATAGAAAGGGGTCAAGACACTAACAGCTTCAAATACCAAGTAGAAAATTTTCATTCAGGAGGTAATAGGGTAATAGAGGACCATATTTACTTATCTAGTGTACATTGGAGGTGACATTATTAACCATTTATGCTTTAAGAAAATAAAATTTGCAGCTAAATCACTTTGGGATGATGAATGGGAATGGAAAGAAAGTTGAGACAAAGAGAGCAATGAGAAAGTTACTGTAATAGACCAAGAAAAATATCATGAGGTTCTTAGAGTGCTAGATGTGTAAATGGACACGAGATAACATATTGAGATATGTTTTAGAGAAAGAAATTACACAATTTGGGAATTGACTCAGTATATGAAGAAAGTAGGAATAAGGAGTTGAAGGTGACATGAAGTTGTGAGCCTGGGTGAATGGAATAATGTTGATTCCCTCAATAGGGATATTGTAATTGAGAAGAGAGTTAGATTTGGGGAAAATATGAGTTCTATTTTTGACATTTTGAATTTGACATGCCTTTGTAACATCCAGTTACAAATGTCCAATAAGCACTTGGTAATGTGTGCCTTTAGCTCAGGAGAGAGACTAGGAATGGTCAGATAGACCTGTGAACACCTACAAATATGATAACTGAATCTATGGGAACTGATGAGATCACCAAGTGAGAGAGAGTGGAACTTAGCACAGAGTGGGAGGAGAACTCAGTTTTCTCATATATAAAATTGTGGTATTTCAATTGTCACTATGGCTTAGTAGACAGGGTAGTAGTAGACCAAGAGTCCACTAGAGAAAGGAGCTGTTTGATGGTAGTTATTTTCTTTTGTCTTTCTTTGTATCTCCAGCACAGCACAGTGTCTGGCACATAACAGGTACTTAATAGATGATAATTGACTGACTGACAAGTCAGAACTACTTTTGTTTAAATCCTGCCTTATATAATTCCTAGCTCTTTGTCTTTGGCTACACCAATTGGCTACACCAATCAGCAGATATTTGTTAAATGCCTAAAATGACTTGTATTTATTTGTTTTTATTGTCTTTCTATTCATTCTCTCTATACTTATTTATGTACTTCTTGTCTCCCCTGATAGAATATTAGGTCTCTACAAGTAATGATTGTTTCTTTTTTCCCCAGGACTGTTAACAATGCATAGTGATATTGTTGTTCATTTCAGTCACGTCTGACTCTTTGTGACCCCATTTTGGTTTTCTTGGCAAAGATACTGGAGTGGTTTGCCATTTCCTTCTCCAGCTCATTTTATAGGTGAGGAAACTGAGGCAAAGAGGGTTAAGTGACTTGCTCAGGATCACACAGCTAAATTTGAACTCAGGCTGGTTGCTCTGTGCCCACCTAGTGCCTGTTATAACATACAAAACATCAAAACAAAGAAGTGCTATTTGAATGTCAGCTACAATTATTACCCAAGATCTCTTCTAATTTTGGCATTTAGTAATCAAACTATATAAAAATGATAGAAGAAAAAGAATTATTTTAAGAATTCTCTCAATACCTTAGGCAAATATAGGGGCAGGTCAAAATGTCAAGGATATAATAATAATAATACTATGTATGAAAAGTTTACCATTCTTATCTCTTTAATACAAAATTTCATGATTGAATTTTGTAGTTAAATATGATAAACAGAGACCTCTTAATAATTTAATATTAATAATATAATATAGGCAGAAGACATGAGTTCAAATCCTATCTCCTCTACTTGTTATCTGTGGACCTAGGGTAAATTATTTAATTCCTCTATTCTTCAGTTTTCTCTTTCGTTAAATGAAGGGGTTGAGCTAATGACTTTTAAGGTCTTTTGCAGCTCCAAATCAATGGTTCTATGAGTGAAAAGTTAGGAAATATAATCAACATAGAACAATTCTGGTATGTAGCATTGCAGTGATGGAAAAAAAAAAAACCTGAATTGGTTGAGGTTGGCAGGGTGGGCTTTGTTGTTGTTGTTTTGGTTAAAACAAAATAAGAGACAAATAGAAAGTATTATCAAGACAAAGTCAGAGCCAGATTTTGAAATGAAGGATTAATAGATGCAGTTCTGGTAACCAAAACCAAAAACATCAAGTTCTCTAGAAGGTGGAAGAGTGTTTCCTTCATGGGTTTTTGTTTCCAACAATGGCTTGCTACGTTAAACATCAGTTCCCTCCATCTTTCACCAAAAAGTTAAAAGTTTACACCCAGTTTAAACTTTTCATATGAGGCTGATTGAAATGTGTTATAACAACCAATAAAAATTAATTATCATAGTGAATTTTTATTCCCTAAAACTTTGGACTTTGAAATATTCAGGGACTTAGGAATATGAAAACAAAGGCAAAAACATCTCTGAGTGAATCAAATATATGGAACAGAGGGAAAAGTTAGGACAGCTTCCTCTTCAGTCCAGCTGTTTAGTTAGTTGTAAATAAAACAGCTTTAGATTCTCTGCTTCACCCAGTTAACTAATCTGGTCACTGACCTTGTTCACATATTCTAGGAGCTGGTGGAGATTCTGTCTGGAGACAATCTGACCACCAGCCATAATAGGGATTCACAGCCCTATAAGGGCCTCGCTCCCTCAGGGTGATTGGTTCCTCCTGCCTTAAACTCCTGACCTGCTCTGGCTTTTAATTCATTATTCATCATATTTCTTAGTCCACTTGTAAGAAAATAATAAAAAAAAAAAAAGTAGTGGGTTTGCTGCTCAAATAAGGAAAGGGGGTGGGGGAGTAAAGAATGGCATTCTGGTTTAAAAAAAAAAAAAGGACAACCCTGTCAAAACATGACAGCTGATCCAATGCCTGTTTTATACTATTCATAGAAAATGCCAAATTCTGCAAATAGTAACCACATGTACATGGGCTTCACAGGCTGAACGTTCCACTGCAAAATGAGACATTCTTTATTTTAGTGTGTCATCAAAGGCGGTGAAAATATCATTCAAGCCTTCTAGGCTTAACCCTCTGGTCTCTCGACTGTTAAAAGTTTAATTTGAGGAGGATGGAGAGAGCGGCAACAGAGAGACACACACGAGCGGCAGCAGCGTTAGCAACCCTGCCTAATGTATGCCAGTTTCACATAAAGTCAATTAACAAATCTGTTACCACGCCATTTTTATTCATAGCCATGAGACCATTAAAGCGACACGACTACATCTGACGTTTATGATCTCTGTTCTCATTGCCAGAGGAAAAGAGGGAGGGGGAGAAAAAGGGGAAAAAAAAAACCACAACAACTTAGGGGCTCTGTAGCATGAGAGGAATGATACCATTAAGGGACGTGAGGGCTCTTGAGCAAATCCAGGGAGCTCTGAAGCCCCTTTTTTCCGTCTTAGGCTCCCCTTGCTGGTGCCTTTCAGGTTTCATTTCAATTCAGAGGGATTGGCTTTTGAGTTCAAATCTATAATGTAATTGTCCTTTTTTTGTGCCTGGCTGATATTCCCTTTCAGTAACATTTAAAAGAGTACTTATGCCAAATTGAATATGGGACTGGAACAACTCATGGGGGCTTTGTGTGAGGCAGGGCTGGCTCTGTTGGAGCCCCGTTTGAGTTCCATCTTGGCTATGTTCTTGTCTAGGAATGCTTCCAACATCTTGTAAGTGACCACTGGCGCTGAATAGGGTCTCCTATTTAATCTTCTCTTCTTTTAACAAATAGTCTTTGCAGTGGCTACAGTAAATCTCTTTCAGCTTAGAAGCTGCCACCCTCGGGAGGTGTGTGCGTGCGTACGTGTGTGTGCGTGCGTGTGTGAGTGTTTTTATGCTTTTCTCCCAGGAGGTTCTCTGCTTCCCCTCCTGCTCCCCTCCCCCAGCTGGTGGGTGATCTTTTGGTGATTGACAGTTATTTCAAAATGTCTGCATTTGGCCGATGGTTGGGGAGGAAAAAAATCTTTCCCTTGAATGTGACACAACTGCTCTATGTTTCCTTTCCGGTTTAGAGGACCTTCTTGGCATGCCTTAGTGTAAGAGTGGGGCCACTGTAGGTTCCATATACTGAAGAAGTAATAAATGACAGCGGATCCCTCCTTCATGCACCCTTTGTGATACAGAGACCAGCTTGTCCTTTTTAATGGCAATAAATAAATGAAGGAAGTTTTAGGCAGGAGTGAATTGGTGGATAAAGCCTAGGGCTTTTATCTCTGCTGACCCTAGTTTGAACTCAACCTCAGCTCCTAAGTGCAGGATTGACAAAATGGGGCTAAGAGGAAGGTTTCTTATCAACATGAACACCTCTTCTGTGGCCATATAAAGAAACCCGACACCCTGTGTGTGTGTTTGTATGCAGAGTGGGGAGGGAGATCGAAAGCTTGTAGGAACAAACTGAAAGGAGATAAATACGGACTGGTATTTCCTGGATTAAAAAAAAATCGTTTAGAGTGTAAAAAACTGACTACATAGTATATGATTAGCAGCTTGATAAGGGCAGAAGTGATTTGAGGCTCCAGGTTCCCCAGCAGGACTTAAAATCTATCTCTGCCTTAGTTTCTTTACCAGAAAAATGGGAATAATGATCCCATTTAGGAACAGAATTTTTCTCATGGTTTGCTTATAGAATTATTTATAAATAAAGGTATTCTGGGAAAGAATACACATAGAAATGCTGCTGTGGAAAGAGAGAGAATGTAGTGCAAAACAGCTTGGTGGTGAATTATTTTTGTGGAACTGGCTCTACTGGAAAAAAAATTACACGTTTTGGGTTGTCACTAAGTGTGGTTGGAAAGTAAGCAAGCTTGGTTTCATTGTTCTTCACCTTGAGTGAAAAGGTGAGTCCCTTATTTGGAAAGGTAAACTCTAATAGGAAATCTCAGAAGCTGGCATTATATAAAGGTGAACTGCCTACATGTTTCATGAACATTCTTTTTTACTGTTATTGCAGAAGTTGAAAAGCAACACATACATTTTATATACAGTCCATTTTCTATATGCTATTAATTAGGAAAAAAGGAAAAAGTACTATGATCTTGGGAATCCTCTGCTAAAATATGCAAGACCCCATCCGATTTTCTGGAACTTAAGGTCTGTAGTGTTATCCTATTGACTTATCCACTTGTGCCTATCAGTGGCACTGAATCAGTGGCACTGAATAATCAGTGATTATTTCATCAATTGACCACATATCACAATATTTGACTGCAATCAGTGACCTTGTTGCTAATTCAAACAGGTTGAAAATTGTCATTTAGTAGGAAAAACAAAATTTTCAGGCAAAATAAAAATGACCCACTAGATAATGATCCTAGGAATGGTCTTATGGGTCTGTATCTCCAGAACAAGGAACAGATATGGATAACAGTTATAAGATACTTCTTTCTGAGTATAGCTGATCAAATTGTTCATTTTCTCATTAGTGATTTTCCTCACTCAAGGCAAGTAGGAATGTAGTCTAGTCCATTTATTCTTAGTGACAATCCCAAATACATAATTTTTTCCCCTGCCAAGCCAATTTACGAGAGCAATTTTATGTAGACTGGTTATTTTGTGCTCTGTTCTATCTACCAGAAAGGCTTCTGATGGCACCAAACTGGTCTTCATATCACAGCATAGAACTATGTGGAAAGTGGCAAACAAGCGTGTCCTCTAACTTCCTTCAGAAATAAACAAAACAAAACTTGGAAAAATCTGCGCTCATTCTATTGCTTTTGCTCAAAGTGTTTTTGTTTTTTTTTTAGCTCTTCTCCTCCAGTCTGTGTTTCTGTCACTTATGCCAAGACCAGAGTCAAGATTTATCTTCTCAAGACACCTTGCCTGACTAACTCTAAAGTCTATTGGGGGAATAAGCATTTTTATAGTGCCTATTATGTACCAGTTATTATGCTAAGGACTTGATATATATTGTCTTGTTTGGTCCTCACAAACCCTGTGGGAAGGTGCTATTATTATCCCTATTTTATAGCTGAGGAAACTGAGGCAAGCAGAGGTTTAGTGACTTGTCCAATGTCACACAGCTAGTAAATGTCTGAGCCTGAATTTGAACTCATATCTTCCTGATTTCACATGCAGCAGTCTATTTACTTACCTACATAGCTGCCTGGGTATTGATCCCTTGCTTATGCTATGTTCCTTTAATAATTATATTGACAAGTTTTTCTCTAGCATTTATTAATTTTGATCTGTAATTGAATGAATGGAGAATTAGTTTTACTCATCACACTGTGAGCTCAAAAAGCCAGAATCTGATAGTTTGTTTTTACTCTGCTGCCTAGTTCATGAGCACTCATTATGTACTTATTTAACAAATTAATAAAAATTTATTCATAGAATCATGAACACAACTGGAAGCAACCTTAGAAGTGTCTTCTTACACCTTACTTTCCCTGCCTCTCAACGAGCAGTCTTCATTCCAGTGATACTGGCTTCCTTGCTGCTGTTATCACAGATATTCTTTCTTCGCACTCTAAGCATTTTCACTGACTGTCCTCCATGCTTGGTATGTTCTCTCTTCATGTCTCTAAGTATTAATTAGAAATTATGTACCTTGGACTCCATCTCCCAGAATTCTTTCCTCGTCCCAAAATTCCTTTTCCCTTTTCATTTACCTGCATCTTTACTTTACTGTTTATATAGTTCTGTAACTCCTCCCTCGCTCTTCTTCCATGTGCAAGGCTTGGGTGAGCTCCAACTTGACTCTAGCCTTTTAGTTTCCTCTTTGCTTCAAGTTAATTTTAAGAAATCTTATTAAATATAATACTTGGAGTATTTTGGATATTAATTTTAATTCTCACATCTGCCTCCTGGATTTCTTCAAGTTCTAGCTAAAACTGATTTTCTGTGTCAAGTGTTTCCCTTTCCATATTATTTTTATGCTTTCCCTCGTGGATATTCTCTATATACCTTGTTTGTCTATAGTTATTTACTTATCTCCCTGTTAGACTGTGAGTTCTTTGAGAGCAAAGACTCTTTTATCTTTTTTGTATCCCCATATTTAGCATAGTGCTTGGTACCCAACCAGGACTTAATAAATGTTTATTGATTGGCTAGTAAGTATCAGAGGCAGGAATTGAAGTCAGATTATACTTAGTCTGAACACAAAAATAAATGTGTGTGTATACATATATATATGTATGCGTGTGTGTTTGTGTGTATGTATGTCTTTATAATCCATACACATATCATGTCTATATATGTGTAGATGTAAGTATGTTTACATACCCAGATACACATATATAAATATGCATGCATCTATGTGATCTATGAATACAAGCATATACTCAGACATAGTTAAATCAAATCTAGATAGTAATTTAATTTAGATTTACTATATAATATTTTTCAGGACACCTAACATTCTAAACTGGTAACCTTAAAATATGTTATAAAGGAAGAAGAGGGAATCTCATTCAGTTGAAGACTTTTAAAACACTCATAGGTTTTCATCTAACTGAATGGCTTACATTCCATTCTGCCTGAAAGCATTCTAAGATTTCTATTTATCTACCAATTGGTAAGGTTAACTTCATGTTTATTCATCCATCAGTAATAATAACAATAACATCATGAACGTGCCTAGTGACACCTTTATTTTAAAGAGTTTAGATCCATGACTACAGCTAAAGTGAGTCCATTGAGATCCAAGTAGGGTCCGGAAGAGTGAAAGCACTTACTCTAAAAGGTTATCTGGCACTGAACACAGATATTTGTCAAGTAGAATTGGTCTGTTTAAGTACCCAGAGGGTTTGAAGCTCATCCAAGAGTGCTGAACTATGTTGACTATGCAAACCAAAGCTAGGAACATTGTACAGAGGCGCTCAGAGAAATGATGAAGGTTCTTACTTCTTATTTTACTAGACTTTGAGAGAATAAAGGTAGTTTCAGACTGTTATGTGATAATATGGAGAAATTAAGTTGATTATGAACTTCATTTCAAATCGAAAGCAAGCTTTATATGTAGCGATTTTTAGATTATTTGCTTTGACCACACACACTTCCTCCCTCCCCATTTTTCTAGGTAGCATTTTTCCATTAATAGTCATTTTAAATGTTTTCCCCCCCCTAAATATCAAAACGCTAGTTTTTGTTTTTCTTTTTCATGTTGGAAAAGGAGATAAATGACACATAAGTTCTTTAGGGTAAAGAGGTGTAAGAGTATATTTTAGCTTTTGTAAAAACAGGGAAACGGTGCTTAAAAAAATCAGATCCTTGTTTGGAATCTGGAACACCCACAGATATTGTTGCATCGCTGCACACCTCACCCTTGCTAAATCACACAAGGTCAACATCAGGCTGTGCTGCTGAATGGGTTTTCTACTGCCCTTTGGCAATTTGTAGCTAATGACAGGCCATGGCAAGAGTGAAAAGTGAGCTCATGCCAACACTCCCACACAGGGCAATGGGCAGCAGTCCATAACCTCTGACTGGACCTTGTCTAAGTGGAAATCTATGGAATTACAGAACATGCTAGAGCTTTGAACTTCTCTCCTTCTAGGTCACATTCAGAAAATTTTGCTTTGCCATCGTTCCTCAAATGCCTATAACAGGAAACTAAAATTTATACCAGTTCCCTTAAGATGCTGACATTCCATGTTTACTGGGACTGTTTACACAGAAAATTAATCAGTTACGGTTTTAAATTTTAATTAAAGAATGCTTTCTGGTATTATTGCAAAACAGACAAAAGCCCATAAAATGTATATTTGACTGCCTTCCCATGTTGTCTTTGGATCGAGATATAGTCTTGAAATCAATCATGCATGATATTTTTTGTGAACTTTTCTTTTAACACAGCACCCTTCACATAAATTAGGTTCATTTTAAAATATCCACCAAAAAGTCATCCTTAGAAGGAGCTCAATGGAATTTCCTTTTGCTTCCCGATCAGTCATGAACTTTGTCTTCCCACAGCTAAAAAATTAAACTAAAAATGCCTCAAATTTCAACTTTTAAATTAGTTGTTTTTTAGTGATTAAATGAGAATTAACTTCTTAGGAAGTCATCTCTTTTATTTACATTTCCACTAAGAACCAATATGATGAATACTGACATGACAGAAATATTTAGTTACAAATGGTTTTAGAGATTACACTTATTTATAAGGTTTAGTTTGTACTTGCCCATACCTAAATGAAAGAAGATATGGAAAGAAAAAAAAAGAATAGAAGCGAGAAACCACTGGAATTTACTTTATTGGCGATTAAAAAAAAGCATTCCTTTAAAATAATTTCCCATAAACATCTATAACAATATTAAGTTAAGGAAAAACAATTATACAATTCTTATTGCTAGTACTTAAATACATTTTAAAAGTATCAATTTGAATGTGGAGTGACACATGGGGAGTGTGTCTTTTCCCATTAGAATGTAATCTTCTTAGAGATAAGGACATATTCCCTGTGCTTAGAGCATAGTGCCTGGTAAGTCAGTTGTGTCTGACTCTTTGTAACCCAATTTGGGACTTTCTTGGCAAAAATACTGGGGGTGGTTTGCCATTTCCTTCTCCATCTCCTTTTACAGATGAGAAAAGTGAGGCAAATAGGTTAGGTGACTTGCCCAAGATTGCAGAGTATCTCAGGTCAATCTGAACTAAGGTCTTCCTGACTACAGGCAACACTTTATCTGTACCACCTAGCAAGTATCAATACAAAAATTAAAAAATAAATAGCAAAGCAAAGGAAGTAATGTGAACTTGATAGTAGTTTCTCATTTTGCAACCTCAGTAAGGAATATATTTTTAGAATATCTCAAGTCTATTTGGATCATGTTCATTAGACCAAAACTCTATTTTTAGCCAAGGGAATTTCTGAGTGATATTCTGGTAGAGAAAAGTGTGTTTACAGTAGACAACTTTGCTCATAAGTTTAGTTTTCAGAGGTAAGTTTATGAGACATTACATTTTAAAATGCTAATTTTTAAATTAATCCATTGTGATGCAGACTAGGGAGAACTAAAGGCTTTTATAATTATCTCATCCAAGACAGAGCAGTGTGCTTGAGTCTGGCACCTGTCAAATTTTGGATGGTCTTGGTGGGGCTTTCTTATATGGTGGCATCTTTCAAGTTATCAAAGGTTTTTGCAGTTTTCTAGTAGGGATACTGGATACACAAGTTTAAAAATTTTAAAGCAGTTTGTCAGTCATCAAAACCAGATCACCATAGTTGGGAGGTAGTTTGGCTGTTGAAGGAGATTCTTTTCCATGATTGACTGCAGTAAGTAAAAGTTATTGGACAACAAAATCCATGGAACTCCTTCGCATTGCTTAGCTGCCTCCAGCAACGGAAACAGTTCTTTTGTTGAGTTCAAAGGAATAGGGAAGAGGTGAAAAGGACTAAGCTTTTATAGCCTACAATGTGTAAGGTACTGTCTTAAGCACTTTACTATTATTATCTCATTTTGATACTCACAACAACCCTATGAAGCATGTGCTATTATTATCCCCAATTTACTTTTGAGGAAATTGAGGCAAAAGGGGGTTAAGTGACTTGACCAGGGTTTCATATCTAGCAAGTGTTTGAGGTTAAATTTAAACTCAAATCTTCCCAACTCCAGGTCCAACAGTCTACCCACTTTGGCACCTAGCTACATACTAGTTTAACTAACACAAACAATTTCAGAGTTCTTATATGATTCTGTCTCTCCCGCCAATCCTTCAATTACTTTATATTGAAATATTTAAAAATTTAGTGATGATGAGAAGAAGAGAAGCTACATGGCTAACAAGAAATGGACCAGTGGCCAGCCTTAATAAAAGTAGCTGATATTAATTGCATTTGCACATTTTTCAAATTGACATGAGTATTAAAAAGCTTTCCTTATTAACTTTAGGGTATTGGCCACCTTCACCATTAGGAGACTCCCAATCAGAGTAATGAGTCTATTTTCCCAAATTCTCTAAATTAGCATATGATTTGTTCTAGAAAATTTTTAGGAGACAAAGCTAAAGTTTTGGACAAGAATGGATGAATTTTCTTTGAAGAAACACTTTGCACATTTTCTTTGTTAAAGGACTAAGGTGGAAAAGTTTAATAGGTTTAATTCTATTTATTCATACTTGGAATGCATTTGTAATAAAATTAAATGTCTAGTATCATAAAAGGGAAATACTTTAAGTGCTTAGAAGATGAAAAACCGAAGACAAAGCTCTGAAATTGATTTTCCTTATGGACTTTTCTACCTGCTTTTGTATTCTATTGATCAAACAATAAAAACCCCTCAAACTTATATTATTTTAGAAAAACAAAACAAACCCTAGATTTGAAATCAGAGGATTTGGTTTTGGAATTTGGAATCCTGATTCTGTTATGAGTGCTATATATAAAGATTTGGGTAGGTCACTTAACTTCTGGGAGATTCTGTTTCTTTATGGGCAAAATGAGGAAGTTTGGACCAGTTGATGTCATGATTCAATCTTTTTATAAATCTATGATCCTATGATTCTTGTTAACAAAATATCTTTTTTCCTGTTGAAGAGACATAGATATAATTACTGTCCTTAAAGGAATTCCAAAACCCCTTCAAAGAATAAAGAGGGAAAAGATGAAACAACTTGGTATTATTCATCACAGTGAATAAATCCTTAAAATAAGTGAATTTAACTAGATGTCTTCCACAAGATCTCTCCCTAGATCTATGAACCTCAGAACCTAATTAGAACCAAGGAAAAGCAAAGATGAAAGTAGGCAGAAGATATTGGGTACAGAATCACCAGAATGTATCAGCTTTTCTTTTCCTAGATCTAATCAGTGGGCTGAACCAGGTCTTTCTTTTTTTGCCTTCTCTTTTCCTCTTGCTTTCTTTACTATTCCTCATTTAAGCATAGAAAGTCTTGATTTTTGACAATCTAATTTCAAGCTACTCACCAAAAGTTTGTCTTAGAGTGTGCCAATTTCAGAATGGATATACTTAGAAAAAATGGCCTGTATGGAACTCAATACATACAGAACTGTGCTTTCCCCCCCCCCCTTCCATTGTCTTTTTAACTATGCAGATGGTGGATGGAACCAAATGAAGGTAATTTGGAATAAATTTTGACAGTACGAACCCTTCACATATACATCTTACAGTTTTTCTATAAGTTCTAGTTTCCTTTTCAAGAAAGAATGCATGAACTTGGTCTTTGACCTTAAAGATAGAAATGTCACCTTTAGCAAACCCAAGCATCTAAAATGATTTTGCTCTGAAACTTTATTACTAGACTAGTACATGCATAAGCATGCCAGGTCCTCAATTAATAGATGAAATATTGCCCCCTTTTCCAGTCTTAAATGTCTTCTAAAGCATTTCATGGACATGTAAAAGAGTTGGTTGATATTTTGAGGAGTATCCATGAAAGTAATTGAGCTCACTCACTAAGTGTATTTTTTGTGCTAATTAAATATTCCAAACTTCTATCAAGATTATTGTCACCTATTTAATGGCTCATTGAGTTTACGGGCCATGCAAGTTCCCTTTCATCAGTGTGGTTATAGCAGCAATTCTAGAAATGACAAATTAGGGAGCAAACTGAAAAGATGAAAGAGCTTTCCTGTACTATGCCTGTTTCACCCCACTGTCATGCAAAGTCCTAGTTATTGATCTGATCATAACTTTGGCTTACCTTCTATATAGCAAAGTTTAAGCCATTTTGGAGGTTCAATGGCTTTCAAAGATTCTAGTGCAAGTTTTTCAGAACATTTGAAATATTATTATATTGTTATATTGGGGGCACTTTTAATAAAGCAAAATTTAAATGACATAGCAAATAGTCTCCATAAAGTGAATTTCTAACTTTACTACTAATGTTTATGGAACTAACTAAAAGCAATGGAAACATGGGGAGTATTCTTCCTATATCAATGGAACAGTAGAATTAGAGTTTAGGAGTTATGCATTATAAGCTTTTTCCTGTCCCACAGTGATGAAGAGTCAGGCAATGTCAGGAAGATTAGGGTTCAAGACCTACCTCAATTCCATATAGACTGAGTGACCAAAAGAAAGTCATTTAATTTCTCAGTAACTGAGACAAATATTTAAGACTGTCAGTTGACAATCACCAATCTGCTTTAGTTGAAGTAGTTTCCTTGTCAGGAGTTCCCTGTAATAAAGAAATATAGTTCCAGATTTCCCTCACCTCATCAGCTCAAATATAGCAAGGTTATAAAACTGATGATATTTATATTTGAGGCTAAAATAAGGGGAGGGACATTTGAAAATGACCTAAATATGTACCATGTTAAGTTCCTTAATATTTATTTTGATTCGGCCATTTTTCAGCTATGTCTGACTCTTCATGACACCATTTAGAGTTTTCTTGGCAACGATACTGGAGTAGTTTGCCATTTCCTTCTTTAGCTCATTTTACAGATGAAGAAATTGAGGCAAACAGGGTTAAATGATTTGCCCAAAATTACACAGCTAGTATGTGAAGCCATATTTGAACTCAGGAAGATTCATTTTCCTAACTCTAAACCTGGAGCTCTATCTACTACGTCACCCAAGCTACTATGAGATTAAGATAATCTTTAAGATTAATAACTATATTTTCCACATATTTCTATTTCTTCACAACACTGTACATTTTCCAGAGCAAGTAACAAATAACTATTAAATGAACTGAATAATTTAATGAAAAAATATTTTAACATTTTATCACTAATAAGCCAAAATAAAACAATTCTATCTCTACTTCCTAGATATGTTAATTTCCTTCAAAGTTCAACTCAAATATTATCCCTTATATTCTTAATAAGATACTTAGCTTTTTTTTAATGGCTTGATCAAAGCATGGAATAATTGATAAAGAGAAAGACTCAGAGTCAGAAAGATCTGGGCTGGGTTTCAGACCTGCCTCTGAAAAATATTGAATGTATGCCCTACTAAGTCATATAACCTTTAGATGCCATTGTCAATTATTTAAAATCATAAATTCCAAAGAAGGTAGCAATTTGCAGTCAACTGGTTAACAAATATTTATTAAACAATATGCTAGGCATTATATTAAACTATAGATAGAATGAATGTTTAAAAAAAAATCCTTCCTCTCCCTCACTCAATAAGTTCTTATTTTAATTGGCTGTAGGCAAGGGTAAATAACATGTAAGATATATTAAGTAAATGTAAGATAACCTTAGAGTAAAGCCCTAAAAGCCAGGGGGACCATGAAAAGACTTCTACAAAAGATGGAATTGATGAAGTTAGATCTTCCTTTAGAACTTGAAGGGAGCCAGGGAAACTAAGGGCAGAGGTAAGCATAGGGGGATGGAGAGGGCATTCTAGGAATTCAAAGACAGCTAGTGCAGTCACAGAGAGGGGAGATGGATGATATGTTTGAGGAGTAATAAGTAGACCATTATATAGTAGTTGGCTTTTAGGAAGAGTAGCTGGCTATGGAGGAGAGTATGAGAAGACAAGCAAGATAGGAAGGAGTCAGATAGTGATAACTTTAAATAGTAGTGGATTTTATATTTGATATTGGATTTAATAGAGACCCATTGGAGTTCATTGAGTTTACTGGGGGTTGTGGGAGCCCCAATAAATATTTTTCTCAACTTGAGAAAAATAATTTTGGATGATGGATTAAAGTTGGGAGAAACTTGTTCGTGAAGACCAATTGGAAGGCTGTTGCCATAATCCCAGAAAAAAAAAATGATGAAAACCTAAACTAGGATGGTATCTGTGTGAGTGGAGAGAAAGTGGATTACAGAAGAGATACTCTGAAGAAAGTAAGGACACGTGGGGTGGGATGAGCAAAGGTGAAGATTTAAGAATGACACTAAGATTTTGAGCATCTATCAATGGGTGGAAAATGGTGTCCATGGCATTGGTAAATAAATAAATAAACAAATGCACACACACACACACACACACACACACATACCAACTTACAAGAAAATCTCAAGACCAGTGCCTTTCCTATAGGAGTATATATTTATTTCATATATACCTAATTACTCATATCTGTAGTGTAGGTCACAAAGTAAATGGTTGTTGATATACGGATGTTATTTTACCAGTTGAATGTAAACTTACTGAAGGAAAGACGTGTTTCATTTCTGTCTTTATATTCTTATGGGGTTAGCACAGTGCCTGGCAAGTACAAGGTGCTTAATAATATTTCTTGATTGATTGGTTCCTATCTCCAGTACCTCACATTGTGTTTGGCAAGGAAGAGTCACTGAAGTTTATACACTGAATTGAATGATACATTGATTACAGCCTAGATACATAGGTCTGATGTCCACAGCAAATTATGTGAATTTTCTAGAATACCCAGTATTACATCTGGCCAGCAAGGTGGCACAGTGGATAGATACATCTTCCTTAGTTCAAATCTAGTCTCAGATTCTTACTTGCATTGTGACCTTGGGCAAGTCATTTGTAACCCTGTTTACCTCAGTTTCCTCATCTGCAAAATGGGCTGGAGAAGGAAATGGCAAACCACTCCAATTTTCTTGCCAAGAAAACTCCAAATGGGGTTATGAAGAGTCAGACATGACTGAAACTGTTAAATAGTATGATATTCGTTAGTATGGATAATTAGGAGTTGCTTGTAAATAAAACGTCTGGAACATATATTTCAGTCAGAAGTTTTTAAAGCATTTATGAATCTCAATAGACTTTATATCATATATTAAATGTAACCACCTCCTAGGGTTTTTGTGAATAACGTCCATAATAAGCTTCAAAGTGTTATACAGATGTTGCCAGTTGTGGTTATTCTATTTAAGATTTAGAAAATAAGGATAGTTTCCTATTATATAAAAATCACAGAAATCATATTTTGAGAGAATCACATAATACAAGAAATCCTCATTGACCAATGGTTTCCTATCCCTATATTGAACTATCTAGAAGGGAAATACAGTAATTCATACAAAGTAGTTACCTGCATTAACTATGGAAGCAAAAGCAGCGATGGTGAAAATCAACAATTTAAACTTTGAAAAACAGCTTTAATTAAAGATTGGTTTAACAATGAAATATTTTGCCAGAATGGCTAATTAGACCACAAGAAGGTATGTCAGCAGCCAGGACTTAGTCACTGTACTGACTTCTAACCTGTCTTACTTTCTTATCTCAGCTTCTAGGGTAGATGACAATAAAACATAGTAAAGGTAGGAAATATTTCACATTATTTATTGATTTCCCTAACCTGGCATGCCATCAGATTGGTTTACTCTAAAGTGAAATGTAAGGAACCCCTACATTTCTATTTCAGAAAGGATGATTCAGGGAATTCAGATCATAAAATACCCCAGCTTTGATTGACAAGGGGAATATATACATTTGAATAGAAGCTAAATTTGGCTTTAAAAAGAAATAGAATTGAGAAGTCTGTTTCCATCTTGTCATAAGTAGTTTGCTAAAAGTTTAAAGTGGAGAAAACTTTTTCATTTCTTGTTACTGAAGTGTCCCAAGGAAATATATATCTTCTGTCAAAGTAAAATACAATACAGAACCATTTACCTCAGGAAGAAATGTAGAAAATAAAGGATGTTTAGAAAAGTTTTCAGAAAGTGGTCTTAGCCTCTTCAGATCACTTTGAACTAGAACTGAAATAAATGAGCACATTGTAACCTTATACAAAGACTCCTAATCAGATCCTCTTTGTTCTGCAGCTCCCACTTAAACTAGAAGTTCCTCTCCAATACCTGCAAATAGTCTTCTATTCATATGTAAATTGTGTTTTTAAAAACTATTATTCTTTCTTTTCCAGAATGGCTTTAAAAATAATAATAAATTCTATGAAATAGAAAGAGTGGAAAGGAATTTGGGCTTGGGGAAAGAAGCAAAGAGTTTCACGTGGTGCCAAAGCTCCAAGAGGCCATCTTGAAAGGCAGTTGTATATCCTGTCTTCCCTCAGGGTTGTATTTTAACATTAAGAGGTTATCACTGAAGCCATTAAGTGCTTTAGACATTTGCACTGATATGGTATTTGGATTTCAATGGCACTTTTATTACTCCTTTTACAGCTGTTATCTCAGTGTAGGTACAGAGTCTTAGCTATTGCCTATAATGACCTGGAAAGTTGTCTGGTGGTCAGAAGAGGGGCAGTCAAATGGGAAGCCCTGGGTTCTATTTTCTCTTTTACCAGCATCTAGTTGGGTGCCCTTGAATAAGTCACATAACATTAAAGGCAAACTCCCTTTTATTCCTGTGCGCAGATTAATTGCCTGTGCCAAGCGTTGCGTGCAAATTTGAAGGACAATTGAGTCAGGCATGCTTTCCTTACTTGCTCCTTTATTTTATTTTTTATTTTTTTAAGGCTATGAGTTGCCAGTTGCGAGCGGA
This sequence comes from Gracilinanus agilis, assembly GCF_016433145.1. Classification (NCBI taxonomy): domain Eukaryota; kingdom Metazoa; phylum Chordata; class Mammalia; order Didelphimorphia; family Didelphidae; genus Gracilinanus; species Gracilinanus agilis. Next base: position 591,400,462 of record NC_058131.1, on the reverse strand, counting down.
ATTGAGCTGCTCCTACAGAGGCCAAGTGCACCTCAATTCACTTAAAAACTGTCAATCACATCTCCAAGAAGTCTGACTTCTTATGATATCACTCAACTCTAAAGAAGTCAAATAGGACTTGGCTCTATTGAAATATCCTCGGGTCTGGAATCAGGGCAACCCGAGGTGGTGTGAAAAGTTGACTTTCTTAGTCTGGACCACTGGAGAAGGATTTTCTTTTTTTCAAGTGTACAGGGAAACATCTTTATTGCAGTTTGTAAGAGAGCTTGATTTCGTGGGAATAACTTAAATGCCATTTTAACTTTTGAAACAATAGAGGAAAAGCTATTCAGAAATTCCCCACGAACGGGTCTGTTTCACTTCAGAAATGGGTCTAGATATGAGATTGTATCACTAAAACTATGTTTACACAACTCCAGAACAACTGGGCAATTAAGAGTACAGGGAAGAAATCAGATAGTGTACCTGGGATGTGTTAACAAGTCAAGGCAGAAAAAAGGTGGTGATTTCTTTCTTTCTGGATGAGTTACGGTGATAGCGTGTACACATAACCTAATGCTTCTTACTTTGAGTTTCATGATTCTCTGCATCTTTCTTCCCACCTCATAAACATACAGAAGTGCAGGAAAAATCCTTTTGTTCATCGTTTTCTGAAGAGACCATTCTATCCAACAGTGTTCTGTGATAGCCCATGCGTCTATTTCCTTTTCTGACTTGATTTCTTCAATTTTTTTGGTCACCTTTAAAAATCCTTTTTCATCATTTTCATAATAGATTTATTTAATTTAATAGATAAATTTAAGGATATCGATTCCAACAGCTTAGGGAAAAACTGATATTTCTATTTGAAAACCATGACGCGGTGTGGTGAAAGCACACTGTAAAAGTCTGGGTTTTGTTCTTGTTTGCAGGGATTTTATTCGCATATCTTACTGTCAGTTTCTTGACATTTTTGTCAGATTGGAACTGGAGGGCATAGGTGCTGGCAGCAGGTCTTACCACATTTTTATTCTCCATTGCATTTTCAGAGAATATGAAAGGAGAGAAACATGGAGGGAGGGGGCTGTGGAAGCAAGAGCTAGAGAGGTGGGAGAGAAAGTCAAAGTCAAAACAGAAGGAGGTCAAGGTTATGAATGTCAGAATATTCAGCCTTTCTGCCCATAGTTGGAGGTGACTGAGAAAGCTGCTCATCACCTCCCCTCCTTCCTGAGACAGAGCACCACAAAGAGATTTGCAGTGAAAGACATGCATTTTCCTCATTACACAAGGCAGACAGACAGCAAATATTTTAATATGTTTACCTAAGAAATCTTTCTCTTTTTTTCTGACAATCTGTGTATTTCCGGTCTACTGGGAAACTTTCTGCACAATATGGGTATTATTTCTCCAGTAACATCACCTCTGGCTGTAATCAACTCAGGTTTTTTGGTCCATTATAACCAGAAGCTTTCCTAGACTCCGGAAAAGCACAACAAAACATTCAAGTTTGGGTGTTATCAAATACACCTTCTACCACCACCTGTCCAGCTTTCACAAACAAAAGTAAACAAATCATTTACTATCAGGGACACCTACTCTCTTGTCTCCACAAATATTAGATAAAAATGTACTGGAAACTGGCTTACAAATGGAAAATATGTTAGTCCCACAAGCCTTTTCCAACCCACCCCCCCACTCCACCAGTGACCTCTCTCAAATCTAGGGACATTGTAGTACTCAGAATGGTCCCATTATCCTTTGTTTAATTTCTCCAACACATACTTGTATGAAAAGTGACCTATACAAGAACCTAGATTCTATCTCTTATTTAATTTTCCATCACACAGAAAATCATTGTAAAAGAACCTCAAAAAATGTTAAAATTTCAGTAAGGGGAAATGCCAAAAAGCATTTGACATTCTTAAGAGAAACTATCTGCATTTTTATAGTTGAAGCAACATGGAATAGTGGAAAGAATATTTTACTTGGAGTTTGAAAACCAGAGTTCTAATCCCAGCCCTTCCACCAAGTGGCTCAAAAATCATTTTACCTATTTGAGTTTCTATTTCCTTACCTATAAACTGAGGAAGTTGGACAGAAATCTTTCTAAAGTTATTTCAATTCTATTATCTTAATTCTATAATTGAATTCTATAATTTTCAATTCTACAATTCTTTAATTCTTTCAGAATATGTTCATATGTATAACTTTGAGTCTTAGTTTCATCTTTTTATTTTTTAAAGAAAGGAGTGGATTTATAGTTGTTTTTAGGAATGACAAAGGATTGAAAAACTTTGTAAATACAAATGGCATAACTTCCAAATAATTGTCATCTGGAGCACAACATTTATTCTTTGCATAATTACTTTACTGAGAACTTTTTTGAGGAGAAGGATAGATAATATCTGGATCTGTAATCTGAAATTGAAAGGTTTAGATATTTAAAATTCTGCAATAAGTGAGTGGTAATGCAAAAGAAGGATCCTGTGAGACCTATATAAATTATTCTCTTCTTTAGTTATTACCTTAACGAATAAAGTTTCTGTGATTTCTCTGTCCCTTCAGATAATCTTTTTCTGACCTAGAAGTATTACAGGTGAGACTAGACATCTTCATCTACATATGCCTTCAGTATTTTTCATTGTATTTGGTGCTGAACCAAATATAAACATCCACTCTCCAAACCAGTGCTGGAGCAAGCTGATACCAGCTTCTGATTGTTAAATTTCCAGTGAGAATACTTATAATCCAGAAAATGGGAAATGCTACAAACCATGGCTTGGTTCATTATTTGGCTGATTGTCTAGTCTTTAATAATGATAAATAAAATGTTATTAATGTAAATTAAACTTAAAAGTGTGTTGTATACATTTTTTTTGGATATCTGTTTTTTTTTTTTAATTTTTTTAAACCCTTAACTTCTGTGAATTGGCTCCTAGGTTGAAGAGTGGTAAGGGTGGGCAATGGGGGTCAAGTGACTTGCCCAGGGTCACACAGCTGGGAAGTGTCTGAGGCCAGATTTGAAACAAGGACCTCCCATCTCTAGGCCTGACTCTTAATCCACTGAGCTACCCAGCTGCCACTTTGGATATCTGTTTTGAAGCATTTACTAATATACTTATAACTATAACTCAATTAGGAAACAACTATTCCAGGTAAAATAAGTGATCAGGGAAAACCCAACAAAAAAGTCAAAATGCTAGACTATGCAATAATATTTTGTATCTTCACTAATTACTTCTCTTGTGCATTCACTATGTAGAAGGCTGGGGGAAAAAAAAGGAATATATAAGCATGTGACAATCATCTCCATGAAATGTCACTTTATGAAAGGTATGGTAGTAGCCGATTTAATAAATTAATTTCTTTATTTGTCACATTAAAATAGCCAGGTAACTTCTTCCCTCTGGCCTTCCTCCGTTAGGGAAGGCATCATTTGACAAAAAGATACATGTATTTGTAAAACTATATTTCGTTTATGTCTATTTACCAATATTTTACTTTCAAACAATATTTCTGTTGCTATATTTAATGTTCTCTTGGTTCTACTTATTTTACTCTTCATAGTTTCATTTAGAACTTTCCAAATTTTTCCAAAATTAATAGTGCAGTAGTATTCTATAACAATCACAGGCCACAACTTGTTTAGCCATTTCCTAATTAATGGATATCCCTTCAATTTCCACTTCTTCAGTATCACAAAGAGAGCTTTTATAAATATTTTAGAACATCTAGGTTCTTTTCCTTTTTTCCTACTCCTTAGGAAATAAACCAAATAGTGGCATTACTATATCAGGCTACTCTAGCATATATTTGACTGCCATGCATGGGAATCCCAGTGCTCTGGGAATAGGAAAGGCTAGAGGGAAAAAAAAAGGAAAGATGTCTTCTTATTACCTCACTGAAATCTCTGTCTATAAAACCCCCAGAATTATGTGGCTTAGTATTATGATGCCATCACCCTGGAGAATGGTGGATTTTCCTCATAGAACATGTGAAGTGTGCCTTTGACATCTGGCACTTTGTGTGCTTGTCCATGTAAGTGGCTATTCATTATTTAATTATATTTACAGACTTAACTCTCAATTTATTTGGACCTTACTTTCTGAACTTGCAAAATGTTGGGATTGAACTAAATACTCTCCAGTGCCAAAAAGATATGTAAGCCAAGTGACCTGAAGGGAACACAGCAAGCATACAGGCAATATTGGGAAATATGAAGGGATATCTTGAAGGGAGTAATGTAAAAGATCCTAAAATATTTCATAAAATGGGATTCAATAGAGTTCATTCCAATTTTTTACAGAAATTCTTGAGGCCTCTAGAAGAGAAATAAATTGAAGCCCCCAAAGCCCAGGATAGATATATAATTGCAGGATATAGAATATTTTTTTTTTGCCAAAGGTCAGTTTGCAAGGAATATCAAATCTAACATTTTCATTTTGAACGTTTTTATGCAGAGAGGCCAAAAGGGCATTTTTCTTTTCTGATACATGAAGTTAAGTTCAGGGAAAATAGAGGGAACCATAGAAGAGAGCCATATAGCTATTCATATAAAAAGCCCATTCTATCTCCCTGTATACATGCATAGGTGTATATAAATGTGTATATATATGCATATATGTAGTACATTTTTACATATGCTATATAAACACATATATAATACACAATGTTTATATGTGTGTTCATTACCTACATATTAGTTATAAATGCATATACATATGCCAGATCATGGAGGAGGTACAGAATTTCACAGCATTTTTTTCTCCTCTACTGTTTTAAGTCCAAATCTAATTTATATTATATAATTTCAACTGGGCCTTTACTGCAATAAGGCAATCTTTTTATGCCTATTCTAATTGATTCAGTCCCATTTATTACAGTGAATATTCCAAAATTTTTCATTCTTCCCCAAATCTTTCCCCTACTTTTCCTAGCCGTTCAAGTGAAGACCTTAAATTATACTTTCACCAAAAAACTTAAGGCCTTTTTCAGTGTTCTCATTTTCCCTCTCCCTCATCACAAATCACTCATACATCTTTCCCCTGTATCTCTTCCTCTACTTCTGTCTTTCAGGCAGAGATGGTCCTTCACCCACTCTCTACCTGAATCTTTGATCCCATACATTCTATTTTCTCCTGCATGTTCACTATTACCATCCTTCTTCTGCTTCTTACCTTGTCTCTCCCTATTTACAGACTCCTTCCCTGCTACCTACTAAAATGTTTTTGTCTCCCTCACAATAAAAATAACTCATCTCTCTCCATCTTCTCAACCAAACTAGTTGAGAAACCTCTTTCCATTAGATGACTACCCATCCTTTCTTCTCACTCTCTTTTAATTCCTTTGCATTTCTGACCTCCAACATTATTATTTCCTTGAATTGCTCTCCAAAGTTGCAGATATTCTCTTAATTGTCAAATCTATTCTTTTCTCATTCCTTGTGCTTTATGCATCCTTTGGCCCTCATGAGTTCTTGGATACTCTCTTTTTATATAATATCTCTCTATTGTTTCTGCTCATACATATTTGACTGCTTCTTTTCAGTGTTTAATCTTCAGGTTATGCCCACTCACCATTGATATTATCAGAAACTTATTTTGTACTCTTTTCTCTTTCTATATTCTTTCTATTCCATCTTACTTGTTGATCTCAATCAGCTCCTATGGGTTTATCTCTTTGAAGATGATTCCCAGATATATAAATATATATGTAGCCCTAATCTCTCTTCTCCAATTCTAAGTCACCAACTACCTTTTGATTGTCTCAGTTGCATGTCCCATAGTCATCTGAAACTCAGAGTATCCCAAATGATATTCATTATTTTTCCTCCCTGAACTCTATCTTCTTCTCAAATGTCCAATTCTTGCTGAAAGCGTTGTATTCTTCTCAGTCATTCATATTCATAGACAGCATTTTTCTCAACTCTGCATTTATACTCACCTCACACATCCAATCAGTTGTCAAATCTTGTCATTTTTCCATGTACAAACATCTTGTCTATATCTCCTCTGTACTCACATAAGCCACTACCATGGCACCTCTCCTCTGTTACATTACAATATCCTTATTTTGATCATTTTTGATCATAAGCAGAGTTCTTCTAGAGTGGGAGATATAAAGAGCTACCTCATTCACTCTTCATGACCTAAGAAACAGAAGAATTTAGACCGTTAAACATTATAGAGTTCTTATGTTAAGAATCTCCAAAGTTCCTTTTCCATGCTTAACTGAGATTTTAATAATGGCCTGAAGTAGAAATGAAAACAGCTCGTTATTGTTTTTGCTATTGTTGTACTATTTTGGTGGTTTCTGAGAGGCTAAAAGGGTCCACCAGGAAAGGAAAGGTCATACATTGGATTTTCAAGTCATACAAAAGTAACAATTGAAATGTCAACTTTTGCTACAGTGGACAACCATTAGAAGAATTTAAAAGTTTCAATGTAACATATATTATTAATATTATTATATAGTATTAACATTATGTTATTTTTATATCAGCATTCCTCCAACAACACCATGGTTAATAAGGTTATCAAGGGAATATAAAGAAGAGTCCACTTGATTGTGTCTGAATTTGTCACTTGTTTCTCATACACTCTTTCCCAAACAAGCTGCTTTTCATTATCATGTTTGCAAAATGTAGTCGTTCTCAGCGGGGTGTCAAGAATTTACCTTGATTTGTGTACATCTGCTTTTCAAGTCTTAGTGTCTTTTTCCCATGTAAAAAGTTGACTGGGTGGAGGGAACCAGAAAAGAAGTCCTCCTGTTCTTAAAAGCCTGTGTGATGAGTATGGGTACAAAGAAATGGACTGAGGTTCATTGATTATCAACTAGACATCAGATGATGATTCCTGAGTTTGAACTCATGACCTGAAGGCTCAGTAGCCCATTAGCCAGAATTCCCCCAGGCGGATGTCTTCTGAAGAATGGAGAAAAAAAATTAAACATGAAAAGTTTGTTGTATACTAAGTGTTACATCTCTCGCTGGGACAAAGTGATTTTTGTACAGCACCGTCCTCTTCCCTAATGAGCTTGGAATTGGATATTAGCAGAGAAAAACAAAGAGATATCTGTCTTAAAGTTTAGAACACTGAACAAAACAGAATGGTAGTCCAGTTAACCCTTCTTATGTCCCAGAAAACTGATGACAATTTTTGAAAATGCACATAAGGCTACTTATATATGCTCTATAAAGTATAGCTTTAGGAAGAAAATGAAATAGTTTGTGGTTTACCCTCTTTAAAATGAATTATTTCCCTTTTTGTGGATCACAATTATGGAACCCACTCCTAAACAATTGTGTCAGTACTCAGGAAAATAGATACATATTTTTTCCCTTTGTGTTCCTTTTGTAATGCTTCTAGACTGACTAGTTGCTTTGATTCCTAAAATTATTTGAGGTGGGTGACAACTTCAAAAAGTTTTGCAGTTGGTAGGAATATCTTGAAAAGTTCTAAGATTTCCAAATTTAAGAATGTTATTTTTAACTTGGGTTAAATAAGCCTGAAAAATAAGCCTGTTTAAAAACAACAATGGCAACAAACAAAAGCAGCAATTCCATGTTCCCCCTTTTCTATGCTTACACAAGAGGAAAATAATCCTTTAAAAATTCTTCATTGTTTAGCATGCTGGAAGGAAAGATGTTCTGAAAAAATTCTGAAGGATCCATTCAGTTCTTTTTCAAGTTGAAAAAGAACAGAACTTCCAGCTATATTACTTATATATTAGAACTGAGTACAAAATTTTCTAATGTCCCTTCCTCCATGCATATTCATATGGGGGACAATTACTTACAAAAATAAATAAAATAATCTTTCCAAAAGTATAAGTCCTGGGGTAAATTTTCCCCCCATTTTTGTTGGCAAAAGCAGCTTTAAAAAAAATTAAATTCTGTTTCCATGAATTTGCCCCAGGCTTAAAACCATCTCTCTTTTTTTTTTTTTCACAGAGAAAGTTTTAGCCATTTGCACAGTGAAAGAAATGACAGTTTTCCTGTCTATAAAAATCATATTTCCTATACTTGGAAGACTGGAAAAACTTTGTGTATGAATGTTAAAAAAATTCCTGTTGTACCATGGAACAATAGTGGCTATTAAATGAAATTTAGTTATGGGTAATAAGAGATGCTACATTTATTTTCATTTGTCAAGTGTGCCTTTTTGAACTTTCTCATCCAGAACCCCTTAGGCTGTGTGAGTATAGCCAGGCCATGGCCTGGTAAGCTGTAATAACCCTGATTCTTCTTGTTTTTGTTTGGCTGTCTGTTACAAACTAAAAACACTGTGGCTTAGCATTTATGGTGCCAAGAATAGTCTAGTACTTCCTTAGTCTTGGGAAAGAGAGAAGAAAGCAGGGAGAGAGGGAGTAGAAGGAGATAGTTCCAGCATGGTACAGGAGAATCATTACTAACTAGCTTTGGACTTCAAGGACCTGAGTATAAATCTGAATGCTACTACTCAATCTCTACAAGAAAACTTAGAGAGTTAGAATACTTGACCACTGAGCCCCATTCTTATTCTAAATCCATGATGTGATGATCCTTGATGAGTCCTGTTTTGATACATGGGCAGGTAGTTTTTTTTTTTTGTTGTTGTTGTTTTTTATTTTTGAGGAACTGGGTTTTTTATTTACGCAGCTCCTGATAAGTGACAGAAAATTAACTGACTTATTGAAAGCCAGGTTCGTGATTGTTTAAGGAAAGCCAATGTCACTGTTCAAAAGGATCCTGCTCTGCTCTATTTAATATCCTGGATCCTCTGAGGATACTATCTAATAGGTATCAGCTGGAATCATAACCACATTACTAACTATATATTTTACTACATTTATATCAATAATCTTTTATAATATTCTATAAAAATCAATATAGTTTCTATAAAATAATTAAACCAAGGGGCAATAACAGAAAAAAATTCTGTACAAAATAATTTTGAATACATAATATACTTTGGGATCAACTATGGAAAGCACACTACATATATATATCAAATTTAAAAATTAAAAAAAACCTAAAAAGCTGAAAGAATATGCATTGCTGATGTCTGAGCCATGCCAATTTAATGAAAATGAAATGCTATGTAGGTTAATTTACATATTTAATGTTAAGCCAAAAAACCCATCATAGAGCTAGATAAGATAACAGTTCCTCTGGAGGAAAATAAATTCTAAGGAGACTTTTTTAAAAAGTAAGAACGAAGGGGAATAAACCTATATTTTATCATAAAGTGGCAGTTGTCAAAACCACTTGGTTTTAGTTTAAAATAGAGGGCATCAATAGAATAGACTAGATATAAGGAAATAATAAATAGCTTTATTTGGTAATCAGTTATTTGATGAAACTAAAGAACATAAGTTGCAAAGAATTTCCTATATGATTAAAAAAAAAAAAAGAAAACCCCTAAGAACTAGAAAACATCTTTACAGAAGCTGGGTTTATACCAGAACCTTACAATGAATTATACTATACATTCAACATGTATGTGTGGTCTGAGTATCAATACCACAAAACAATTAGAAAAGATTATATAACTTAGGAGATTATTTCTTAAGCAAACAAAGGAGGGACAATTTAAAAATTAAATAGGTGATTTTTATCACATGATATTAAAACTTTTGTACAAACAAAATTGATGCATCCAAGATAAAAAGGGAAGGTGTCAAATGGCAAAAAATCATTGCATCAAATTCAATAATAAGAATTATGATATTCGAGAAATATAGACGATTAACAGAAATATTTAAGACTGAAAACAATCACACAATAAACAAGTGGTCAAAGGTATGAATAAATATTTCTCAAAAGAATTCAGATTAATAATCATGTGAAAGAATATTCCAAATCATTAACAATAAGAGTAATACAAATCAAAACAGTCCTGTGGCTTCTTTTTACATCCAGAAAATTGAATGTGAAAGATGACAAAAGGTGAGGCTAATTATTCTTGGATAATGAATTGCTGGTGGAGCTCCGAATTCAAAGTACAAGCATTCTATAAAACAATTTGAAATTACACATATCAAGTGGCTAAAATTCATATCCTTTGACCCAGAGATTTAATTCCATATTATAGACCAAAAGTTGATCACCAGCAAAAGAAGTTTCCATAGTCATCAAACTATTTAGAGCAAGTTTTTTTTTTTGAAGTGTCAAGTAACTGAAAATAAACTACATGTCTTTAAGTAGGGGAATGGTTAAACAAATGAAGGTACATGATGAATGCAATGGCATATTACTGTAATAAGAAATAATGAGCACAATTGATATAGAGAAGCATGAACTTACACAAACTCATGTCAAATGAAGTAAGCAGAGAAAGGATAATAGTGAAACATTAAACATTTGAAAAATTATAAAGAATAAGCTTTACTCCCGTAAAAGGAATTAGATCAATCAATCAAGGGACACTTATTGAGTGCCAACTATATTCCAGACTAAGGATTTTTTTAAAAGAGGCAAAAGACAATGCCTTTCTCAAGGAACTTACAATCTAAAGGGGTGAATAATGCATAGATAAATATATACAAAGCAAACTATATACAGGATAAATAGTTATTAATTAACAGAGATAAGTCACTAAAATTAAGAGGAGGCATTAAAGGAAAGGCTGCCCTCATTTTACCTTCTCTATTAAATAGAAGGTAACACCACCTTCTTAATTTCTCAAACTGGTTCCAAGATTTGTATATTTTACTTTTGTAACATCTCTCCTATATGCCCTCATCTCTTTGACATTACCACCAGTTTAGTACAGACCCTCATCACCAACCAACTGGCAGATAGTTCTGCCTGCTTCAAGTCTTATCCCTCTCCAATCAATTCTCCATTCACCCACTAAAGTGATTTTCTTATAGCATAGGTCTGATCATGTCACTCCCCTAATAAACTGCAGTGGCTCCCTTTGGTCTAAAGAACTTTCATAACCTAGCCTCTTCCTACTTTCCCATTCTTCTTGCTTCTTATTCCCACTATGCATTCTTTGATCCAATCTCACTGGCAACCTAGTGCCAGCCTTACTGGCAACAAGTAACTCCATCTCTGGAATCCCAGCATTTTCTCTTATATCCCCCATACCTGAAAAGTTCTTCCTCTTCACTCTACCTACTGGCTGCCCTGACTTCCTTTAAGTCCCAACTAAAATCTGAACTTTCATAGGGAGATCCTTCTGTTTGTTTGCAAGGTAGGGAAATTCATAGTTCTGAAAATCCCGTAGCGTGTTGGTTCCTTTTTTCAATGTATTGATTGGTTTTGCTTTAAAAAAACAAACTTATATTTTTCTTTTTTTCCTGTAATATTATTTATTATTAAGCATGATTCTAGCAGAGAACAGGGGGAGCTCTGCAAAGGGGATTTTATGCAATGTGAAAACAAAAGATACCAGTAAACTTTCTTAAGAAATCTCCACAAATAAAGGTAGTCAGTCCCCTGTCACTTTTGGAAGCTGGAGTGAGGAAGTCACTATAAAGACTGATTTCAGCATTGTGGTCAAAAAATACAATTTTCCAAGTATTATCAGTCATCTGTTGATAGTCACCATTTAAATTGTAGCAAAGGTATTAATTTAATCTGTGTATGGAATGTGATCCATAATATTGTCACACGGAATTATTATGTTACTATTAATGTTAGTAGTAGTATATAAGCAATAGCTATTCTGTGCCAACAAATTATTATAATGTACTTAAATAACAAGACCCATGCTGATGTAATATAGTAAGACCAGATTAATCTGAACAATAACAATAAAACAATAATAAATTAGCAACTTCAAAGCATTAATTAGTTGCAGCAATTCTATCATGCATAAGGTATATTAGTCCTATTATGTCTGATTTATTTGGGTAGATATTGGAGGGAGAATGTATCTGAAAGTTGCTTTCCCTCAAGGACAGGAAGGAGTCCCTCTTAACAAGTGAATTTAATTGAACAATCATTAAGCACTTACTACTACATGTTAGGGTAGACACTAGGGAAACAAAGATAGAGTTGCCATAGACCTTATTCTCAGGGAAATTACAGTCTAGCTTTTAAGATGGTGGTGGTTTTAGTGGAAGATACGCATCACAAGATATAACTATGATACAAGAGAAAGTGCAATAAACTCAAAGGAGAGCTCCTGGCAATGCTCTCTGAGGAATATGAGAAAGAACAAATCACATTTATCAGGAAGGAGCAGGAAAAGTATTTGTCTGGAAGGGGACATCAGAGCAGGACCTTGGAAAAAGGGAAGGACTTCAAAAGGCACAGTGGATGGTTGAGGAAGGGGGAATCCATTCCAGGAAGAGGAAATCATATGAACAAACACACAGAAAAGGAATGGAACAGGACAGGAATAGGAAACAGCATAGTCATTTTTGACTGTATAGTATTGTGTGCAAAGAAGATATGAAATGAAGCTGGGGAGATAGATTGAATGGTAGAAAGCCTTTGGCTTTCAAAATCAGCAATTTATACTTTATTTTCCTTCAAGAAATGGTGGGCTTCCTTTTCTTGGAGTCATAGGTCAAGTCCGGACAAACATTTGTTGGGTATGTTAGAGTGGAAATTCTTTTTGTATACGGGTTTCCGCAATTCCTTCCATCTTTCAAATTCTGTAATTCTAAGAGTTGTTTCAGGCATTTTTCGCCCCCTACTTCACTTGGAAACAAAAAGTGCTCTTCTTTTTGGTATTCTTTTTCCTGCTTCTAGACCAGAGACTAAGCTCTTCCTTGCTTGCTTTTTCTATTCCAGAGGCTGCCAAATCTTTATATCACCATGTAAACTTAGGTTAAATAAATCCATTGGGGGCCTGGGAGAGACCATACAGTGAAGTAGGAAGATAACAGGAAATGGAATCAGGAAACCTGAGTTCAAATTCCAGATCCACAACTTATCGCCTGTGTGATCTAGAGAAAGTTATTTTGCCCAAGTTTCCTCAAGAATAAAATGAAGGGATTAGAATGGGAGTAGTACTCTAAGTTAAATTTTAACTTCAAATATAATATTTAATGAGAGCATTGGTTTATAACATAATTTGAGCCTCTTTGTAGGAATGCTTATATATTTGCATCTTTGTAGTTACTGTTAAGAATTTTATACTCAACTCTAGAAATAATTTCACAGAAAGGAAGGAAAGATTATTATCTCATTTGATCCTCACCACAACTCTGGCAGGTAGGTGATATTATTATCCCCATTTTACAGTTGAGGAAACTGATGCAGATAGAGGTTAAATGACTTACCTGGGTCATACAGCTAATAAGTATCTGAGACCAAATTTGAGCTCAAGTCTTATTGACTTCAGGTCCAGCATTCTGTCTACTGTGCCACCTAGCTCCCTCTGACATATGCATTCAGTTAGAAAATTTCCCTAAAAATCCTCGTGCCCATTAAATGATCTTGTTATTAGACTACTGGAGAGTCATGTCTACCCTGGGTGAGGCTTAGAGAGCACAATGCTCTATCTATCGGTCATATGCTCAAAGGTCTAAGGCTTTGTTAGCTTGGATGGCAGTACTTTTCCTGGGTACTACTATTCTTAACAAAATGGCAGAAAGGTGCTAGAAAGCCATTTTGGTACTCTAAGTGAGAATAAATGAAACCCTGTACAAATGTGGTTGTAGTGGTAGTGAAAAAGAGAAGATGGATGTGAGGGATATAATAGAAGAATTCATGACTTCCTGAAATAAATTGTTTTTCTCAAAAACATGATTACTTTCCAATTCATCAATCTACTAGATATCTCATACTGAATATGAAGCTTCAGTGAAACTGAATTGGGCTTATTTAATTTTTGTTTTTAGATACAAAAAATACCCCAAGAGATAGTTAACCTAATTGGCCGAATGTGGAACTGATGCTCCTAGTATTTTTATAGTTTTTATACTGGATCTCTTATCTTTCCCAGTTTGGGATTCTAGTGGCCATTCAGATCAAACACTACTGACTGACACAGAAACTTTGACCTATTCTTTTTCCAATCTGATTTGCCCCTCCTTAGGAAACCTGATATAGCCCACTATACCCCTCAACCAACAATGTTGGTGCTACACTTAATGTGTTCCATCAGCCTTAGTTTTCCTAGCAGTAGGGGTTGTCTGTGTACACTGCCAAACTCAACTACAAATAATTTGAAAAGTAGAGAATGGTATGGGGCCAGGTTTCTTAATTTTGTGTGTATGTCATGGACCCCTTTGCTAGTCTGGCAAGTCTTATGGACCACTTCTCACAATAATATTTTTAAATGCATGAAATAAAAGAAAACATAAGATTACAAAGAAAACCCATTATTTTCAACTGAAGTTATCATTTTAAAAAATTCATAGACCTCAGATTAAGAAACCTTAGCATAGGGCATTATGCATCAATTAGTAGTTCTAATTATATTCCATTATGAGCCTTGCTAAATAGTCCTCTTGAGAAAAATGTTATGGTCATAGATGGATTTCATAGAGTACCTATAGACAAAAGGGAGGATAATACATCTAGAAAAATATTTGTTGAAGTTATGTTTTTAGTGCTTCTCAAACTCTTTTGTGTTTGGACTCCTTTACACTCTTAAAATTTCTCAGGAACTTTCCCATCCTGTGCCAAGAGCTTTTTTTTTTTTTTTTTGATGGGTCATATCTACCAATATTTCCTGTATCACAATATAAAATATCTTAATATCATTATGAAAATAGTTTTGACTTTGAATACTCCTTGAAAGGATCTGAGAGGCCACTTAAATATCCAGGTATTTCTCCATCATGATAGGACCAAACCTTCCTTATAAATGTTATGTTCTTGAAATTGACTCTTTGGTTGATCTTATTGGGATTGTTTGTGGAACTGGAGTTTAGCCTGGTTTATTTTGTTCTGTCCATCTTTTAATGAATATATGTTGGCACCTGTGGCCCTGGAAAAAAATACTCTGTACCTCTGTGATCCCTGGACTATACAAGAAAAACCACTGAATTAAATTACTTAACATCATTTTTATATTGGAAATGACTATAAAGATACCATCATGAAGCAGACAGGAATATAAGTAAATTCAAAAGGAAAGAAATGAAAAAAATGAAAACATGTAAAACACTAGTTCATCTGGAACCTTCTAAATCCTTTGTTTTTATTTCTATTTTATGTTAAATGTCAAAGTGTTGATACATTTTGTTGTCTGGATTGTGAATGGCATTGCAGCTTGTCATATAGTCTGTAGCTTGATGACTAAAACACAAACTACCTTGCAAATCACAGTAAGACTCCACCCATTCAGCCCAACACCCATAACCACTGCCAATAAACTCCTTTCCCACAATGACAGATACCTTGCCAGTGTTTGTTTCCCAACCAAGCTGAGCAAAAAATAAATAAATAAAAGCAAATCTCTCTTGTGTAATCCCTAAAATACTAATGAAATCCAGACAAGCAATTTGAAACTTGAAACAGGAAAACAAAGCAACTATCCAATGGAAATCAATCATTAAAAGTCCTTGGTTTACTGAAATTAGCAAAAATGTGAGAGAAACATGACCCAAATGTGTCATTGATGATAATAATCTCCTATCCATATAATGTCTTCTCTCTAGATGTATCCAAAACATTTTACAAAGTGTCCTGAAATATATAAAGCAACTGGTTGTCTTCCAGTAAAATTTAGTAATCACTTTAAACAAGTCAACAGTTTTTAAAATACATGTCCACAATACCCACAGTTTTGTAGAAGTGATTACAAATGGTTTCAGTGACTAAGCAAGATTGTTGAAGAAATTTAAAGATTCTAAATGCTTGTTACTTGTGCAAGTTGCACATGAGACTTCAAAACATAGCATGCAAAAAAGTGACCTTTTGAAATGTTACTATTGTTTTGAAGTCAAGGTCATGTTTGATTAAATAGTTTTTCACTTCTAATTTTATTCCAGAACTAAACCTGAATGCATTAAAGTCCCACAAAATGAATGATGTGACCAGAGTTGGCATGACACAAATACTGATGATGCGGAACTTTCCTAAATTTGGTCTCTTTTGCCAATATACATTATTCTTTCCTCAGTCATTATCCCAAGCAGAACAAGGGAAGATTAGAGTTGGTAAAGATTAATGAGATGCTCAGTAAATATTTGTTGTTGATAAATTTTTAATTCATCAAAAGATCTATGATATGATCAATGCTATTACTCCTTGCAATGATATAGCTCACAGGTGATCCATAATTTTTTTCCAGATTATATGTCAGTACAATTCTCAATAATATTTTTCTGACATTTTATAATCCATGTTCTCTCCCTCCTTCCTACCACTCCTTCCCCAAGATTAGGTAATTTGATATAGATACTACTTTTTATATTATGTAATATACATTTCCATGATCATCATGTTGTGAAAGAAGACACATATCACTTATATAAGAAATAAAGGAAATAAAGTGAAAATAGTTTGCTTCAATCTGCATTCAGACTCTATCTGAATAGGGCTATAAATAGTCTTCTAGGGCTATAAATAGTCTTTTTCATCATGAGTCCTTTGGAGCTGTCCTGGATCCTTGCATTTCTGATAGGAGTTTAGTCATTCACAGTTGATTATGGTACTTTATTGTTGTTACTGTGTACAATGTTATCTTGATTCTTCTCATTTCACTTTGCATCATTTCAGATAAGTATTTCCGGGGTGGTTTTTGTGTGTGTGTGTGTGTGTGTGCGTGTGCGTGCATGTGTGTGTGTGTGTGTTTGTGTGTGTGTGTGTATGTGATCATCTTGTTCAGTGGTTCCCAAACCTTTTTGGCCTACTGCCCCCTTTCCAGAAAAAAATATTACTTAGCCCCTTGGAAATTAAATTAATTTTTAAAAAATTTAATAGCAATTAATAGGAAAGATAAATGTACCTGTGGCCATCACCGCCTCCCTGGATCGCTGCAGCACCCACCAGGGGGCAGTGGCACCCACTTTGGGAATCAATGATTTTGTTCATCATTTCTTATAAGTACATTACTATTCTGTCACCATCATATACCACAACTTGTTTAGCATTCTCCAAATGATGGACATCCTTTCAGTTTTCAGTTCTTTGCTACCATAAAAAGAGCTGCTAGAAATATTTTTGTATTAGTAGGTCCTTTTCCCCTTTCTTTGATCTTTTTGAGATACTGACCTGGTAGTGGTATTACTAGCTCCATCCATAACTTTCTGAACCATGCTAGCCTTATGTAACCACATCCTCTAAATTCTTCCAAAGGGCTTTTCCCAAAATACTGGTTGCTTTTTAACATCATGCAGGTTGTTCATATATATTCATAGTCATAATACATGTTCCTGTGTTATATCTTATTCTTTTTTTTTTAAACCCTTGTACTTCGGTGTATTGTCTCATAGGTGGAAGATTGGTAAGGGTGGGCAATGGGGGTCAAGTGACTTGCCCAGGGTCATACAGCTGGGAAGTGTCTGAGGCCGGGTTTGAACCTAGGACCTCTCTTCTCTAGGCCTGACTCTCAATCCACTGAGCTACCCAGCTGCCCCTGTTATATCATATTCTTGCTTCAGTTACCAGCCATTTCACCAGCCATCATGCTGCCTAGACCAGGTTATCTCTTTTATATTTAGAATTCTCATTGTGAGAAGTGACTGCTGATCAATCAGCAACCATTCTTTACTTTTAAAACCAGTTCAAGCTATGCTTTACTTACTAGCTAATGCATCAGCCTCAATACAGCTATGTGTATATTTTATGTCTGTAACTTCTTCCTTCTCTCCAATTCTGAAATCATAATCAAACCAATTCTAGTTATAGCTTTTGGAAAGGGAATGCCAAATTTTGCCCCTCTGGATCCATTCACTGTACCTGAGACAAATATATACCTCCCTGTTTATTGCTCTACTACATAAGCTGTTTTCCCCATTCAAATGTAAACTTCTTGAAAGCAGAATTGTCTTTGCTTTTGGATTTGTATTCGTGGTGCTTAATATGATGTGTGTCACAAAATAAGCATTTAATAAATGTTTTTTTTCATTCAATTAGTCATTCTTGTTATATGAACATTCCACCACCTTTACCCCACTATGTTGTTCTGTTAGTACATCTCTTTTATGGTATCTTTTAAGTCTCAAAGCCTTTACCTATATGACACATTTTATGATACTCTTCAGTCACACAGTTATTCATTGGTGGTAGGATAGAACCTATTTATGCCCACTACTTTGTTTTTGTGATTCTCAAAATATGGTTATTTTGAGACGGTACAAATTGTGCTATTCCGTGAATCATAGCTATGTAGAATCACCAGAAAAAATGTTCCACTAGGCAGGTAATATCATTGATGTTGCTATTGCTTCAAACAATGGAGAGTGCAATCGATCCATAATTGGCCATCCCAGCGCAATTCTTTGTCATGCCCTTCTATATGGACCTAAAGGGGTCTGCCCAACCTGCTGGAGGCCCTCTTTACTTTCTTTTTACATGATGTGGCTATCAAAGGAACAAGTGCTGCATTAGTAGTGATGGAATAATAAAGCCTACAGAGGAAGGTCACCAGCACATTGGATCCTTCTTGGAAGATTATGACAAAAACTCATGGTGTGGTATTGACAAAAATTGCATGGGATGAAAAGGTTTTCATCTGTTTTGCTAGAAAGGGTATCCCCATTAATGAGATTGTAATTCCATTGGCATTTTATCATTGATTTTACTGATTAGCATTTTTTTTTCATCCTTCATAGTTAACTGTAATGGGAAAGTAAAAAGCAGAAGTTATTTATGTTTTGATGGGAAGAAAAAAAGTTAAGTTAAAGAATTTTAGAGCAGGATACCACCAAGTGGTATGGGCTCAGGAAAGACCCTGTAACAGTGGTAGCATGAAAGGAGATTTGGAAACTAAAAGCAGCCTGATGGCATTAAATGTTTGGGGTTGGGAATGGGAAGAACAAATGAAGAATAAAGGGAACAGAAATAGAAGTGGGAGGATGCAAACTTCACCTATTTTATAATTTTCCTCTGGAGAATCCCTGGAAAGAGAATAAATTATATAATCATAAAATTGGAAGCGATCATTTCATTCAACTATCTTTTCATAAACCATCCAGGCCTGAATAGTTCATCATATTCTAAAACATCCCCTGGGAAAGAGTCTAAAGCTCTCTCTGCAACCTGTTTCTAGAGTCTAACCTTTATATTCAGATCGCCAGGTTTCTGACTAGACTCATTCATTTATTAATTATTAGATTTTAAAAAGTGGAACTCTTTGAAAAAAAGCCTTAGGGTATAGCACAATAAAATCATTCATTAAAGTCTAAGCTAACAGCTGTAATAATAGCAAAAATGAAGATTATCCACATAAAACAGCATGCTTCACTTACTACTTCTTCTGGGCAGGCCAGTTTAAAAAAGTCAAATTAAGCCTCTTACTCTTAAAAAATAATATTCTGTTTGGCATCAGAGTAATTGAATATGAATTTTATATTCTTATAATATAAAATTCTGTTTCATCATCTTTTAAATGTTCGCCCCAAAATTCTGCATCAGTTTCCCCTTTTCATTTCCTATTTATTTAGTACCCACTGGGCCAAGGTGATTGTGGAATTTAGAGATGATATGACCCTTGCTTCACATGGTCTTACAATCAGGCCTCTATGTTACAAAGTACTCAGTGATTAGACGACATTTTTTTTTTCATATGCAAAAAACCTTCCAGGAATAATTAGTTTCAGACACGGAACAATTAGGTGGTTGAAGCCTCATAAAATGTAGTTGTTGGTTAATTGGCTCATATTCACATCAAAATATTTGCATCTACAACCTTTGCACCTGCAAAATTTCAGCTCACAAAAATGTAATACAAACAGGCAGTAAGACCCAGATTTTTCCATGGGCACTCTTTATTATACTCAAAAAATGTTGAACCATATGGTGATATAAATGCTAGTCTATTGACCACAAATTCTTTGGCACATGGATAAAATTCATACCTGAAGCCTGAAGCAGCACCAACACCTTCCCCTGTGTCTGTCCAAACCTTTATTCTGCAAATGGTGCCAACAGGACTTTCCAGAATGGAGGAATAAGATTTTTTTTCCTTTTAAATCTTATCCTTGATGTGGAAAACTCATCTTCTGGGATCCTTGAAGTATATTATTCTATTGGGAAATGTTTCCCAATAGAATTCATTCATTTCTAAAAAATAAACAGCACTTCTCTCCCCTTCTCACAGGAATAAGAGTATGTTAGCCACTAGAACCATAACTAAAGAGGATGGGAAGGACTAGAAAATGGACCTGAGGCTTTGCCCTAGACCACCAGAATTTAGAAGGTGCTCCTAATAGTTGAAGTCCTTCAATAGTTTAGAAATAATCCAGTTTAGCACCTGGTTAGCCATTATAATTAGGTACAATAGGAAGTAACCAGATGTCCGGCAGGTGGCTGCACCTGAGGTCAGACCTTTCATGGCTAGCAGCTGCTCCACTTTTCCAGCATTTGATGGTGAGATTCATATTGTTTGTCCTGAATACTGAAATTGATGGTTTAGCCCAGATAATAACCCACCGGTAATACGTTTTCTTTGAATTTTTTTTTCCAGTTTTGGTAATGGTTTGCTTCTTAACTAGCCACACTTTCTCACTCATGTCTCCCTGTTGACCAAATGCACATGTTTATTGGCCAAGGTTAACTTGTGGCTATTGTCTGTGATCTTCACTGGCCCCTTTCTGATTTCCACTTCCCTTATTAATAAAATAAGGATAATACCACCTAGCTCCTAGGTTAGTTATAAGGAAGGCACTTTGTAAAACTAAGTACTAGAAAGTATTATCAGAATTCACAGAGTAAAAAGACCTTGGAATTCTCAGTTATGAAATCACATCATTCAAAATGGCATGATTTTCTTGCACTAAATTTAACTTTTTTAAAATGTATTTTGGAAGAATGCTCAGTTCTCTCCAGGGTTATTGTGTCCTTCTGTAGCTACTCCATAATATTACGTATAGAGCACTTGACTTGTTGCTAGAAAAGCGATGGTGGATATTTTCAGTACCTGTTTGATCAGGGAATCCTTGGCTCCTAGCCTCAGCTTTTGCCAGGGCTGATAACATCACATTACAGCTGTGCTGGACTGAGAACTGAAACAGCTTATCAGAAAAGCAGGCAGCTTGTGCAAGGCCTTGGTACATGAGGAAAGGATCTTTCTAAAAAATAAACAGCACTTCTTCCCCCTTCTTGCCCACAGCTGTCCCTGTAAACTTGAGGAAGCATAAAGCAACCAGGCCACAGATTGCATTCTGTGGCAGACATGGGTTTCTCGTTGAAGTTTGGGCAACTGTCCATAGCCTCTAAGTATAACTCCCCATTATGGGTTTCCACAAAGTGATATGTTTTGTTTTTTTTAAAGCCTTTGAATATCAGAGAATGTCAATATGGACTTAGCCAGATGCAGAAAGGAATAGATGAAAGCTCAGGGCAGAGAGATGTACCACAGCTGGTATGGATGTGGGGCTTGGGGAAGGGGGATTCAGTGGAGGTTACCTGGATAGCTGCTCTGAAACGCTAAACAAAAGTTTATTTTACCCTTTACTGACCAGAGCGCACTGTTTTAACACGAGGGAATTTTGATTTGTGATTTGAAAACTCTTTCTTTGGTCCAGGAAGATTATTTGAGCAAGTTGAAGTTTTGGTGGGATTACAAATCTGTTATTTTTCAGAGGATGGGAAGGACTAGAAAATGCACCTGTGTTCCATTGGGGTGAGGCGGAGAAAAATCTGGTATGCTTCTTCTCTTAATTTCTAATTGTTTCCAGAAAGGGAAATGGCAGGAATCTACTTGCCAAATACACTGAAAACTGGACTTGACAAAGAGGAGAATACATACTATAAAAATTGCTGCTAATATGACTCAGGTTTCGAGTTAGGTGGGATCATGAAACTAATTCTTTATTCATTTATTCTGATAGCTCTTAAAGGACAAAAAAAGGATGGGGATCTTTAAATATATATATATATATTATATACAAATATAATATATATATACTTTCCCATTTATCTATCCATATTGTTATGTTAGCCTTTTAAAAAATTAAAATAATCATATTTCTGACCAGTCAAGGGATATATAAGAAAGACGAGATCCGCAACTAATAAGAGAGAATGCTTGCATATTCTCTTCTGGTGTTTAAGGCAAGTTTCCCCTGGAAAAGCAATCCTGGGCTCTGATCTGTAAGCAAACTGTTAAACATAATGAGTTACTTTGTGAACAGCCTTTTTCTCTAGCTTATTTAAATTTTCAAATATTCTTTATTTCATGGGATGCAATGGCCATGAATTTATCATCAACAAGAGGCCAACCTACTGGTGATGAGACCTTCCATATTTAGTTATGCTGGTCCTTGAAAAACAGATTGAGTCTATTTCTGTGACCATACTTGAAGACTTTGCTGGATAGTAGAAGCTCAGAGAATTCATACTCTCCCAGCATACACTTAAAGAATGCAGAGCTGCTTTCAAGGCATAATAAGGCATGAGATAGCTCATATGTATTTTTTATATACAATACAGAGTATAAATAGGCATATACACATGTTTTATATACTCACATACCTATGTGTATGTATCTCTATATATTCTAAACATGTATATACTAATGCATAGTTTAAACTGTTTTTTCTGATAATTTGCATAAAACTTTTTTTTAAAAGCCACAATTTTCTATTCACAAGGAACCAGAAGAGAGCCCATCTTGGCTCATTTCCTGTGATTGTATGAAATAAGGGCTGTCTATAGATTGTATGAAATGAGGGCTGTCCAACCACCCAATGTCTCTGATGCTTACCTATGTGACCTTAGACAAGTCATCTTCCCCAGAGTTCCTTCATCTGTAAAATTAAAACATGGACTAGATGACTTCTAAGAACCTTTTACCTCTTAATAAAATCCTAACAGTACAGTAGCTGACCTCTGAGGTCCTTCCTAGCTCCAGAGATATGATCCTATGATTTCTTTCTCAAAAGATTAAATGGAACAGCACTGGCAGCAAGATAGCAAAGTAGTTAGAGTGCTAGATTTAGGGTCAGGAAGACCTGAGTTTGAATCTTTCCTCAGATACTTACTAATTATATTGTAAGTCACTTAACCTCTCTCAGTTCCCTCATCTTTAAAATGGGGATAAGAGACCTTACCTTACAGAGTTGCTTCAAGGATCAAATGAAATAATATATGTAAATCACTTTGCAAACTTTAAAGCACTACATTAGTCCAACAGTGATTTGTCAAAAGTTTTGTGAATTCTGACTGGTAACTTTAAGAATCTTCCAGAAAATTCATATGTGACAATAGTTCCTCCCTAATTATTTTGTTCTCCTCTAATTTTATGTAGAGAAGAATTTAACCAGTAGATGACTTACTTTCCTTCTTAATTTAATCTTATCTTCATTTCACTTTTAAGACAGAACAGCTTTCATCCAAACCCTTCCATAATTCTTCCCCTGCTATACTCCCTGCCACATGATAGGAAAGTACTCCATGTAATGCCCCAGTTGCTCAACTCATTCCCCTCTAACTGAATTTGGTGTCATAACAACTATGTGAATAATACATGTCATTCTTCTCTGAGGGGCTTAGTGACATATTTGTTCATTTCACACCACAGATAGTACAGAAAAAAAGTCTCTAACACAATGTTTGCAATACTCAGGAGTCTAATAGAACATGGAAATGGCAGCGTTTCATCAGAGTAGGTGCTGTTATGTAGTATTTAGTGAGCATTATGTGTTGTTAGTGATATCTGTGCTATATTTATGGGACACAAGTGAGGCACAATAGCCCAAAATAGAACACTGAAGAGTCTGTTCACCTTAATGGCTGATATTACAGTGTTTTGCTGATAGATCTGTTGCATACAAGAAATCTAACTGGTTGTACAATTTAATTCTTGAGATGAGGACAAAGAGGATGTGAAAACTCTTAGTGATTAATGATTGCATTTTGAGAATTGTGACAATTTGGGCAAGTGAACAAAGGCCCAATGAAATAGTGATTTCAGTTCTGGCCCCGTTTGTGTATTTAGCATGTAGAAAGGTGAGGACCACCCCACTTTAACAGAACCTCAAATCCTCCACTTCTTTAGTCTGTGAATTGATGAGCCCAGTGTAGCTCTCAGTGTGCTTTACTCCATGCCATGATGACTTTATTAGGTGAAAAGACCTCTTTCATTGAGCTACAGAATCCATCTAAGATGTAAAACAGGTGGAGTGATTCCCAGACACATTAATTGAATCAATCAAGCAAAGGCATACATTAGGTATGAGAGAAGTACTTAACCATATTAGAAATAAAATGTTTCTAGCTATTGTATGAAATAAGATGAGAATACACAGGAAATATATTGGGATTGCTTGAAGAGAATCAATCATTCCCTGTGAGACAGAGATAAAATAGAAAGTTTAGAGTCCAGTATTCTAGTTTGCAGGCTGCTTAGGGTGCATAGTTCCAACTAAATCTGTGTGAAGGAATCACTTGAGAGGAGGAGGAAAGATGATCTATTTCCTCTTTTCCTCATTTCCAGAAGAAAACCTTGCAAATTCAAAAGGTAATGATTTGGCCTTCCCATCAATGTTACTAATGATGTCCTTGGTATAGCAGTTGCTGATGACATTTTCATTAGAAGTGGAGGACAAACTAGACATACTGGAAAGGCAATTTCAGAACTCTAGAATGAGCCAAATATCAGAATCCAACAAAGAGCTATACCTCTGGAAAACTTCATGGGGACTCCAGGAAATGAGAATGGATTTGCATCCAACTAGGAGTTATCTCTTTGCCTCAGGTGTTTTCTCCACTCAAGACCATTTCCCTTGCCTTCTGATTCTGCTAGGAGAGTGTGTCCAAGACTTCTGGGGAATGTTTTTGTATTTACTATTCTTATTGTGTCACCTTAGTAAATGCCCATTTCTAAAAGCTAATTAACTCTGGAGGGATAATCTATTTCAACTGGTAATCCATGGGGGTTTGTGTACAATGGTGTGAAAAACTGTAGCCAGTTGGAATTACCTGTAATTGCTCCATTAGCCAATCACTTTCTAGGGACACAACTTGCTAGTGAGAGTTGGAACTGGGAGAGTGAGCCAAGAACTTGTGGTACACAAAGCAAAGGCTGAATAATTAATTAACTGAAATATTTTTAGAGGGTTTATAGTTTGATCATTTGAATCTCTCAATTGTGGATTCTTGGACAAATATTCCAAGTTATTTCTGCTTAATGTTACATTCTCTATATCTCTCTAGCCAAATAGAACCATTTTAGTTTTGATCCCTTGGCAGTTCTTGTGATCCTCTAAGTGGGCACCTTCTCACAGCTTCCTTTTGTTCTTCCATAAGGAATTTCTGTTTACCATATTCTGCTATGATTCACAAGTGGTCTTCCTCCCTCCCTTTCTCTTTATCTCCTTCCTTCTCTCCCTCCCTATGACATTTCTGTGAATTTTGGTTTTGTAAGATATCATAAAATATTTTATCTCTTACTATTTACATTTCAAAGTCACAGGAGAAAAATTCAGTTGAGTTTCTTCCCCCACCCCCTCTGGAGTATGATTACATCGGAGTGGATAGAAAACTGATTTTGGATGTAGGAAGATCTGGATTAGAGTCTCTTCTATGACACATATAGAGAAGACTTCATTTGCAGAGAGGGTACCAATATGTATAGGCAGGAGGGATATCCTCAGCTTTGAGTGCTCTACATTAATGAAAACACAGATCCAATCTTAATCCTATTCTTTTTTTTTATTAGAGTGCATTGCCTGGTTTTTCGACATCATGTACATTGATTGAAAACTATGGAAAATCACCTAACAATTCCATTTAATTAGATCAGCTCTTCTCCCACAATGAGATATAGGATTAGTGAAATGAACGGGCACTTGCTTAGGATATACTGACTGGGAAGGATGCAGGTAGGAGCATGCTTCCAGCAGATAACTTTGACACTCCGGGACACTGATGTCCTTTCTTTCCTCTTGGCATTTTCATGCTACTCCCTACTGAACAGAGCATTTCTGATGGACAAACCTTATTGCTTGAACCCCTGGACCTTTCCCTCTTTACAGCTACTTGTCCAACCAATGATAATTTCTCTTAAATCCATAGTTAGCTCTTTTCTTTGCTGCCAAAGGATATACTTTAGAAGCTCTCAAGCTGCTACTACCTCTAGAGCTAACTGCTTTATAAAATTTCATGAGGCTGGGCAGCTACATGGCTCAGTAGATTCAGAACCAGGCTGAGAGATGGGGGATCTTGAGTTCAAATGTGATCTCAGACACATTGGAGCTTTGTGACTTTGGGCAAGTAACTTAACCCCCAATGCCTAGCCCTTAGAGTCACTTTTCTGCCTTGGAATCAATACACAGCATTGCTTCTAAGATGGAAGATAAGAGTTAAGAAAACAAACAAACTTTCAGGATTATTGTTGATCTTTTGTCATTCAGTGGCCAGGTACTTTCTGCTTTCTTGAAAGAGAACTTCTTTAGATCTGGAGTAAAAGGGTTGCAAAGTAAAATCTCTTCTTTGCGTTTCATTAGCATATAAATACCTTCTTGTCTCTGTTATCTGTCCTTTACTTTCTATGATTACTTTAACTGAGGTCGGGAAGTCAGTAAATTAACAACATGAATAACTCCCCCCAAATTAGTACACAATGATTTGTACAGGATTTTATATTGAACATCTTTTCAATTGAAAGGAGAAAAAAAGGTTTCAAACAATCCCTTACATGGACAATTAATATGTTTATTCATATTATTAAATGAATGTGTATATATAATTGTTAGTTGAATTTAAGAATTTCTGGAATTCTAATCTGAGAGATACTCTTTAGACCTAGGTCAACCTAAACTATAGGAGAGAGAAGATCATGAAGATCGGTCATATTATCATTGCTATTAAAAATGTACTGTTCCTCACAATTTCCATTAGGATCATAGATAAAGAATTAAAAGGAACCTTAAAGAACATCTAGCAAAAAATTTTTCACTTTATAGATAAGGAAATTGATAACCAGAAAGGCCAAATGATTTAACCAAAATAGTTAATGGAATAAATTGCAGAATCAGGAGTCAAACTGAGGTCCTCTAACTTCAAATCCAACACCAGTTGGGTAATAAAACCCTAATTATCCAGAGACTAGCTTATCAGAAGTCTCAATCATTTGGCATTATTCCATATCCAGAAGTCAATGGAAGTGTTACAGTGGAGAGAATGTTTTTGAGAGTAAGGATAGAACTTTTGCAAAGTGAGCAACATGACTTAGATCATAAATTACAAAATCTTAGAATAAAAGGAATTTCAGAGGTCATCTCATTTAACCTCTACATGAACAGCAAATCCTGCTGTAGTACCCCTGACAAGAGGTCATTCATCCTTGATTCAAAAAACCGCTAGTGATGAGAAACTCCTTACTTCCTGTAGCAATCTTATTCTGCTTCGGGATACCACTAGTTATTAAGAAATATTTTTGTTATATATAGACAAATATTTTTTCCCATTGCTCTAAATTCTATTCTGTGGGTCAAAGCAGGTAAAAAAAAAAGTTCTTCCATGTGATATTCCTTCCAAAATTTCCTTAGTTGATTCTTCTCTGAGTTAACTATCCCTAGTTGCTTAAATCCATCTTTTTTGTTATAGTTTCCATCTTTTAAAAAATTATAATAATTTTTCTAGATTACATATTAATACAATTTTAATATTCTTTTCTGATATTTTGCAAACTATGTTCTCTATCAATCCTATCCTCTTCTATTACCTCCCCAGGTAAAATGATATAGGTTTTACACATATTATCATGTAATCCATATTTCTATATATATCATATTGTGAAACAAGGTACATATTGCTTGCGGAAAATTAATTGAAGAAATAAAGTAAAGAGTGGTATATTTCAATTTGTCCTTATGCTATAGTTTCCATTTCTGTTCTTAATCTGATTACTGACCTTTCGTTAAGTTTAAGTGTGTCAATATCTAGGCTGCTCAGAGATGAATAAACATTTATTTCCAGACCAGGCAAGAATATTACCTATTAATAGTAGTTATCTACTAATTATCTACAAATACTTTTAAGAGTAGTATTATCATAGCCTCTATTCTGGGTATGAACAATGTATTTAGCTTGGATGACTAAGAGACAACTGGCATTATAAGTGGCAAAATTCAGGGCTGAAATTTCAAACCAGGTTTTTGATTTCTGAAACAAGGTACTTCGATTCAAAATCCAGTGCTCTTTTCACTGTACTTTTTTTTTTTTGCCTCCCATATTGTTAGGGTTTTTTTTTTTTTTTTTTGGCTAACTATAGATAATAGCATATTACATTTGTAGTCCATGAAGACATTAAGATTACTTTACATGAACTATAGTTCTCCTCCATTCTGTAATTGGGCACTTTATTTTTTGAACTTGTGTTATTTAATATTACCATTATATTTTATTTTACCAATGGTGGCTCATTGTTCTGGCTTCTGAACATTTATTCGAATCGTTACTGTCTTCTCATGTTAGCAATCCTTACCTATTTTGTCATCTGCATATATGAAAAATGGAACAAAACAAACCATAATACTATGCCTTTAAGTCATTGCTAAAGTTGCTCAACAGAAAAAGGTAAAAGACAAATCAACAATGGCATTTTTTTTATTTTGGGTTTTTTATATTTCTAAATAAATTCTAAATTGTAATTGACCTATTAATCTAAGTCTGGCCATTCAATTTATTGTGAGTTTACATAACTGTCCAAATATCTAGTTCACATCTCTAGAATCATTGGTTGGTTTGCAAACTGAAATCAAAGAAGAACCCTGATTAGAACGTATATTATATAAATGGCCATCCTTTTATTACAAAGATCAAGAAGCTTAAGAGAAGCTTCAGGGAGACAAGAGACAGGAAAAAAAGAAAAGCGAGAAGAGAGTTCTGGACAGCAGAAAAAGGACAATTTAGATTATAGGTGGCAAAAGGTCAGGCAGCAACAGATCTCCTGCTAGCAAAGAAGTCATGGCAGAAGAAATTAAAACCATACTTTGGGGAGCAGAGAAGGGACAAATCATGACCTGGATCTTAATACTGCAACATTTGAAGGCACAGCTATGAAAAATGAAAACAAAAACATGTTTTCGGGGTCAAAGTATAACATAAGAATGTTTTACTTTTAAAGACTCTAAAATATCAGAATTTCTTATTAGACCCAAGTCTAGTCTGTATAAGTGATCATTATGACATCAAGTTGGGGGATATTTACATACAATAGTACAATTGTGCTATTCCCCTCTTTAACCAATTCTAGTGGTTTTCTAAGCTTTTAGGGAAAAAAAAGTAGCCCTTCTGTCCAGCTTCAAAAGCCCTATACAACTTCTATCACCAACCTCAGTAGGAACCTTGACATTCTTTAATCCAGCCCTGATGAACTTTTTTTGTTTCTCATTCCCCAAACCTCCATCTCTGCACCTTTGCATACCTGAAATGCATTCCTTCCTTAATTCCATTATATAGAGCCCTTCTCTTAACATGCAGCTTGAGTGTCATCTTCTGAATAAAGTCTCTCCTGATGCTATATTCCCAACTTTGCATTTTACTACATATTATATAGCATATGTATATATATATATATATATATATATATTTTCCCCCTCCCTCATCACAATGAGTAGGGATGATTTCATTCCTTAAATTTGTGTTCCTAGTGACTAGCATGGTGCTTGCCACATGGGAGGCAATTAACAAATATTTGTTAAATGTAAATGTAAAGAATAATAACACGGGAGGGGGGGGCAGCTGGGTAGCTCAGTGGAGTGAGAGTCAGGCCTAGAGACAGGAGGTCCTAGGTTCAATCCTGGCCTCAGCCACTTCCCAGCTGTGTGACCCTGGGCAAGTCACTTGACCCCCATTGCCCAGCCTTACCAATCTTCCACCTATGAGACAATACACCAAAGTACAAGGGTTTTAAAAAAAAAGAATAATAACACATCAACAAACAGAAGTGAATGTAAAAAGCTACAAAGATCAAGCGTGATTGAAGAGATATGAGAAATCGCTCCCCAAAAAACTCCTTTTTGGATATGGGTGATCCACAGGTGTTACACATTGCATATGCTTGTAGATGTTTCCCTTTGTATCAATCAGGCACACTGATTTTTTCCTCTTCAAATAAAATTGTTATATGGGATGGAACTCTTGGAGGGGGAAGGGAAGAGATAGTGAGAATAACTAGGATGTAAAAATGGAATACATCAATAAAAACTAATTAAAAAAGGAATTCTTGTTAATTGTATGAAAATATAGCAGAAAATATATATTCAGACATCTATATGCACACCTATATGTGCAGAAAAGTTTTTAATAAACTGTTAATTAAAATATTAATTACATATTAAAATGTTCCACCAAAAAGATTATCTCTTATCTCTAGGAATTTTCTCTGGCTGTCCATCCATCATTTCTGGAAAGCATAACCCCCTTAATTTGGCCTTTTGTCTTTTCTGGCTTCCTTTAAGTCCCACCTAAATTAATATCTTTTATAGGAAGTTATTTCTGACCTTTTTTTTATTTTAGTGTCTTCCCTGTGTTCATTATTTCTTATAGCCTGTATATGGCCTGCTTTGCATATTATTTGTTTGCCTGTTATCTCCTCCATTGGATTGTAAGCTCCTTGAGGACATGTTTTGTTTCCTTTTGTATCTCCAGTGCCTAACAAAGTGCGTGGCACTTAGGAGGTACTTAATAAGTGTTAATTGATTGATTAAGATAGAGGAGAAAAAGTTGATACAGTGTATAATATCCTAGGCAAATGTGCTACCTGAAGAGTTCTCTTTTCCAAAAAGTCAAATTCCAAATTAGTTTTTGAAAAAGAAGATTTAATAATATAATTTCATATTTTATCATAATGAATTCAATATGTTATGCATGAAAATTGCAAGTCAATTGGGCTGTCAGTAGGACAGCTACCTTGACTTATTTTAAATAATTGTGATGGCTCTGTACTGATTCATTCTCTATTTTCAGTGGAACAATAATAAAAAACAAAAATACTAACTGGGCTATATGGAAACTGAACCTATAATCTTGGCCTCACCAGACTATATTAAATGAACACAAATTCCCTGGAACAAAGTGACTGTGAGGCTGTTTTATTTGTAAAGTATGTGGGATTGCACTAGAGTGGTGCATTTTCCGGGCATTTGTGGAAATAGGGGGAAAAGAGTTTGCATTTGCTTTCTCAATATTGTGAAAATATGCATGACCCACCTATGTGCTGTAATGGAAGAGAGATTGGATTTTGGATTCTGTGACCTGGATTTTGTGGACTGACCCCAACAGAAGCTAATCATCTTTTCATTTGGGGAGGGTGGGGGGGCTCCTTTTCCTAACTAATCTCTACAATGAAAGGGTTAAACTAGATAAATCTATATGGTTCCTTCCAGCTCTACCATTTAAAGATTATACGGGATGTCTTGCATGTACGAAAGCCTGAATTTCAGCAAGATATGAAACAGTTAAAGACAGCTCTAAGCTTAGGAAAGGCATATTTGCAACCACATGTTTTCCCAGACTTGTGACCTGCAGGCACACACCTGGTATCAGGTCAGGTTACAGCCAAGCTCCTTGGCCTACAGGTCAGGACCTGGCTGATGATGGGCCTCCAGCCCTCCTCAAGCATACCAATCACTTAAAGCAACAAGAGAATATTAGGGAATATTAGATGTCAGTCAGTCTTTCTTTTAGAATTCATTTCCCTTTAATTATTTCAAAAGAAAACACTGAACGTTCAAAAGAATCACAGCTGGCAGCAGGAGCAGAAACTAGTTTAAGGAATATATCATCCTGAAGGTTAAGTAATGGCTGGAAGAATTTGTAAATTGTCCTCTGGAAGTTTGTTAGCTCCTGATTATGATGGTGCATTGAACTTGAGTAACTCTGGATTCTATATTCCAACTCTTCCCGACTGGTGCCTCATTTGGAAACTATAAGGAAATGTCAATGATCAGTCACCATCTGGTTTCTGAACTGAAACTCCTGAAGAAAAGGTTTAGAAATTCTTCTCTGATTCATTTTTAAAGAGATCTCTTGGGTGTTTTTTGAAGCTAAAATTAAAAAAAATAAAAACTTGAAAAACATAATTTAACTATTTGTATATTTGTTGATCCTCTTCTAAAAGGTCTCTAAATCACTGGTTGTTCTTCAGAATCCATAGGATCACTGGATTTGGGTTAAGAAATGATAAAAAAAATCCATTTATCAGGGGGAATTAAATTTAAAAATTAAGACAGATATAATGTTGATGGGACAAGAGTTGATCTCCATCTTGAAACCTACTCCTTGTCTCATATGCCATAGAAATGCTGTACTTGGAAATTTTTTTTTCAAACCCTTACCTTCTGTCTTAGAATCAATACTAGGTATTGGTTCCAAAGAAGAAGAGCAGTAAGGCAGCTAGGCAATGGTGGTCAAATGATTTGTCCAGGCTCTAGGAAGTGTCTGAGGTCAGATTTGACCCCCAGGACCTCCCTTCTCCAGACTTGACTCTATCCACTGAGCTTTCACCTTGTACTTGGAATTAAGTAAAGCTATGTTTGAATCCCTCTTCAGATCCTTGCTACTTTTCTAGCCCTGATCAAATTCCTTTAAATTCTTTGAGCTTCAATTTCTTCATCTGTAAAATAGCTATAACAAGGGGGCGGCAAGTTAACTCTGTGGATTAACAGCCAAGCCTTGAGATAGGAGATTCTATATTCATATCTAGTTTCTGGCACTTCCTAGCTGTGTGACCCTGGACAAGTCACTTAACCCCCATTGCCCAGCCCTTACCACTCTTGTGCCTTGGAACAAATACATAGTATTGATTGTAAAACAGGTAAGTTTTTTTTTAAGGGATATAATAATAGCATTGATCTCACAGGATTGTTGTAAGGCTCAAATGTGATGCAAACATTGAAATGATGTCTAAATGTCAGCTATGATGATGATGATGATGGTGATGGTGGTGGTGGTGGTAGTGATAAGGATTATAATGATAACATTGATGAAGAATGACTTTCTTTTTCCATTCTGGAATCTTCTACTTAAGTTTTTCAGATGAATTAATAGTGATACCAGAGGAAAATATTCTTTATCTGCACACAACTAGTATTAATCTTTGTCATCTATTTCACCTCAATCTAATATTAACATTTTCCATTTGTTGACAGAGTTCTCCAGGAAAAACAGTATCAAACTTCCTAAAAACTCTAAAAGGGCCTGAAGCAGATTAAAATATATTTGAAAAATATTTAACAAATCCAATAAAAATATAACGTAGATAATGTTAATTTGTGCTTTTCTTAAATCAATATGTTATCCCAGGGATCTATTTAGAAATATTTGAGTTTGACCTCACAATTCCAGAATCCTGAGGATGAGTAACCAAGGTAGTAGATCAGCTTTAGAAGTTATCAAACGTAGATTATTTTTAGCAGTCCCTTTTGCCCTTTTAATGTTTCTCTCATCCTTACCCTGTACAACCTGGCAATTGGTGCCAGCCTGCTCTCCTGTTTTCCTTAATCCCCATTCTCTGGACCTTTCCTCATGTCCAAACATCATCATTTAACTGCTCCATGCCTTCTTTGTCTGGGATCTTTATTTCCTCTTTATATAGTGACAGCTCTTTAATCTGATCAATTAATCTTCATGAATATTGTCTTTCTTAAATTCTGGAATCAAATTTCCTAATAAAATGAATTTTTTCATCCTTAAACTTACTTTTTTCTGACTCAGAGGCCACTTCTCTACACATTGCTCTCTGGATGAGGATGTTAGTTGATGCTAATGACTTGCTATATTATCCTACTTAGATAGTATTTATATTTTACAAAGGTCCTTTGAAAAACATCTTCATTTTTAACCTAAAACACCATACCTTTAAACTCCACTCTCTTTTGGTGTTATTTTTTAAGAGGGAGGGAACTCCTCTATCGCTAGATTATTATATATTTGCAAAGCTGATTTAAATTTCACGACCCATGGAAGGCATATTTTGATTCAAAAACTAAGAATTCAAGAAATATAAAATTCAGAAAATCAGAGTAATAGATATTTCTTACAAAACAGGGATCTCATTCTGTCCAAATTTTCTAATACACTAGGACAAAGAAAAGGACCTTATGAGGAAAGATATTTTGTTTCCTTAAGAATTAATATTGAAGCTTCAAATTCAACCCTGCCACATTTAAAGTGAGTTTGACTTTAAATTGCTCCCAATCCTTACAATAAAAGTTATAGTTTCAGTGAACAGGCTCTTTCCATTAAAACTATAAACTTCACTGGCATAATTAAGACTGATTTAAAATAGAATTAACTTTGACATGTGGCAGAAGAGGCCTCAGTTAACTCTTATTGCTTATTACCTGGCAACACATGATGAGCTGAAATGTGTGCTTAGAATGGAACAAGGGAGGTAATGGGTAGGTCATAGTTTTTCTTAATTTTGGCTTTGTCTTCTTGCCATATTTTAACATAATGTTGTTATAGATATGAATTTTCCTTACCTCTATTTTAATTTTAATTTTCTTCTATACCCAGTGAATTGCTCTGCCACTGCTGTCTTTGTCCTACTCTCTTACCTATTGATTCATTGAATCTTTTTAAAAAACATTTTATTTTTCCCCAATTAAATGTAAAAATAATTTAGCATTCATTTTTTTGTTCCAAACTCTCTTACTCCTTTCCATCCTCCCTTCCTCACTCTCTCTCACACCTTCCTGAGATAGTAAGCAATTTGATATAAATTTTATACGTATAATCATGTAAAACGTTTCCATATTAGCCATTTTGTGGAGATTTCAAATGGCAAAAAAGAAGAAAATGAAATATATTCTATTTCAGTTTGCATGCAGATTCCTTCATTTCTTTTGCAGTGCAGATAGCATTTTTTCATCATTAGTCTCTGGAACTGTTTGAATCACTGAATTATTGAGAATAACAAGGTCTTTCACAGTTGTTCATTAAAAATATTGCTGTCACTGTGTACAATGTTCCTCAGGTTCTGCTTACTTCACTCTACATCAGTTCATGCAAGTCTTTCCAAATTTTTCCAAATCATCCTGTTCTTCATGAAAATCATTGAATCTTAAGATCAGACAAGACCTTTAAAGCTCACCTATGTTATATTAGGCAGGTCGTTCATTATATTTCTCTAGGTCTTAGTTTCCTCATCTATAAAAGGAAGGGATAAAACTGGATGGCAGATTTTAGAGTCCTGCCTCACTCTCTACATAAAATCTTGTGACTCTCTGATCTATTCCTAATATCTTTTCTAAGAAAACCTCAAATGGAATCATGAAAAGTTGGACACAACTGAAAATGAATGAAAAACAGCAACAAAAATTCCATGTAAGATAAGAATCTCAGTGAATAGTTATTCAAATGTTGTTTTTTTACATCATGTTCATTTTTTTCATGCCCCTCTGCTTTCTTGCCTCTCCCCCACCCAATAAGCCTTCCGTTAAATCAAAGAAAAGTGGTCAAAATAAATGGACACAGTAATCATAACATAATCCTCTACATCTCTAAGAGAATTAAGTAAAAGGAAAGGAGACTTCCTCATTTCTTCTATAGCATTTACCTGTTTTTTAATGTTCTTCTGGTTTACATTTTTATAGTTGTGTATATTCTTTTCTAAGTTCTAGAAGGCGACATGTTACAGTGGAGAAAACACTTGCTTTGGAATCTAAGCACATGGATTCATACCCTTTCTGTGGCACTGAATATTGGTATCACCTCAGGCAAGTCATTAACCTTCATGATTCTCAGTTTTTTCATTGGTAAAATGAAGGAATTGAATTAAATATCTTCTGAGGTCCCTTTCAGCTATTGATTCATGT
This sequence comes from Gracilinanus agilis, assembly GCF_016433145.1. Classification (NCBI taxonomy): domain Eukaryota; kingdom Metazoa; phylum Chordata; class Mammalia; order Didelphimorphia; family Didelphidae; genus Gracilinanus; species Gracilinanus agilis. Next base: position 591,364,657 of record NC_058131.1, on the reverse strand, counting down.
TCATATAGTTGTGTGAACCATTTGACTTTGTAATACTTCATAAAAGTCTATGTTTCACTGAATCTTTCAAATTTTGTGTTTTTCTTACACAGAGGATACATATGGTCATTTATATAACATGGTATGGTATTGGCATTAAGCCATGGCGAACTGGTTCAATGAGTAGAAAGTCACCAATGATTTGTTTTTGGTGGTCATCTTCCAGATCACCAGGACTAACACTAACAATGCCATGTTGTGGTGCTCTCTGGAACTCTGTGATTTGTCATTAACCCTGTTTACATGACTTATCACGCCTTGCTATCTATCCTATTGCTCACCCTTCCACACAGTTCATCTTTGCCATCTGCCCTAGCTCTATGACATCTAGACTTCCAGGCTTAGCCATCCGTTCCCTTCTCTAAGCCTCCAGAGCATCAAGAATTGCATCTGTCTTATTACTGAATCCTCTAGATACTGGACTTTGCCATCTTCACTGATATGGTGTCTTCTAAACCACTAGCCTTGCTCTATGCCCTGATGAGAAAAGTGGAGAACAGCTACATCTTGCCATCTGCCTTGAAGTTTTATACTCCTAGAACTATTAGCTTTCCTCAAGACTAATAGTTGGACCAACTATTTGAGGCAGCTTGAGGGCCAGTCAAATCCTAAAGTTTCAACTGTCTCCTACAACATTTCTTTAAGGAGTTATCATAAGGTCTAGGATAAAAGCCCAGGTAGCCTTGAAGTGATTCACTTCTGATGCTATGGACAGAACATGAAACATAGATTCAGGAAGACTCCAGAAAATTCAAATCTGATTTGAGACCCTAGATACAAGAGGCCCCTTAGTAAGTCACTCAATTTGTGTTTGCCTCAGTTTCCTCATCTGTAAAAATGGACATAATAATAGCACCTTCCTTTGAGGGTTGTTCTAAGGATCAAATGAGATAATAGTTTTAAAGAATTTAGCATAGTGCCTAGCACATAGTAAGTATTATATACATGTTAGCTCTTATTCTTCTTCTGGGAAACCTGCAATCCTTAAAATATTTCAGAGCATCCTGTATTCAATTTTGGGATAGAATTCTATTCTTTCAATGTCATTACTTTTTACTTTTCTTCTGTTAGATGTTCTTCTACTTAATTATTTGTGTGTGCTAGTTCTTCCATTTTCTAAGAGATTATTCAATGTAGATTTAAAATATTTAATCTATTAATCATGTTTTTAAAAATTCTAAATAAAGATAAAATTTCTGACCTTTGTTTAATCTATTATCTTATTTTATGAATTTCATTTCTTTTCTTGAACCATTCTGGAATTATTCTTTATTGTTCATAACTCTCTGGAGAAACTAACTATAGACTTTAGTATTTCATTAATCCTTAATTTATTTTCCTTTATATCATAATACCTGATACTTTGCTTATTCTTCCTGACTTTAGGATTCTCTCTGTTAAATATCTTTTTAAGGACCGGATTATTAATTGAGAATATTGTCACTATCTTTTAAGTTTCTACCTTTTTAAAAATTATTGCCAACACTCTTTTTGGTTCCTTCCCATTTGTTGGTGAGTAATACTCCATCCTAAAAAGCTGGACTAGTCAAATTTAGCTTCCTTACATTAGGGATGTTGGGTTCACCATCCTAGACATGGACCTTGAGTACTTTCTCAGGGAACAGAAATGATCCCAGTTGGATTTCAGTTTCCTTTCCTACAGGTCCAGTATACCAAACAATTTTTTTTTTCTGTCTTTTCTTCCATGTGGCTAGTCAGAGTCAATTTCTGTTGCTTCTTGCAAATTGAGGACAGGTAGTATAGTGTCTGTATAAAATACTTGCAGCCTTGTTAATACTCTATTTTAGAGTCATAAGGCAGCACATTTTCAGTTCTTCTTTTATTCATGCTGCTGAGGAGAATCAGCACCTGCCACTTCAGGAAGGATGGGAGGATATGGAAGGTACTTAATGCTAAGGTACCACAACAACTCAGATCCCTACTCTGTGGTTGGTCCAAGCAAAAAACTTGTGAATTTACTTGTATTTCTCTTGCTGACATGGGGTTGGAGGAGTGGGGCTGGTGAGGGAGGGCCACTGAATGAGTACTCTATGCATTAAAGTACTCTGTCATTAACATAAAATTTTACCCTTTCAGGACTTCATTTTCTGTGGATTTAGGTGTGATCTCTATCTAGTAGCACATCTCTATCTAGAAGTCAAAGCCTTGGGGCAAAAAGACTTATCTTGCTGAGTTCAAATTTGGCTTCAAGGATTTACTAACTGTGTGACCCTGATCACATAACCCTATTTGCCTTAGTTTCCTCATCTGTAATATGAGCTGGAGAAGGAACTGGCAACCCCCCTCAGTTTCTTTGGTAAACCAAAACAATAAATAAATAAAATAGCTGTGGAAGTGTTGGACCTGACTGAAAAATGACTAAACAACAACAAAAAAATTATAAATAACTCCTTTTTTGAAAGAATTGGAGGTTAAAGTGGTTTGAAGAAATGGACTATTCTATGGGTTTGCAGGTCATATCATTTGGAATTCTGTCTATATTAATTTCTGATTGGCATTTATATGTGTCACACTTTAAGAGAGAGAAAGAGAAGCAACTAACCTGCCTTTGCCCCAATATCTTACTGTGTTATAGAATAAAATCTTGAAGGTTATGTTAATGGAGTATAAGATGTCTTTTAGTTTCTCCCTGAAGACCAGTTAAGTTTAAAGAATCTCATCACCAAGTGATGCAGGTGCTCATAATTTTTTCAATCTGTAGCAATTCTCCAAGAACCATCTCTGAGAGGATCTGATCCATATTGGTGATGCAAGCACTCACTCTGATGAAATCATAGCTCTTTAAAGGCTTGGAGAAGTGTTTCTGGAAATTTGAAGGCTGGAATCTCTGAGAGATACTCAATTTTTGGAACTTGGACCAAATATATTCACTATATGCCTTAGCTTAGGTAATATATGGAGCCCCACCAATTTTCTTTGTGTTCCCTAACTTATAGAATATTTTTTCCTACTTCAATCTTGAGGAACATAAAGTTTGCTCCTTTATCTTTTGTTTTTTTAGTTGAGCCAAGTCTCAACTTTTGAGTTCTGTCCCTAATTTCTGACATTTGATTCTAAGCTATGAGAGAAATTGTTGAAAGATACTGCCTAGAAGTTCTTTCAGAACAACATGAATTCACAGAGGATACCACTTCTCAAGTAGTTAAGGCAACCTATCACAACTTTTTACTAGTTGAATCATGATTCTCAATTAACATAGCAAGTAAATCAAGACAGTCCTGTAATTCTGTTTTAAATACTCTCCTTATTCTTAGTCATTGGATAGTATATTTAGGGCTAGAAGGGACCTGGGAATCTGTTGAGTCGAACACACTTAGTTTTACAAGGCAAAATATTAAGTCTCTTAAGAGATTAAGGGATTTACCATGGATTATTTAAGCAGTGAGTGTCAGAAGCAGCATTGGAATCCAGTGCTGCCTGACAAGTGTATTGGGTATCATTATGCCTCTCTATGTTCTATCAATGAACTATTTTACATAGTTTTATTTCATTTCCCTCAAAATAACCCTCTAAGTTTTCCAAGGCAATTTCTGTTATTCTGATTTAATACTTCAAGAAACTCAGGCTCAGAACATTAAGTGACTTGTCCAAAGTAACACAGTGGCTACCAAAAAATATACAAGGCAGAATTGAAAACAATGATTTTGAATCATCTTGAATCATTTTGAAACATAGTGAATTTTTTTTTTGCATTTTACCACTGAGCTTCTGGTATTTTGTTATTAAAATCACTGTCTACTAAATACTGACAGGGTGCTTAGGAAGTCTTTCTTCAAGACCTGTCCATAACCTAACTTAATCGGGAGGAAGCATTACATTGCAGAGATGTCTCTCAGTATTTCAGCCCTTCCCACCTAGGGTGCAAAAGACAAGGACTAGGAAAAGTATCAGCAGGATTTCCTTGCTAATCCTGTAAGTACAACAAGACTGCATCTCATTGGGTCCAGGAGGCCTGGTCAGTACTTCTTTTGATTGATTGGAACAAAAATATGTCCTGAGTGGTGGGACTAGATGCCTTGATTTTAGCAGTAGCTATACCAAAAATTTTATTTTCCTCCTCTAAAACAGCTTCGTCCTCACCTGAAGTTAACTACAAATTCAATTAAAGGAAAAATCTTGTGGGCCCACACCTCTGAAGATTCTACACAAAACAAACCAGATGTTTTAACTATATAGAGAAAAGCTTTGCCTAGAAGCCTATGGAATATTTTCCTTTTTTGCAAGGCCAGTGACTGATGAAAAAAAAATTGCACTATCGACTCCCCACATGCAGAGAACTGCTTCCATTTCTCATGAGCCAATAATTAGATTTACTTCTTTAACCAGAAGAAGATTGGGTTAAAAGAAAAGGGGAAAACTCTATAATACTGGTGAAAGTTTAGGAAGGTTGAGGGGAGAGGAGTTTGAGGTTTATTTTGTTTATTTTTTCCCCTTCACATAAAGCTTTCTTATTTACTGCAAGGTTGTGCAGTTTGAAAAAAAAATACTAATAAAATTTATTGCTAGGGGTTGTGCAAAGATCATACCTTGGTTCTATTTTCAGCTCCGAACAGATTATAGGACAATGGAGCATAAATGGAAATTAAAACAGATTTAGAACAGACGTTAGGAAGCACTTTTTCACATCGAGGATAATAAATGTGTGCAATGGCCTATCAGGCAAGGTTGTAAAGGCAAAGACACTGGGATCATTCACGCAACAACTTGGGAAATAGAGTACTAAAACAGAATGAGCCTAGATGGGCTTAAATGGCCTCTATTTTGTTTCCTGCGCTGTCTCAAGTTTGAACCAGTTTGTGTTGTTTTTTTTATCTCTTTTTTAATTTGTATTTGTTTAACCAGGATAAAGAGATCCCCAGAGATAGAGACAGCTCAGCTAAGAAGGTGGGCCAAGCTTGCAGGATGTAAGCAATGAATTATAAAAGCTAATCGCAAACCATTCTCTCCAGCGCAGTTATGTCTCTTACAAATTAAGACTAAGCAAACCTGTGTGTGTGCCAGTTTCCACATCCTCCTCTATCACTTGGCATTCATTTCCACTCAGAGGGTAATAGACAAACTCGCAGTCTCTTAAAAATAAAGGAGGAAAAAAACGGGCTAATTGTCAACAAATACGTCAGTCAAAATCACAAAAAGCATCCCTTGATTAATCAACATGGCGGCTGATATAAAAGAAGCTGCGCCCACGTCCTAATATTAACTCTACCGTAAAAATTCCCAGGGTGACCTTGAGCAAGTTTCATCTTTTCTTAAACCTCCATTTCCTCTCGTTTAATATGATCAGGTTGGAGTCTATGGAGAGTACTTTCTAGATTCAGAAAATTGCATCATAATGTACAACTGACCAAGAAAATAAATTTAGGAGTAGATAATTCAGATGGATGTTCTTTTGACTTTGAAAAGCAAGGCTTAAAGATCAGAGACTACTACCTGATTGCTTGGGAAGAGGTGGTGGCCCAGGACTTCAGAGAACATTTTGAGTTTTGGGACAAACCAAAAACAAGAACATAAAGGATCCATAAGGGACTGACAGATGGATAAAAAAGCAATCTGAGTGAAAGTTCGGCATCACTTTTGGAGACCAGCATGTGATTTTCTAGGGTGCAATCAGAGTATCTTTCCTATCATTAGAATGGTTAGAGACAAGAAAATGCTGCCATTATTTTGTTTTTGGAGGAAAATTCATTACCATTTTTTTTTTTTTTTTTTTTTTTGCTGTGGATGCTCCAACTAAGCCAGTATCTCTACTTCAGTAACTAAGCCATGTTATTCAGATCTTAGCTTTCCACTTCGGATTTCAATAGCATTAATTTTCTGAGCCCTGAAGTACAACTAGTGATATCACCATTGCACAGGGTATATCAGAGCATTTGCTCCATTTTGGGTTATTTAATGCGAGGTGCCTGGAGGGTAAGTTGAATCAGTTTTGTGAGTCATTTTTAACCTTTCACACCTTCTCAGAATAACTATATAACCTCACCTTGGTTCGGAAACTGTTAGGCACTAATTTACATCTTGCTGCCCCCACTGTGTTTATATTAAAGAGAATTTCATCTCAGTATCCAAATCGTTAACATAAATGAGGAAAATGACATTGGCCTTAGAAATATAACTGGCATCCATTGTAATTAACTTTTAAAAATTATTTGCTCTCTCCCCCAAAATCTTCTTTTTCCCCACTAATGGATGACAATAATAAATTGAAATAGGTCATAGAATATAGATCTCAAAGTACAAATCTTTTTTATTATAAAATTTAAAGTGCAAAATATTATATATCTACTTCATAGCTATTTTGTATAATCTGAAAACTGGTTTAAGATGGAAACATCAACTGGATGTTTTGTCAAGAAAGTAGCAAATAATTGTGACTTAGTCCCCTTACTTCTAAATATTAAATTGCCTAAATTATTGATGGGGTTGATCTAATGCTTTTGGGTAAGGAAAGAAGAGACTATATCTTTCACTAGCTGGCTATAATGTGGCTTTCATTCACAGTCACAGATCAGCAAATAGAATTTTCAATATGACTGCTGGTGATCTGTATGATCTGTGCTTACCAGAATTCAGATTTCTCTTCTGGCATTCTGGTGTAGCTCTCATAATACCCACAAGTCATTTTATAATGCTCTTGTCCTTATCACCCATGTTTAATTCTACAAGAACATAAATGCAAATCTGAAGGGATAAAAAAATGGTTATATATTTTGAGTTTGATGAGAGAGAGAACTCTGAGCCTACCAAATCTAAAGTATATTACCTCTACTACATCAGTGTTAAAAGAAAAAAAAAATCAAGATTTTTTTTTAATGTAGAAAATTTTTTTCTAGCCTTAGCAAATTGAAATGTAGCTGAACAAATTTTGCATAAGCTCAACACAAATCAATTTCCGACCTAGGAAATTTTTACCAAAGATAACCTTTTTACATTTTTTTCTTTTAATTCCAATTACACTGCTCTCAGAATAATTTATAGATACAAATGTGCAAGTTTACATGAGAGAGACATACTTTGTGAAATGTTCAAATGCTTTATAGTTTACCTCTAAGAGAGCAATCTTCAATTTAGGAAAGAAAAGAGAGAATAAATTTAGGGAATGTGAAAAAGGAAGCCAGCAACTTGACTTGATGGCAAGGCCTTTTTTCAGCATCTTTATCACATCACCTCCACTGATTTTATACAGTTTCCATTTCCCTTCCACAGTCACTACTGACTAGTGGGTATTACAGTTTTCACTGCCATCAGTGACCTGGCATCCCTGATTTATTTCCTACCATGGTTTACAGAGGAATAAACCGGTAATTAATTATATATCAGAACATGAGAATTGATCTGGCAATAACATACTGGAGAAGAATGCTCTATTTACATATGTAGGTTATTTAAAACATGTCCTGTAAAATAAATATTTAAAATGCCTCCTTTATTTAGCTTATAAACTGTTTGGACTTAGGTCACAATGTTGAAAGGCTGCTGACTCTTCTCACGAGCTAGTTTAGACTAATCGATACAAACCAAACTCAAATACTAAAATTTCTTTATACAATATTTCAACTACTGAGCTAACCTAAGTATTAAATGCAATACAAGTTTTTCCTGTTTTAAGAAAAATTCATTGGCTATAGAAATGAAAAAAACTATAAAGCCAAAGGGCAAATAGGTCCTGTGAGAAAAGTTATTCTCCTAGGAATTGGAGAACTTGTACATTTCTCATTAATCAGGTCATAACAGAAAGCAGTTGTGAGCATTTTAGTAACATGGAGAGGGAGGGAAGAATCAGTTGGTGCTGGGGTTCTTTTTCAGGGAGGGGAGGACACCATGAAAGAAAAGGAAATGACTTTGTAACATGCTGTTCTTTCTGTAAGTTTTTCTCCCCCACTGTAAGGATCTAAACTTAAAAAAAGAAAAGAAAAGAAAAGAAAAGAAAAGGTTTCCAAGTATCCCATCTCAAATCAGTGCAGGGCAATGATTTAGAAATGGCTACAATAATGAGAAAACATAAGGCAATAAGAGCAGTGTGTATAGAAAGGCCAGTTCTTTTCTCACCATAGGAGGGTCCCTTTAGACATCTGCTGGACATCAGGCGAGGGCATTCGTTTATTTTCTGGGGTCTGGAGCTTGGGTAATTCTGGGAGGTGCATTACTACACCTGTGAAGGAGCCTGCGTCTGGCCAACTACAATTTTTAATGACAGATTGGGCTCACTAACATGTCAATTAACTATCCACCAGGGGGAGCAAGTTACCAGCACAAAAAAAAAAAAAAAAAAATCTTTACCTGAGACAGACACAGAATTTCCTCTCTGAGCTCTCAATTTACAAAGCTGACAGCGACCCTGATTTTTATCAGTTCTACAAGATTTGAGAATCATGCACCCATTACTGATTTTGCATGCTTAACATCATCCTGGTTGTATGTGTATAAACACACACATATGTCTTACTGTAGGGATTGTAAATCAGTAATTGTAATTTATAGAAATTACTTGTTTTATCAAAGGAAACAATCCAGTACCCTGACTTGCAACAGCTGTTAAACTAATTACCTATGGACAAAACTGATACATTTATCAATCTAATCACCAGAAAGCTTATTTATAGAATTTGATAAATGAAAGAGGCCCTAGAGATTATCCTGGATTGATGCTTTCATTTTACAGATAAGGAAACTGAGGCCCAGAGAAGTGACTTGATTACCTCAAGGTGACACAGCTTGTTAGTGGTAGAAATGAGACCAGATTCTTAGAATCTTCATAAGGGATTTTTAATTCAAGGTTTACAATTTCCCAAGGGGTCAGTAGAAAAATTTCGACTTGGTTTGGGGTAGGAGGAAAACAAACACATTTTAATTTTCATTAACCTTTAACCAATAATTAGCACTTCCTTGAATCATGAATTTATTTTTTAATTCTGTTTTTTAAAATTCTATAATTTTGAAAATTAAAAAATCTATTAAATTAAAAATTAAAATTTCTATTTAAATTCCATTAAATTAATTCTATTTAATTAACATTTCTATTTTAATTATTAAAATTCTATTTAAAATAGGGATGGATAGTCTTTACCAGATGGTCAAAGATTTTATGACACACAAAAAAGGTTAAAATCCCCCATTCTAGATGATCTCCAAAGTTGACATGATAGCCTGTCCCTAAAGGATGTGTGATCAGTCAATCAGAGGGTGGGAACATGGGTCTCATCTCACTTTCTCTTTGATAATCAATCCTGGAGCTTATATCCCATACCCTCAACCTACCTTCATCCCTTTCTTTCTGCAAGCTCCCAAACTTCCTCCTTCTGAGCTGGCCCTTCAGGGTAGTTATAACCAAACCCTCAGTTCTGGGGCATAGAGTAATGAGTGAAAGCCTTGTCCCTCTGCCTCATCTAATTTTGAGTGTGACAGATATCCTGGGAGATGTAAGTGCTTGCATGGGCTGAGCTCTTTATCACAAATGTTATTATAGATTTTTCCCCCTAAAATTTTTTCCTACTCATCTTCCAATCTTTCCTGTACTGTTAGTATAGGTGTCATCTTTGCTTATTCATTTTCCTTTAACCCCCATATCTCATCAGTTGCCAAATGTTATCTACCTATCCAGCATTTCTTAAATCTATATTTGAATAGCTATAAATTTAGTTTAAGCCCTCATCAAGTCCTGACCTCAATGATTACAAAAGCCTAAACTATTCCAGAATTGTTCTTTCTCCATCAAGTCTCCCTCTTTTCCTATCCATCCTCTATATAGATGTTAAAGTGATTTTCCTGAAGCTCAGAACTGGTTATATCACTCCCCTACTCAATAAATCCTTATGGCTCCCTATTGACTCACAGTGCAAGTTTTATAATCTAAATAATTATTAACACAGTAATACATACAATGTACAAACAAGTTATGTGGGAGTATGTGCTCAAAAATGTACTAATACAGGTCTTTGATCAAAAGATCTTGGAGACGACAACCCTAAACTCTCAGGCTAGTGTACTTGAACTTATGCTATGCATCTTCTTAAATCCATCTGTCTCTTATTTGTCTTATACCTTTTGTTCTCTCTTATTCTAGCAGTGTAGGATCTTACGACATAGGCCTGAAAGTAAGGTTTAAAATGATCTGGTTCATCAACATATTTTAAAAATAAAATAAAATTATCTAGTTCATCTACATTGTATAGCTGAAAGAATTAAGACCTAGAAAAATTACATGATTTGCCTGAGTTCGCACAATAGTAGAACCAGGATTAACACCAGAATCCTCTGATGATCAGTCCAATGTCTCTTCTGTTCTGATACCCCATATTTCCCTGTAATATATAGTAAATTCTACGTATATATTGTACATGTAGTTGGGGAATCGTGGTAACTACTCCCAATTTGTTTTTCCCCATTAAAATATTTTCCCATCCTGTTCTCTAGAGTTTTGAAGAATGGCATTTATACTCAGTTTGTTGATACTCATATCTTCTTTGGTGAGTCTTTTCCCATTAGCCAAAAAAGGCATTAGGAAAGAAAAAAAGCTAACAAAAAAACTGTTATGAATAAGTTCGGTTTGAGATAGTGAAGGCCTTTCCAACATGTCCAAACAAAATACCTATGTATCTGTTTATTGGTAGAGAAATCCATGAGGCTGGATGTGGCATAAAGCAAAAAAGAGGAAAGTAGGAGCAAGATAGTTTGTAGTAGAATTTTACAAATGATTCTGGTCTAGGGAGTAAAGCATCCCTAAGGAATCCAAGTTGTAATTCTGAAGTTTAAATCCTCCTTAACCCCAGTCGTAAACTTAATCCAGGCACTTCTGTTTTTTGTTAATATTTCTAAAAATCAGTCAACACGCATTTATTAAGTGTCTTTTATGTGATAGGCATTGTACTAGACTATGGAGATTTAAAAAAAAATGAAAAGTCCCTGTCTTTAAGAAACTTATATTCTATTGAGAATCTATAATGCTTTCTATAAGACTACTAAAAGAATTCATTCTCTCTGGGCAAGTCTATCTCCATTAGTTTCTCTCTTGAGCATTTTATATTCAATAATGGGCTGCATGTTTACCTTTATCTCACAATTAACTGAAATTATTTTTCAGAGAACATAATATTCCATTCTTTTTATTATTTATTGATCATGAAAAAAATATTAATTAGGGAGAACAAAATGCTTCCGTAAAAACTCTTTTATGGCTAGTTGTCTTCCACTCATACATCAAAATATTTCAGGGTTTCCTGGAAGATAGAACAATAGAAATAACTGTTTAATGACCTATTGATAAATGTCAGGTAAGCTTTCAAATAATTAGATGTATACTTGTTAAAGATATTTGCTATGGTGATGGAGGATATCTACTGCATAGTCCGGGCCAAGGAGGAATTCTCCATATATTGCACCTCAGGACACTGCAGAGCTTCCAGGAAGAGATCTATAATCACTCAAAAGAGTCTGGCTTGTCTATTCATACAGGAAAGGCCAAGTAGATAAAATTTGTGAATTGTCCAGGTTTAAACTTGCATTTGAATGCTTTAGTTTGTCCAAGCACAATTTATATAACTGTGACAGAGAGTAAAAGTGCACAATGAGCTGAACTCAGAGCTGAAAAGGAGGAGAGTGGTGGGAATTGTTTTCTGGAATTTGCAAAGTTCTTTTACTGACCTTAAGTTTTCTATGAAAGCAAAGGTCCATCTTTTCAGTACTAACATTTTGCCAGTATTGATATATGCCTACAAATGTTTGAATACCATTTCCTTTGAAAAAAATAAAGATAAATATCACACAAAAGGCAATAGAGATAATCCATCTGTACTCCACCCTTGAGATATCTTATCTGGAGTATTGTGTTCATTTCTGGGTGCTTTAGTTTAAGAAAGAGATGCTGGAGAGGGTCCAGAGAAAATCAGCAAGGTTGATGAAAAATAATGAAGGGCCTTGAATCTATGGTATATGAAAATGAGCTGAAAGAATTGGAGAAATTTAGTCTAGAAAAGAGAAGAATTAGGGGAAACATGGGAGCTGTATTTAAATATTTGAAAGGCTGTCATGTGGAGGGAAGAATAGATTTGTTCTGTTTGACCTCTGAGAGTAGAACCAGAAGGATTGTTGAAAGCTGTAGAAAGAGGCAGATTTAGGCTCTGGGTTAGAAAAAAAATTGTTCTAACCATTTGAGCTTCTATAAAAATGGGACCTTGAAAGGTATATTTTTATTTGAGATCTTTAAGTACAAACCCGTTGACAACTTGTCGGGTATGCTATTGTGGGGATTCCTTAGACTCTATAGATTTTGAAATCTCTTTCTACATTAAAATTATTTGATTCTCTGAGATGTGGACTGGGTACATGATCATATTACAATATAAAAGCAATTAGAACTACAAAGAAAGAGTAAAGAACAAAATTAGAGAACTATATGACAGGAAGATATTATGGGTTGGTCATTTGGCAAAAGAGAGGGATGATACAGCTAGTGCTCCACTGATAGCACTGCGGTATTTGGATAAATATTTGGATAAAGAAAGGTCTCCAGCATGTTGGATAGACATATTGTGGTAAATTTTTGGAGTAACATAGATAAAAGTTGCATAAGGTAAGCAGGTGTGAATGGGTTCTCATCTACAATATTGGAGGGAACTCATAAATTTAGGAGATCCTAGATCCATTTGAATATCTGAATACTGGGCAATATGCAGATAACTCTTGATTATTCTGGAGCCATCTTTCCATTGCTTTTATTATCTAGGTCTCTAGCTCTTAGTTTTCCTTCTTACAAGACTTTTGTTCTTTCTCTCTCTTTTGATTAGTAGCTTTTCTTCATGTTGGCGCTTGTTCTTCATTTTTGAAGAGGGTCAATGACATCACGAGGGTGATATTTTGACTCATTCATGAATTGGATTTAAGAAAGAGATACCTAAGTAATCAGCCTCAATCTCTCATTCAAAGTCATGAAAGTCCATTGATAAATCAGAATTCAGGATGACTGGTGATGGCCTTGTATGCAGTGGATGACCTTGGTATCTTCCCTGTCTGACCAAGCTCAAGATGTTCCACAGCATCTGCTTCAGCCACCTTTGTGACCATTCGAGCAAATTTTTCTCATCTGCCTATTCAAAGGGGAGGTCTTCATATTTTGGGATGGACAACCCCCTAACTTACTGATGAGGTTGTGGTTCATTGGCTACCACAACCTCATTTAGCCTATTTGTTAAGATGATTTTCTTGTGTCTGACTGCTATGTATATTAAAGTTTCTTGGAGCCACAGGTGAGAGCTCAGTACAGGTAGACACCAAAAGTGGATGAACAGCCCTAAAAATGTCTCACCAAGCCAGTCTGCCTTGAATACCCATATACTCCTTTTTCATAAAATAGAATACTAAGGAAGAGATAAGAAATTAAAATTGAATCATTATATTCCTTAGTAATTTTGATGAAAAAGCTTAAAAGAAGATAATTAAAATTAACAACTAAAATAAAAAAAATTAAACCCTTAACTTCTGTGTATTGGCTCCTAGGTGGAAGAGTGGTAAGGGTGGGTAATGGGGGTCAAGCGACTTGCCCAGGGTCACACAGCTGGGAAGTGTCTGAGGCAGGCTTTGAACCTAGGTCTGACTCTCTATCTCTAGATCTCTAGGTCTGACTCTCAATCCACTGAGCTACCCAGCTGCCCCTAAAATAAAATTTTTGATCGAGATATATATGATTCATACTACCTTTATTACTCTGAAGTACAAATGATGATAGTTCCTGAAGAGAAGGAAACAATTAAAAATAGAAACCAATGCAATCAACCCCGAGCCCATTTATTGGAGTCACTGCATAAAAGAGGAAACAGGAAAAGTTCTCCTCTCATTAGTTCAGTTCATGAAACCCATGTTCTGGCTCAACTGGCATCTTTACCTTTTGGGAGCAGAGAGAGATCACTTTAGTCTCTCTAGCTTTTGAGATGCTAGCTAGTTCAGTTACACAGTCAACAGAAGGAATGAGAGGCTACACAAGTCCACATGGAAGGAGATACCAAGCACTCCATGTTAGGCTAACTGGAAACACATATTTATGTATACACACATATGTGTAATATATGTATATAAACATAATTCTGTGGAGTGAAGGATTTTTTATAAATCTAGAAATAGAAAAAATAAGGAAAATCTATGAATGGTCTTTGCTTTGGTCTAATTGATATTTTTGCATGAAATTTAACTTAATGGATCCAGAAATGTCCATATTTTAAATGAGAGGGATGACTCAGAGGAAAGAATACTTTTGAAGATCCAAAACTACTCTGACCAAAAAAGTTGTTTCACTCAAAAAGGGTTTTGCAGCTTCCGTGGGTACCTTCCCCATTCCCTATCCCTTTACTGTTAGATCCCTACTTCCAGAAAAGCCCTTGAAGTTATAATTGAGTAGAGTCAACTTTATGGAGAATAAATATTCAATCCTCAATACCTCCTACACCAACTACTGACCAACTGCCAGAAACAGGAACAAATAGGTAAGCCTCAGAGTTCTGGAAATTGGTGCTTTACCCTATTTCCAAATAGTTATATAGTGTTCTCTGGAGCTGAAACCAGACCAAGAAACAGATGCAGAGTATTTAAATAAAGCTTGCATTTGATGTGTATTATATTGCTCTAATATGTAAAAAAGGCCTTAGGTCTAATAAGGAAAAAAATTCTAATAAGAGCTAATAAGGAAATAAGTTAAAAAGATAGAAGGATGCTAATCAAAAGGTCCAAGTATTCATACAAGATTATTATCATTGAAGAAGAAAAACTATCAAGTACAATAATCAGGAAAAATCTGCACCATATACCCAACTAAAGTAACAAGTATTTATTTAGAAGCATTTATTGTTTTCAAGGCATTGTTCTAAGTACAGGGATCTACAAAGATATAAAAAATATTTTGTACCATCCAGGTGTTTACACATGCCTACTATTTTATGCCTTACTTGAAACCATGTCCCTATGTTACTTGCTAGCCATTTCCAAAATATATATTGGGGTCATGGATCTCTTTTCCACACCCCCACAGCCCAATAAGAATGTGAGCCCCTTGAGGGCAATATCTGTCTTGTTTTATTGTACTGTATCCACAGCATTTAGTACAGTGCTTAGAACGTAGCAAGTTCTTAATGAATACATTATCATTGTCATGCTAGGTGGCCAAGAATGCCAAGATATAAATGTTTCTTTCTACCCACAGAAAAATTTTGCCTTTTTTGCATTTCTTTCTTTTATAATAATTATAGAAACTAACTAACTATAAGTGAAAGGTAGAAAAGGATAGAATTTAATAGAAATTTACTGTGTAATAACAAATATGAAAAATCCAAACCAATATATCAAGATCTCTAATAAAGTGACACAAAAGGAAAGTAAAATGAGAGTGGAACAATACATACATTGACTAAAAAATTGCAGTTTTAAGAGTAACAACTCCACAGTATTCACAGAAAAAATCTAAAATGATGACAAAATAGCATTATCTACCATATCAAGGCCAGGTTATCAAGTTCACAAAGGTTCACTCACCAAAATTTGGCTACCAAATTTTTAGCCACAGTAACTGATTAAACCATTCACTAAGGCATGGAAGGTTTGTGATTGGTGTCAGTGAAAGTAATATCCACACTGATAAAATTATAGAACATTTGAAATATTGCATAAGAAGAGACTCAAATGCCATGAAGACTGTTGATTATGAAGAAATGAAAAGGTATCATTAACTAACAGCAATTTAGAAGCTCCTCGTAGAACATGACTGTTAACAGACTCACTTTTTTCTTTCTCAAACTAGGTCTCATGATCTCTGACTAATAATTTCACAAATTTGTTTTGTTGGCTGATTTAGAATGATAGATTGGAATAAACTTATGAAGGACTTTAAAATGCTTTTTTTGTTGCCTTTAAGATTCATCCTTAGTATCATGTCTTTTAAAAATCTAAGTTGGTCAGTAGGTTTCCTATGCATGAACATTAGTCATCTCACAACCTCTTTTTTCTTCCCTTTTAGACTAGGGGTATGTGTGTGCGTGTGTGTGTGTGTGTGTGTGTGTGTGTGTGAGAGAGAGAGAGAGAGAGAGAAGTAGGGAGGGAGGGAGGGAGGAGATGGGAAGGAAGGGAGAGAGAGCATTTCATTTTGAGAGCAATCCAATTCATCTTAAGCCAACTTTATAGAATTTTAGGTCATAAAATCCTTCCTACATGAGTTCTGAGATCCAACTTCCCAAAACCTAGATTGCTTATTAGAATATTATTGAATTTTTCTGTCTTATTTATTATGGAATCATTATTAACTTCCTCCTAAAGTTCCCATTTTACTCTTCAGGCAAGTTACTTAAAAAAAAAACCCAATAACTTATTTTACATCTTAGAATCAATATTGTGTATTGGTTCGAAAGCAGAAGAATGGTAAGGGATAGGTAATGGGGATTGGTAATGGGAGCCATCTAGCTGCCCCCCAAGCAAGTTACCTTTAATGAATAATCAAAACACATGCTTGTAGTTCATGTAATTTTTCTCTCCTCTGAATGTTCATGGCTTTTTGTATTTCCCTTCTATATTCATTATAATTTGCCATTATCTTTGTATACATTTTTTTCTCTTCAAGGTTGTTTCTTTTGTTCAATAATCATACCTTATTTATAGGACCTTACACATTGTAGATGTTCAAAATTTGTAGAATTGAAAATTTTAAATCTGTGAAAAACAGCATTGTAAAGAGGATAGAGGGACAATCTCAGAAACCTAAAGATTTGGTTTCAGGTCTTGTCTCCAACACACACTCATCCAAAGAAAAGTCACTTAGTCTCTCAGTGCTAGAGGAACTTTTTTCATTACAGTCCCCTTTTCTGACCACCTTCAATCCTGCTAGAAACTTGAACACCCCAGGTTTGATAAGTGAGCCTTTTGTCTTATGTTGCTAGGAAATAAACCTTAATGACTTCCTGCAATTGCCTCAGCTTGCCCAGGGAGAGGGGTAGTATTCTGCTTGCCCCAATTTCCATCACCCTCATATATGCTATATTTTCCATTAGAACTTAAACTCCTTAAAAGCTGATTGCCTTTTTTGCTTGTATTTATATTCCTGGCACATGGTAAGTATCTAATAAATACCCTATCATCTAGGCAACTCCTTGGTATTATAAGTTAGAGAGAAAGTCTCTGGTAAAGGGAGTTTCTTCACCTGGGAGTACCCTCTACCATTAGAATCACTGGTTCCATCCCTATCCTTATTTTGCTCAAAAACAACATGAGAAAACTTGTGATACCTGAGAATACTATCTTCATTTAGGGAAATGTGTTGTTAATTCATCAATAAACTCCATTCTTGTTCTAATTTAATTTTTGATTTTGTGTGAATCTTTTTTTCTATTTCTCTGGTCAAGGATATTATTATTAGCTTTAATCACTCTAGAAATTTTTTTTTTAGTATTTTTTTTAAACCCTTGTACTTCGGTGTATTGTCTCATAGGTGGAAGATTGGTAAGGGTGGGCAATGGGGGTCAAGTGACTTGCCCAGGGTCACACAACTGGGAAGTGGCTGAGGACGGGTTTGAACCTAGGACCTCCTGTCTCTAGGCCTGACTCTCACTCCACTGAGCTACCCAGCTGCCCCTCTAGAAATTTTTAATAAAATTATGATTCATCTTTTCCCTTCTTTGGACTTGTTTGTCTGGGGATAATGTCACTTTCAACTGTCTCCCTTTTTAATATCTGCCTCATCAAAGAAGGATGCTTGAGCATCCCAGAGATTCAGAATTTAGACTTCTGTATTAGGCTTTGGATCTCTATCAGTCAACTCACATTTTAATAAATTATTTGAGGGTTGGGAAATCTTTATTTTTTTTACTCCTAAATTTATCTCAGCACGATTCTCAAGTGCAAGGTCACTGGCCACAACTTTTCCAATTTGTCCTTTTATAGAATCTTCCCTTCTCAGCTCAACCAGCTGCAGCCTCTTTGCTTTCAAGTATTGCCATGCATCAAACATGGAATTCACTTCTGCTTAGCACATCAGTTGACTTTTTAGATTCAAATGTAATTGCTGACATATTTTAGGAAAACTTTAGGGACATATAAATGTGTAGCTGAATTTATGTCAGTAGCTTTATTTTATTCTTGAAAGTTCTTAGTACGGGTTCTGGAAAAATGTATATGTATCATCCCCTCAATCATCTAACAATGTGTCAGCAAGTTTGGTCTGTAGATAAGAGCATACAGAGTGATTCTTGCTATTTGTTTTGAAGTGTTGAAATGCCACAAGGGGGCTGTGACATAATAGAGGAAAGTAGGAGTTAAGATTCCTGTTTCTATTCCTAGATTCTCTGTTGACTCATAGCAAAACTATTTTTCTCCCTGCCTTAGTATTCTCTACTACGACTAAATTGAATATAATGTTGCCATGTTCTTAAGTACTTCATATCTTTGTATGAAAGACTATTTTAAGCCAAAAACTGAGAGGGATTACTAGTGGAAATTACTGTCCCAGCATATGATGAGGACCTCTGGTTTCATCCCCAACTTTTAAAAATCTGTTTAACTTATGGTGCCCCCAAACAAGATTTGTATTAACATGGATTTGGTTCAGTCTTAGGTGTTTCTCATTAAATACTCTGGCTCATTTTCCCACTTAGAATTTCCCCTAAGAATTTCCAAATTTGATTCTTTTAGGTTTCTACAGATAAGTTATTAGGTAAAATGATCACCAGTTTGTAACCCATGACAGTGTTCTACCTAAAAGAATATATATGTATTTATAGAGATAGCCAAACAGACAGAGACAGAGTCAGAGAAACAGAGAATATCAAAATCACATTCTACAATTTTTTTTGTAATCACACATACCTGAGTCCATGCGTAGTCAAGACAACTTTAGTTTCCTGCCCTATAGCTCCTCTTCCAGCACAGGGAACTATATGAATCTCCAAAATTATAAAACTTCCCTGTGGTTGAGGTTCTACTGAAATAGAAGAAAACATGGCTTTGAGAGTTCTCAGCCCCTTTATAACTTGCAGAATAAGGAAAAGATCCAAGTTTGTTCCTCCTGTTCTTGTAACACTCTGTTTGGTCCAGGAAATCAATGCTATCTAAAAACTCTTCCCCCATCTCTGAAAGTCTTAGACTAGGAATGCTTATTCCTTCTCTAATACCTCATTTACTGTGCTTTCAAGTCCTCTGTTTTCCTTTTCTTCTGAACTACATGGACTCTTCTCCAAGAAATCTTTCAATACTCAGCCACTAAATCTCAATGGCTGCCTTCTATGGGGCCAAAGATTTTTCTAGGGAGAGTTGTGTGGGTAACCAATATCCTCTATGAGCAGGTAGGTTTGAGCTCTCTCTCTCTCTCTCTCTCTCTCTCTCTCTCTCTCTCTCTCTCTCTCTCTCTGTGTGTGTGTGTGTGTGTGTGTTTGGCTTTTTATTTAGCTCCAATCTATGTCTGTGCTTTTATCTCTCTGTTGGACTTTCTTTGCCTTTTTTCTTTTTAAAGTTTAAGAGTTTAGATCAGATGTACACCTAGCACCAATTGTTTCCAAATATCACAATTCATTCAGTCATCTTCTCTGGATTCACATGACATACAAGGATCTTTTTCATATCCCATAGGGAAGATGAAATGGGAAGTCATGGGGAATCATCACACCTTTTATAAGGAAATTTCCTTGAGGCTAGAACAAAGGAACACTTCTTTAATCATATAAAGCTTACCAGGCTACATATGGTCACATACCTTGCTTAAGAGTTGACCACATGGGGCCTTCCCATTTGTAGAGTCAACTTTGGCAATGTAAAATGTTTTGATTCTGTTACTCATTCCACTACACATAATTTTAAGGGTCCCTAATAGATAGAAGTAATAGCACAACATAATAATATGATTTATGACAAGCTGAAGTCAGAATGAGAAGGGTAGATGCTTTTTATTTCAGTTTAAATGTATTTGTTATATTGAATTTTCCACATATCTCTCTCCCTTACCTACAGTAGAGAAGACAACATTTGACAAATATATGTATATATATGTATTTATATATGTATATATGTATATATGTGTATATAGATATATGTTTATATATATCACTATATCATGTATGTTTCTTTTTATCAGTTCTTTTTCTCAAGTTGGACATTCACAGTTGTTCTTCAAAAATATTTCTCTTGCTATATGTAATGTTCTCTTTGTTTTTGTTCTTCATAATTTCATTTTGGTATTCCCAGTTTTTTTTTAATTAAACTACTTTTCATTTCTTAGATATTAAAAATCCTTGAGAATCAACTAAAAATTAATTAAAACTATCAATAGTTTTAGCAAAGTATCAGGATATGAAATAAACCCACATAACTCATCAGCATTTCATTATATTATGTGTAATTAGAATCTGTTACCCTAAAAACTACAATTCTCACTACCCCACTCTCCTCACATTACATGCTGATGTAGGGAGGATATAAATTTTCTGTAGTCCTGTCTCTCTCTCTCTTCTCATCCTGCTGTGGTTTTGGTGGAGCAAGCTTTTTAAAAAAGCAAGGATAACTTAGTCACATGGTCTTAATTTTGTAAAACCCAAATCAGTTGAGTGAAGGGGCTCTATTGTAGGGTAAAACCTTGAAGGCAGACAGGGTTTGGGCATTTCCATGCTATAAAGGGGTAAAGTTACTCCTACCAAAGTGTGAGCTGATCACAACTCCCCCACTCCACCTGCAGTGCCAGAGTCAGAGTGAGCATGGGTCAAACTCTAGGTGCTCGGGGGCTGGCTGATGGCAACACAGATTTACCCCTAACAGCAGTGAGACTTGGGACTCCAGGAGGATCATGGAGCTTGGGTACGGAGACAGGGCAGAGAGGAGCTACCTATAGCAGACACAGCAGAGACTGAAAAATAGCCTCAGGGCAAAAACTGCTCTGTAGCTCGATACTCAGAGACCTGTCCACCCTCCTCACTAATATTTCTGACTGAGAATGGAAGGAAAAACTAACATAACAATGAGCACCAACACCCCAAAACTATAATTTACAACCACAAAAAAAATAAGAAAAAAACTTTGACCCTGGATAAATTCTACAGAGGAAAACAACAATCTACAGAGAAGACAGCAGATAGAGACAAACAAGCAAACACATCCAAACTTTCAAAAAAAAATGAAAATTGGTCACAAGCCCTCTAGGAAATCAGAATGGAGGTAGAGAACCAAGTAAGAAAGATAGAACAAAATTGGCAAGAAAAGTGGGAAATAGAAAAAATAGCAGTTTAAAAGACAGAATCTCCCACTTGGAAAAATAAGCCCAGAAATCAAATGAAATGATAAACAAATTGGTGACCAGAATTGACCTGCTAGAAGCCATGAAAAGCAGGGTATATATCAAACCAAAAAGGAAAATCAAAAAATTATAGCTGAGGTCTTTCAAGACTAGAATTGGGCAAGTAGAAACTAATGATCTCACAAGACAGCAAGAATTAATAAAGCAAAGTCAAAAGAATGACAAATTAGAAGGAAACATGAAATATCTCATTGAGAAGATGACTGCCTTGGAAAACAGGTCTAGAAGAGACAATTTGAGAATCATAGGCTTACCTGAAAACCTAGAAATAACAGAAACCTTGAAATCATACTACAAGAAATTATCCAAGAAAACTTCCCTATCTATATATCACCCTCTATATTAAATCCTCAAAATAGAACACCCAGGAATGCAATTGCCAAATCCAAGAGCTTCCAAACTAAGGAGAATATATTGCAAGAATCCAGAAAGAGACAATTCAGATATCAAGGAGCACCAATCAAGATTACACAGGATCTGGCAGCTTCCACACTAAAGGACTGCAAGGCTTGGAATATGATACTCAGAAAAGCAAGAGAATTGGGTCTACAACCAAGGATCACCTACCCATAAAAACTGACTATATACTTTCAGAGGAAAGTATGGGCATTTAACAAAATAAAAGATTTCTAAATATTTTTAAAGAAAAGACCAGAACTAAATGGAAAATTTGATGTCCAAATACAAAATTCAAAACAAACACAAAAAGGTAAACAAGAAAGAGAGGGAAAAGAAAATTTCTTTTAGGGGTTTCAGTAATGTTAAATTGTTTATATTCCTATATAGAAAAATGATATTTGTAACTCTCAAAAACTGTCTTCACTATCATAGTGTTAGAAGAAATAATCATAAGTAGTGGTTGGGGTGATAAGTGGTTTAAGATGATATGTAAAAAAAAAGAAAGGGAGGAAATAGAAGATGGAACCAAGAAAAACTCGAAGGAATGAGAAAAATATGATAAATTATACCACATAATGAGGTGCATGGGAGGAGGAAGGGAAGAATACCATTATAAGAAGGAGAGGAAGAGAGTGCTAATAGGTAATACTTAAAGCTTACTTTCAGTGGAATCTACTCTGAGAGGGAAGAGCATCTAGATCCATTAGGGTATCAAATTCTATCTTATCCTAAAGGGAAGTTGAGAGTGGAAAATCAAGGTGGGGAATGGGGAGAGGAGTACCAAAAGGGAGGGAAAGAAAAGGAGGAGGAAATTTAATGATCCTAAAGAAAAATATAAGGGGAATGAGAAGGGAGGGGTTGGTAAGGGAATTAATATTAGGGTGGGGATTAGGGGGACTGATTAAAAGCAAAATACTGGTATAGAAGGAAATAGAGAAAGAAGAAAGGACAGGACTAGGAGAGGAAATCAAAATGATGGAAAATACACAGTTGATAATTTTAACTCTGAATGTGAATGGGATGAACTCATCCATAAAATGGAAGCAAATAGCAGAGTGGATTAGAAACCAAAATCCTACCATATTTTGTCCACAAGAAGCACACATGAGGCAAGTAGACACACACAGGGTAAATGTAAGAGGCTGGGCCAAAATCTATTGGGTATCAACTGAGAAAAAGAAGGCAGGAGTAGCAATCATGATAGCAGACAAAGTCAAAGTAACAAAAAATATATGATTAAAAGAGACAGGGAATGTAATTATATCCTGATAAAAGGCAGTGTAGACAATGAGGACAAAGAAGTACTCAACATGTATGTTCCAAATAGTATAGCATCCAGATTTTAAAGAAGGAAATAGATAGTAAAACTGTACTAGTGGGAGACCTGAACCTTCCTCTCTCAGACCTAAATAAATCAAACCAAAAAATAAATAAGAAAGAAGTAAGAGATATGAGTGAAATCTTTCAAAAATTAGAATTAATAGCTATATGGAGAAAAATAAATAGGGACAAAAATGAATAAACCATCTTTTCAGCAGCATATAGTACATTCATAAAGACTGACCATATTCTAAGGAATAAAAACATGGCAAACAAATGCAAAATCAGAAATAATAAATGCAACCTTTTCAGATCATAATGAAATAAAAGTAATAATTAGTAAGAGTACATGGAGAGGCAATTAAAAATTAATTGGACATTAAATAATATGACTCTCTAAAATTATTTGGTTAAAGAAAAAATCATAGAAACCATTAACAATTTCATTGAAGAGAATGACAATGAGGAGGCATCATATCAAAATCTATGGGATGCAGTCCAAGCAGTACTTAGGGAGAAATTTATATCCCTGAGTGCATATCAGACAGTGAAGAGGTGAATGAATTGGGCATGCAAATTAAAAAACTGGAAAGAGAACATATTAAAAATTCCCAGATTTCTAAATTAGAAATCTTAAAAATTAAAGAAGAAGTTAATAAAATTGATAGTGAAAGAACTATTCAATTAATAAATAAGTCTAGAAGCTGGTACTTTGAAAAAACAAAATAGATAAAGTACTGGTTAATCTAATAAAAATGAAATAAGAAAACCAAATTTACAGTATCAAAAATGAAAAAGGAAACCTCACCTGTAATGAAGAGGAAATTTAGGTAATTATTAAGAACTATTTTGTCTAATTATCTAGCAATAAATATGGTAATCTAGATGATATGAATGATTGTTTACAAAATTATAAATTGCCTAGATTAACAGAAGAAGAAATAGAATACTTAAATAACCCAATATCAGAAAAAGAAATTGAACAAGCCATCAAAGAACTCCCTAAGAAAAAAATCCCCAGGGCCAGATGGATTCACAAGTGAATTCTATCAAACATTTAAAGAACAACTAATCTAATATTATACAAACTATTTGACAAAATAAGGATTCTACCAAATTCCTTTTATGACACAAATATGGTACTTATTCCAAAGCCAAGGAGACCAAAAACAGAGAAAGAAAACTACGGACCAATCTCCTTACTGAACATAGATGCAAAAATCTTAAATAGAACACTAGCAAACAGTCTCCAGCAAGTCATTACGAGGGATATTCAATATAATCAGGTGAGATTTATATTAAGAATGCAAGGATATTTTAATATTAGGAAAACCATCCACATAATTGACCATATTAACAAGCAAACCAATGGAAATCACATGACTATCTCAATAGATGCAGAAAAACCTTTGACAAAATATAACACTCATTCCTATTGAAAACACTAGGAAGTATAGGAA
This sequence comes from Gracilinanus agilis, assembly GCF_016433145.1. Classification (NCBI taxonomy): domain Eukaryota; kingdom Metazoa; phylum Chordata; class Mammalia; order Didelphimorphia; family Didelphidae; genus Gracilinanus; species Gracilinanus agilis. Next base: position 591,340,120 of record NC_058131.1, on the reverse strand, counting down.
TAGAAGAGCCTTTCCTAAAAATAATAAACAGTAAATATTTTAAAACCATCAACAAACAACATCTGCAATGGTGATAAATTAGAAGCCTTCCCAATAAGGTCAGAAGTGAAACAAGGATGCCCATTAGAACTCCTATTATGTAACATTGTACTAGAAACATTAGCAGTATCAATTAGAGAAGAAAAAGAAATTGAAGGTATTAAAATAGGCAATGAAGAGACTAAGTTACTCTTTGCAGATGATATGATGGTCTACTTAAAGAATCATAGAGAATCAACTAAAAAGCTAGTAGGAATAATTAAGAGCTTTAGCAAAGTTGCACGATACAAAATAAACCCACATAAATCAATAGCAGTTCTATATGTTTCCAACACATCTCAGCAGCAAGAGTTAGAAAGAGAAATTCCACTTAAAATCACCCTTGACCAGTGATGGTCAAACTACAGCCCAGGGGCCAGATGCAGTCCCCTGAAATGTTCTATCCTGCTGTGGGACATTATTCCTAATCTGACGAATACTATGAGTATGATACAGTACAATGAAACTTCAAAAGAGTTGCCTTAGACACAGACTGACAGTTGAGCATTTCCTTTCCTTTGGCCCCCTCTTTAAAATGTTTGCTCATTACTGCCCTAGACAATATAAAATAATTAGGAATCTATTTGCCAAGAAAAACACAGGAATTATACGAACATAACTATAAAACACTTTCCACACAATTAAAACCAGATCTAAACAATTGGAAAAACATTAACTGCTCATGGGTAGGATGAGCTAACATAATAAAAATGACAATTCTACCAAAATTAATAAACTTATTCAGTGCCATACCTATCATACTACCAAGAAACTTTTTCACTAAATTAGGAAAAATTATAACGAAGTTCATTTGGAAGAACAAAAGATCCAGATTATCAAGGGAAATAATGAAAAAAAAATTGAAGGATGGGGGCCTAGCAGTATTGGGTCTTAAATTGCATTATAAGGCAGTGGTCATTAAAACAATATGGAACTGGCTAAAAGACAGAAGGGAAGATCAGTAGAATAGACTTTGGGTAAATGACCTCAGCAAGACAGTCCATATGATAAACCCAAAGAGCCCAACTTTTGGGACAAGAACCCATTATTTGCAAAAAACTGCTGGGAAAATTGGAAAGCAGTATGGGAGAGATTAGGTTTAGATCAGCATCTGACACCCTACACTAAGATAAATTCAGAATGGGTGAATGACTTAAATATGAAGAAGGAAACTGTAAGTAAATTACGTGAACATAGAATAGTTTACCTGTCAGATCTATGAGAAAGGAAAGATTTTAAGACCAGCAAGAGATAGAAAATATAAAATGTAAAATTAATAAATCTGATTTCATTAAATTAAAAAGTTTTGTACAAACAAAATCAATGCAACCAAAATTAGAAGGGTAGCAACAAATTGGGAAAAAATCTTTATAACAAAAACCTTTGATAAAGGTATAATTACTCAAATTTATAAGGAGCTAAATCAATTATAGAAAATATCAAGTCATTCCCCAATTGATAGATGGGCAAGGACATGAAAAGGCAGTTTTCAGATAAAGAAATCAAAACTCTCAATAATCATAGAAAAAAAGTTTTCTAAATCTCTTTTTATTAGAGAAATGCAAATCATAACAACTCTGAGTTGACCCCTCACACATAGAAGATTGCCTAATATAACAGTAAAGGAAAGTAATAAATGTAGGAGGGGATATAGCAAAATTGGAACATTAATGCATTGCTGGTGGAATTGTGAATTAATCCAACCATTCTGGAAGGCAATTTGGAACTATGTGCAAAGGACTTTAAAAAACTGCCTACCCTTTGATCTAACCATACCACTGATGGGTTTAAACCCCAAAGAGATCATAAGGAAAAAAGACTTGTATAAAAATATTTATAATCCTGCTCTTTGTGGTGAGAAAAAAGTTGGAAAATGAAAGGATGTCCTTTGATTGGGGAATGGCTGAATAAATTGTGGTATCTGATGGTGATGGAATACTGTTGTGCTAAAAGGAATAACAAACTGGAGGAATCTGATGTGAATTGGAACAACCTCCAGGAACTGATAAAGAATGAAAGGAGCAAAATGAGGAGAACATTCTACATAGATATGGATACACGGTGGCACAATCGAATGTAAAGGACTTCTTTAATAGCAGCAATGCAATGATCCAGTACATTTTTGAGGGACTTATGAGAAAGAATGCTATCTACATCCAGAGAAAGAACTGTGAGAGTAGAAACAGAGAAGAAAAATAATTGCTTGATCACATGGGTTGATGGAGATATGATTGGGGATGTATACTCTAAACAATTACCCTAGTGCAAATATCAATAATATGGAAATAGGTCTGGATCAATGACACATGTAAAACCCAGTGGAATTGCTTGTTGGCTAAGTGAGGGTTGTGGGAGTTGGGGAGGGAAAGAACATGATTCATGTAACCATGGGAAAATTTTCTAAATTAAATACACCTTAAAAATAATAATAATTATATGGGAAAGTATGAGAATGAACAACTTTAGGAAGCCAGCCACAATTTAGCTGTGGTTCTCTCTGTTCCCTTCCTCTTCCACTGTGTTTGTTTTGTATCCTTTATGAAAGTCACTCAGGAGTTCTTTGTATGTTATTATGAAACCCTTGGGGTGCTGTGTATTATTTGTGGCCAAGATCTAGGCTGATTCAGAGCTAGGATGCTGAGTCTTTTAAAGAGGGTATCTGAAAGGTGCAGATAAGGTCTAAGAGGTATTTCTCATTCTCTGTGCTAAATGCAATACCTCATCACCTGAGAATGGTGCTCAACAGCAGGTTACTTAGATGACATCACCTCTCCTAACCATTGTTACTCTGAGCCTGATCTTAACCCTCATCTCGGCTTCTGGTCCCTGGGTTATTTACTGTTCTTCTAGTTCATTCTCCAAGTTTATAGTTCACCTCCCTCCCTTCATAGTTTGAACTCTATGACTAATTATTTTAATGACACCTTCTCTCCTACCTTTACTCTTTCAGGATCTTTACCTGTTCCTCTATTGTAAATTCCCAATCCCGAATGAACCAGAGTATTTGCTTTTTCCTTTTTAATTCCCAAGTAAGGAACATTGTTGCAGAAGTCACAAAACACTGCTGAGTTCACTGAAAATTTATTCTATTTAACCTTACTTTGGCCCTCATGACTGCATAAAATTTTATTTTTTCAATTCTTATTGATATTCTATCACTTTTTTACACTAAGACCATTCCAAATCTTAAACCATTGATTCTTATCTCCATCTCCTTTTCTCTCACAAGGCATCCACACTTCTAGCTATACTAAAAATAAATAGACCCATACAATGTAGCAGCATTTAGCACTACTATTCTTCCACATTGCAAAAATGGAAACATGATCTTAATAAAGAAAAGTTTTTAGGTATACTTCTTCCCCTAAAAACTATCACAGGCCATTGTTCTTTAACCTCAGGAATTTTTTGGCAATACACAATAAAATATTTGCTAACTAAATTCTATTAAATTGATAATTTTGCTTAAAATATGAAAATAAACATGCAAAAAACACACTATTATACATGCATACTATCAGAACCAAACATGTAAACCATTGTAATGTCATAATAAAGAGGCAATCCATGCAAGTATTCCTGAATGAGAATGGGAATGATTCCCCTGGGCCCATTTGAGCCTTTATCCCTATTTGGAATATGAGGGTGGAGGTTAGGAAGGAAAAGACTGCTGGTGATCCTCTGCACATCAGACAAAAAAAGGAACTCCTCTACCCACCCAGGCCAATTGGGAAGACTTTCCACAGAGAAAGTGAAGAATTACTCTGGTCTCTGCTGCTCTATCCTCTGGGAAATAAGTAGAAACTCCAAGAAGACAGTCAATCATTGCCTGAAACTCCTTTGCCCACTGGGAAGAATAGAGGAGATTCAATAGCCAGAATAAGACTCCACAAAATACCTGCATTTTTGAACTTCACCTGCTACTTGTCATAGTCAGGTCATATACTACACCCTCCCATGTTTACAGCTCTGCCTTTTCGAGGACTAAAGGCAGGATAAAGTCTTGTGTATTATAAATTCTGTGCCACTAAGTAGGAGAATGGAAGAATCCTTTATGAAGAGATAAAGTTTTGAATTCTTTCCTGTGAACAATGGAAAACTACCTACTCAATCCATTCAATGGCATTTTCTGACAGGAGCTACATGGTGAAAGGGCAAATTATTATTTCTATTATGTCTTCCATTCCTGATAACTACAAGGTAATGTCTAAACTGGCAGACTTTTACTATCTTCACCTTTCTGAGTATTCTCATTCCTTGGTTTTCATGACATTGCTACTTCCAAATTTTCTCATCTCTCAATTTCTTTGCTCTTTTTTCCGTCTCAGCTCTCTTAAATGTGGACAACACCTATGGCTGTGTTTTTACTTTCTTTTATTTCTCTGTACGTGCTCTCAGCAATTTCATCCACTGCCATGATTTCATGGTGTTTTTTTTAAACCCTTACCTTCCATCTTGGAGTCATTACTGTGTATTGGCTCCAAGGCAGAAGAATGGTAAGGGTAGGCAATGGGGGTCAAGTGATTGCCCAGGGTCACACAGCTGGGAAGTGTCTGGGGCCAGATTTGAACGTAGGACCTCCCATCTCTAGGCCTGGCTCTCAATCCACTGAGCTACCCAGCTGCCCCCTTCATGGGTTGTTTTATGCATATTAACTTGTCCAGCCCCATTCTGTCACATTTAGAACCAATATTTTAGAACTTCACTCCTGACTGCTATACTTTTCAACCTGGACCATTTTTTGATACTTCTAATTTAGCATCTTCCAAACTGAAATCATCATATTGTCTTAAAAATTTTTCCAACTCTTCTAATGTCCACCTTTTTGATTGATGATATCACCCAGTCCTGAAACTCTGAAACCTCAAGGATATTTTTTATTCTTTAATTTCCAGCACTCCATAGAGCGTTCATAGTTCAGACCAAAACACTGAAGCCTTTAAATATTTCATATAACCAAGACTTTCTTTCTATTCCTACTACTTTCATATTAGACATTATTAGGTAGTAATTAATAATTAATTTATAAAGAATGATTTTATTAATTATTTTAATTTAATTTATTTAGTAATAATTAGGCACTAATTACTATTCAAACTATTATAATAGCCTTTTAACTGGTATCCCTCTATACTTTCCTCTCTTGATGCCATTCTTCACAGAGCTGATCTTCCTTAAGCCTTGGTAGGACTATTTTATTCCCTCAATTCAAAGAACTCCATTGACTTTCTTTTGCCTACTAAAAAAAACACAAGCTCCTCCTACTAGAATTTAAAACCAAGCTTAATCTTAGTGTATGCCCTTTTCAGGCTTATTTAATTCTATTTATTTGTCACATGCATTTTAGCAAAAATTGACTATTTTGTTTCCAATCACATTCTTATCCTACCTGATCTCTGTTCCTCTGCACAAATTACATTTCATCTTTACTTTCTCCCAAAGGCCAAGTACATGTACCATCTCCTCCAAGATGTTTTCTCCCCACCAACCCCTCATCACTTGGTCCTTGAATCTTTCAGGTCTTATTATGTAACCTTTTCCTAAAGTGTATTATAGTCATGTGCATGTAATGCCTCCCCCTACTCTAATAGATTATATATTTCTGTGGGACAGACTGCCATTTTTCATCTTTGAATCCTCAATATCTAACATAGTTCCTACAGGATAGGCACTTAATAACTACATGATGAATTGAATGGAAATGTGAGTTTTCATTTCTGCTACATACCTTTCTAGTTTTATTAATAAGTCACAAGATCACTTATCATTCACATGCCATCGAATGATTGAACTGTAAAGATAGGGACTGAATTTCTACCAATGGCATCAGAATCTGGCAGGCTGAATCAGTACAAATAAAAAATAAATTGGTACCCTCTTTAAAGATACTACTCTCCAAGCCTTTCTGATATTTTCTGTATTCTAAGGTTAAGCTCTTCTAACAAACTCTCTTTAAATTGAGGATGGTAATGTGGAGTGCCAAGGAAATGTTATTTATAACAAGTAAAAATTTTTAAGTGTTGTTTGTCTATCCTAATTAGGAAGGATTCTGGAATTTTTTCAAAATTGTGGGATTTAGCTCTAAATGGATTCCATGTAAGGAGATCTTATTGTACTTTATTTCCAGCTGTTGGTGCTTAACAAAACTAAGATGCTCTTGGGTACAACAGATGGTTCAGTCTTGGAATTTTAAAGACTAGGATCACCTCTGTAACTTTCAGGGCCCAAGATGCATTAGTCTAACCTCCTCCACCTTTTTTTCTATGCTTCATTGTTTTTAAAAAGAATTCTTAAAATAGTAACTTTGTTCTTTGTATTTGATGACTTTCAGGATAGTATAACATTACTAGATGCTACTTATTAATTAACTGCTACACTTTATTAATTCATGGACCTTCCTCATTTCCAATGATCTAATTTGGGGATTCCTTATTTTTTAAAATGCCATTGAAATGATGAAATTTTGAAGTGTCTTTAAGTTGAATTCATGAGATAATAATATAGGGTCCACATCTGAAAAATATTCTTACTGTGCAATAGTATGTATCTCAAGGGAAGTAGGAGAAATCCCTCTGGTTGAATCAGATTGGTTTGGATTAAACATTGGGGGATGGAGAATGGAACACAAGCCAAGAAGGACCGGCTTGATATAACCTAACATGATTTTTCCATCTCTAATTTCTGAGTTTGTGATTCTTGTGGGAATATTTCAACCCATAAAAAGTGCCCTTTTTCTGTCCCTGGTAATGGCCTAATGAAATAAACACTCATAAATATATTAAGTTCCCAGAGATAAGATCTGAACATCAGCATCCTTTTACCTTACAGTGGATAGATGTTTTACCATCTGAGTATATTGGTCACATGACCTTTTAAAGGTTCCTTTCCCCCAACTGAAGGTCAGAACACTTGTCATTTGATTCTTTTTAATGTTCCAAAGCCTAAGTGCCTAGTAATTAAATAAATTTAAATTTTATATACTTTCTAACACTCTGTGAAGAGAAATCTAGGTTTTTATCAGCTGCCTGCAATTTTAAACTACATTTTAGAAAATTTGATGCAGAACAAGCTCTTCTTTTGAAGGATGGTGCTGTTATATGGTTATTATAGTTTAATAGAGATGGTGTCATGCTACTTTCTTCAGCGAGGTATATTTGAAAATATTCAACTAGATAAGTAACTAAAGACAAACATTTTCTTCTCCATGGGTCTTTCTGGCTGAGTGATAAAGTTTTGGTTGCAGGCTTTCTAGGGATAATCTGTCTGTTTATAAACAAGTTTAGGACACTGACCTGTGATCTGCTCAGCCTAGAACTTAGTACAAATTTCCTATCTGGAGAAGGCACGGGAACATATTCCTTATCTTATTTCTCAGTGTCTTTGGATGAATTATCGATATTTATTTAGTGCCATTTATACTGAAAATCTTTCAAAGGGTCATAGATTACAAAGTCGTGGTGGTGCTATTTTCTAAACCAAGACAGAACTTGAGTCCATTTTGACAAAAAAGAAAAATAGGATTTGAGATTCTCCTTATGACCCTAAATATTTACAAAATTACAAAAGCAAAAAGACTACCCTTATGTAGTAATCCTCCATTCCCCCCTCAACCCTCATCCCAACAATGGGGTCAACAAAGTATGCCACCATACCAAACAGTTCTAAGGAATTCTTTTTAGTTAACACAGCACCTGGCAAAAATAATAGACACTTAATAAATGTTTTCTTTCTCCTTTATCGTTGACCTTACTCATCTGCTCAACATTTTTCTAAATCCCTTTCCATTTTGATCATCTTCTCTTTACCTGTACTGCCAATTCCATTTCTTTTGCCTTCCTCAGAGATCATGCTCTCTTTCCCCTTCTCTAAAAACTCTTCTCCCCTGACATAATATTCATATTGTAGTCTTTACATAGGCAGCATGGTATAGTGGATAAAGAGCTGCCTTATAAATAGGAAGATTATGGTTCCATATGCTGGCTATGTGACCTTGAGCTACTCACTTAACTTCTTAGTTCTCCACACAACTCTCAAAAACTAATTTGTAGAGCATATGCTGATCTGAATTGCTAGAGGGAGTTTTCTCACCTTAGACTTTCCTATACTAATGAAATTACAAGACCAAATTGGGGAGGAAGGAGGATGAAATACAAAGTCTTTCTGGTATGAGAAAAATATGCTATATATTACTCTCCATAAGGCATGATTTGATCTTCAAAATAATTGAATCCATAGTCCATCAAAGCTTTAAAATGAGACTTCATTAAATATACTTCTCATTATATTTTTGACATAGTTTAGGGAACTAAGAACTGTAGTTCTGACAAGAGTATGGCATTGTCGATATTTCTGATTACTGTCACCAACTTGCCAAGACCTAGCTCTTAGATGTATGGCCAAGACCCAAAACATGAGAGAAAAAAATGGCAGAGAAATTTACAGTATTTCCATCTAACTTCATTAAGTCAGTGTTTCTAATATTTGTAATTTGCAAGAATAAACAGTGAGGTAATGGTCCACATTGTTGTCTGGGATCAATTTGGATTTAAAAGTGATGGGTTATGTTAAAAAAATTTAAGTTCACATTCAGCCTGGATCTTTCCAAGATATTCTAATAGACATTTAAAGTTTATGACAGTCTCTGGAGTTTAGAAATTGATGCTAGAAAGCTCATGAGAGACTGCCTTTTCATGACATTTTTCATAATTCTGAATCTAGTTTATGATGTACATGGAAGGGAATGAAATTTATCTAAACATTTCATGTTCTTTTAAAAAAATAGGCTCAAGAGCCTCATTTAGCCAGGAGTTTGTGGCACAAACTGCTGTAGTTCATGGCTTCTAAACAGGACAAAAGATTTCCTTCTCATTACTCTGTATGTGGTTTTACAAAATAGCCTTTCATCCCAGTGTGAGGTTTGGCTTTCTCCAGCCACTGTGACCACTTTTACCAGGAATCTTTATGAGAGGCTGCATCAAACACTCTATCAAATAGAAAATGTCTAGAACCTCCGCTCTCTTGGTCAGCCAATACCCCCACATTTTAGATGTGGTTTGGAATGAATTTATGTTCGTTTCTTTCTCTCTACCCTCCACTGGATTTAGAAACACAACACAACTTTTCTCAATGATTGTTCAGTTATTTACGGAGGCTGATCCTATTACAAGGCGAAAAATAATATTCTACTTTGTGCAAGTACATAAAGGCTGGCTAGATCTATGTAACTGTAGGTGAAATGGAGCAGAACTGAATACTAGAGCTACACTGATTTGCTTAGAAAGGTGGTTGTAGTAATACTATATTCACAATTGAAATGGTGTTTCCTTATCTCTTAAATTTGGTCTGGCCAAATTGAGGACCTGGCAGATTAAAACTGACCACATCCTTTGGCTTCATCTGATTTTGCCAGAGTTGTTGAAAGGATGCTTTCTAACTTTTTACTTTCATTTAATTCACTGAAACAAATAATTGCTAGACTTTAGTGGACAGAATAGTAAATTCCTTCTTAAAGGTATCGTATTTGCTAATATTTAAGGTTCCCTTTTGTTATTTTTTTAAATGCATGCCACAATTTTAAGATCAATTCTCTTCCTCTCATATTATCCTTCCATGACTTCATGCAGAGCAGGGATGGGTTGTGGAGGGAGAATAATGTGCTCCTTGCTCCCTCTCAATGAAGGGACAGAGAAGTCCTGTGATAACCACTCTGCCTACTCTCCCAAAGGTCATATGTCAAGGGGCATAGCCTGGGAAAAGGCAAAGGACACATGGGCAGCTTCAAGGAGAACTCAGTTCTGGAGCAGTCTTGTGTCCGCATTGGTAGAATCCATAGGGGCCCTAACTAGTTAGGATCCCAAATATCTACAACCAGAAAATCACATAAAAGGTGCTTTTTGTAGTTGCTGAGGCTAGTGACAGCAGCTGAGCAATATAATACAGTGGCAGCCAGGGAATCCAGCCAAGGACAGAGGAAGCTTTTATTGTCCTGTCCTTCCCCCTTAACCCTTTTCTGCCCCAAGTCCATGCCCCAGAGGATACATTTCTTACATATTCTCTTAGCTAGAAAAGTAGGGTTTTGGTCCCAGTTTTTCAATTTTCCCTTATTTGAAGTGAAGGTAACATGGAAACCTTTCTAGTCATTCAGCAAATATGATCTCTGTTATGACTAATGGCCAATAACCTTCACAATATTTTGATGAATATTATTTGCTTCTACTTATACTCTACTTTCCCCTCCCTGAAATGGCCTGTTTAGTATTTACTTAATTTTATTCAAATAATTTTTTTTAATTTCAGTTTTCACTACTTCATAATTTTCCCAATGTATATTGACAGGGAAATTCACTTCTCTTATTAAATTCAGGTTTATAATTTTCTTTTTATCTAGTCAAATATATTTACAATTTAAAAATTTTAATAATTTCTTGCCATTCTTATTAATTGATTTCTTTACCTCTTGGACTTTGCACTTAATTGCACTTCTTTCTTTGCTTCTTTTTTTCTTTTTTTGCTAACTTATAATTTTAAATTATTAGAGGTTTGAATGGTTTGGTTTCATCTCCTCTAGTCCTATTATGGATTATTTTTTGCCTATAGATATTTAAGTAGTCTTTTCTACTTGCCCCCTACTCCCTTTTATGTCTTTTAATTCTCTCTTTCTCTCTTTTTTCTCCCCCTCAGAACCTTTTTTATCATCCTTTTTCTGAAGACTGTAATACAACTTAAAACACAGAAGGACTTGGCCTTTTAATGTCACTGGTCTTACCACTCCAACTTAGAGATCTTCATTTTGGCATTCTTTTCCAAGTCATTGACTACTAATGTAAACATGAGGCCCCTAAAAACTATTCCCCATGGTGCCCCTGCTGGCAATTTCTTTCTATCTGGAGAAGGTATTATTTACTGCTATTCACTGTTCCTTGTTTTGAGCCATGTTTTTGTCTAACAAGCTACTTTGCTCAAGATAGCCTGACTCTTTACCTCAGGCAATAAACTTTGATATAGAGTCTTATCAAATGCTTTTATTTAATAGTGTACATAATCCTCTACATTTCTCCCTTTTGAAATAGGAGTAACATCTATAAGGAACTCTAGCAAGTTAGTTAAGCAAGACTTTGCTCTCATAAATCTGAACCATCTCAAATACATTCTGCATTTCAAGGTACTCCTTAAATATAACCTCTACAAAAATTTTAGTATTTCCTTTCATATCCTACATGGATGCAAATAATTGTGATGAATATATCATAGCAAATCTATATATTCATTCATCTGATGCAATATTAGAAAATTCTTTTGGACATTTTAATTTGTCCTCTTTGATTCAATCTTCCCAAAGGTATACATCTTTATTTATTCCAACCAATTAAATCATTAACTCCCTCCCCCCTAAAAAAAATTCACCACAAGACTTAGTGTTTTGACTCAGGATATAACTATACTGACAACAACAAATGATAGAAGGTAAAATTCAGTACATTGGCTTTTTGCTTAATCTGTACAACACATATCGATGTTGTCTTTCACTTAAGATAAGTGACTCAACTTATTCTTTTGATACCTTTGACCATCTTTTTCAACTTTTCCAGGAATCACTAGCTACATAAAAGAACATAAATTTTAATGAGTCTTTTTTTCAGATCTTCCCCTTAAACTGCCTCTAAATTAACGTCTCTTTTATAATTTCATCAGAAGAAAGAAGAAAACAAAATAAAATTGCCTCTTGGCTTGAGATTTAATTCTCTCATGATCAAATCAATTGCTCCTGGAAAGTCTGTTCACTGGTGGCTTCACTTCTCTGTTAGAATGAATGGTTCCTGAGGACAAGGTGCTTGGAAGATAGTACTTGGTAATAAATTGCCAAACAGTCGTGGATTATCATCCTCTAGTAATGTAAATATAACAGGCCCAATATCACTATCGAAACAACAATTAATGACAAGGAAAATTAAGTTTAAACAAGTTCTAGACATTTATTTTGAATCAATTGCTCATAACTACAAACTAGATATGGATAAAGTTCTCAGCATGGAAGGAGTGAAATTCTTTGACCACTGGATTAAATCTGATTACTCATAGAAAATATATTGAGATTGATGGAAAGCATTAGATACACATTTTGGTCTGTTTATTTTAATACATGCATACAGATGTGTGAGTGAGTGTGTGTGTGTGTGTGTGTGTGTGTGTGTGTGTGTGTGTGTGTGTAGAGAATGTGATATATACAAGGGCAGCTAGGTGGCAGTGATAGAGTACTGGAATTAGGAAGGTTCTTCATGAGTTCTAATCTTGCCTCAGACATTATGTGACCCTACGCAAGTCATTTTATTCTGCCTCAGTTTCCTCATCTATAAAACCATCTGGAGAAGGAAATGGCAAGTATCCATTATCTCCAGTATCTTTGAAAGGAAACTCCAAACAGAAACTTGGACATGACTGAAAAATAATTAAACTAAACAAACCAATTTAGAACTGAAGAAAAATTCCAACACCTGGCAAATCTTTGTTTTGAAAAGTAGGAAGGTTTGGTTATAGTCTGTAGAAGTATACCTGGAGTGGCAATGATTGATGGTAAGTAGTATTCTTATTCTTTCTAAGAGACATAGAGAGGACCAACTGCAGACAACAGGGACAAGCAGCCTCAAGTCTCTACAATTTTCAGAGTCCATCAGAGAATACCATAAAAGGAGATACTTGCAGATACCATAAAAGGAGAAAAGGATTTCCATTAATTAGGAGATATGTTTTACCACTTTCCCATATGAGCTCTCTAACCCTTAGCCCACTTTCACCATGAAATTCATGTTAAATTGTGGGAAATAATGTCCTAGGCTCTTAAAGCTCCAGGGTACTAGTAGTTAGTTATAAAATTATCCTTTGTGAATAAAGCATTCTAATGAAAAGTAAGAGTCAGGGGAAATAACCTTTGAGTATATATATATATACAAACTTGTCTTGTTTTTAAGTACTGGACCTCATGGTCCTCCACAAAATCAAGTGAATTAAGTAAATTTCAAAATCTTTTGTTGTACCAACATATCAATTTCCCCCAAAGTTCAGTACTGATATGAATGGGGAAAACTCTTATTTATAGTAGAAGCCCCACAGTTGAATTTTTACACAATGATGGACAGAGAAACCTACTCTTAATTATAAAAGCACTTTGACATAAAATGGAACAACTCCTTTTTGCACTCATTTCCTTTCTTTATCTTCCATTTCTTCTCTGGTGCCAATTTTGCCGTTTTGCATTTTCATTCTTGCTATTTTGAATTTCTCTCAAGTAAGATCATGCCCTCATTCCATGTCACTCTTTATTATTATTATTATTATTATTATTATTATTATTAAAGAAGCAGTATGACATCATAATTAGAGAACTATTCTTGTAACTAGGAAGATGTGATTTCAATTCCACCTCTGACACATTTTAGGCTGAATATTGGCAACGTAGAGTACAAAGAGAGGAATGTGAAAAGGGTACTGAGGAGACTAGAAATTATACTATAAAAATAATTTAATGAGATTTAATGTAGTAGAAGTGTGGATAGGTACACTTTTCACACAAATACAAGTTTTTTTCCTTCTCAGTCAAAATTTTAAGAGAGTACAACTAATGCAAAAGCTTTCTTCCTCATTCTCTCTCTCTCTCTCTCTCTCTCTCTCTCTCTCTCTCTCTCTCTCTCTCTTAAAAGCACTCACCTGAAAACCTAGACCTTGAGAACCAATGCATTTATTTATTTATTCGTGTGACTAATGACTACATTATTTCCTCTTTTCTTCAGAATCCTCCCAGTATAATAAATTATGTTTGCTTTAAATGGAAACTAAAATCAACCCTGAGGTTTTTTTTTTGCAAAGTAAAAAGTAATTTTTTAATTTTTAGAAGATAATATCAGAAATAAAGACCTTCAAAGAATAAAACTCATTTTTGACATGTTTTTAATCCATGTTCTCTCCTTCACTCCTACTCTTCTACCCTCCTCAAAATGGCAGGTAACATGATAAAAGTTATGTATGTTATCATATAATACATATTTTCATGTTTGGTCATCCCTGGATTTTTAATATTAATAATACATTTTTTCTGCTTTTTTATTTTTGTATTACCAGGCCAAAGAATTCCAGGGAAAGCTTTATGACTATTGAAACTAAATGAATGACCCGTCACTTGCTACATTTTATACATAATGAATGGATAGGATCAAATTATAGATTAGTAGAAAATTTTAAGGATATTCTACATAGGGTTGCTGGTTTTTAAAATGTGTTCCACTGCAGAGTTAACACTGACTGATGATACTGTAACAACAAATCATGGCAGGAAAGCATTTTGTCACGATTGTAATGTGTGAACCTCAGAAGATCAGGATTCCAAGTTGGGGCTCACTGCCAAGTATTTGAATTCTTATTTAAAGTATCCAGATGTCTTATGTCAGTAAAAACTAAAATTTGGGAAGCTGTTTATTTGTTAGTTTATATCTCTACAAGAGTACATTGCCTTCTTTATTCTGATTCAAGTCACTTTCAACATCTGATAAACATGCCATATCCACAGACACCTATTTTATCTTTTAATGGTCTGTGTTGAACTTATCTTGGCTGGGTCTTGGTCTAGAACCTGATTTCCAAAGAATTACTACTTAAAAAAATAAAAGAAAGGTTAATTTATTTTATTGAAAAAATAATGATTACAAAGAGATTTCTATATTGAGATTAGAAAGAAGTAGATTTCACACACTCTTTATCTTCTACATTGGCTTTGTTATTCCTCATGAACTATATTTTATCTAAAAATAAGATAAATAATCAATATTGCTGGCCCCTGGACCTAGAATCCTCTCCCTCCTTATCTCAACTTCTTAAAATTCTTTATTCCCTTCAAAGCTCAATTCAATGCACATGTATTCTATCCAATTAGAATATAAGCTCCTTGAGGGCTAGGATTGTTTCTTTTCTTTTTTCTTTTTCTAATATTTGCATCCCCTTTCATTGTTCAGTGATTTAGTCCTATCAGACTAGTCATCACCCTACAGTTATTATCTCATTTAATCCACACAGAGACCCTGGAAGGCAGATACTATCATTATCCCAATTTTATAGATGAGAAAACTGAGGTTAAGTTGACTTGTCCAGGGTCACACAGCTAATAAGTATCTGAGACTGGATTTGAATTCAGGTCTTCCTAAGTCCAGGCACCACACTCCATCTACTCTGCTACCTAGTCCCATGTGAAATAATTAAACATTATAGTAGTTCTGAGTATTTCCTTTGCCAGTGAAGATTTCAATGCACCAAATATAATTTTCATACCCCTATCTCCTGTCTAAGAATTATTACAAGTATTACTACTAAGGCAGAAGAGCAGTACCCATTTGGATTGGTGTTAAGTGATTTATTCAGAATCACACAACTAGAAAGTGTCTGAGGCCATATTTGAACCCAGAACTTCCTGTCTCTAGATATGGTACTCTTTATACTGAGCTACCCAGCTGTCCCCCCAAGAACAATTTTTTTCTGGTATTTTTGTGACTGCTGTCATATAGTCAAAGAACCCTAGATTCTAATCCTGGCTATGGTACGTACTAAATCAGTGAGTATAGTCAAGGCATTAATTTCATAGAACCTCAGTTTCCCCATCTTTAAAATTGGAATGGGAATACTTATACCAACTCATAGGATTGTTGTGAGAATAGTAAATCACAAAACAAAAAATATGGGCCATTTTTAAGTTGTTTCCTGGAAGCCTGCCTCTTATTCTTTTCATATTTCATGGATACCTGCACATTCACACTGTCTATCTTTCAAAGATAACCAATCTCCCATTTGTTTCTCCATTTACTTATAATTCAATCTGTTGCCCCCCAAAATAGTACACAAAAGAGCTATTTTGTGAATTAGCCTAACCCAGTGTCTCAACTAATTCAGAAAACAATATTATCTGTATGATTGTGGCAACATTCCTAGTATAGCTAGAATTCCTGAAATTGTGAAACAAGATGAGCCTTCAGAAGTTAAGAATTTATACAGTGTTTAAATATTTTTACTCTAATATTGCTATGGAATCATACCTATTCAGGTAACAAATTAATTAAACGACATGCTAATTTTACTTTTCCTAGATTAATTTTTATTAACTATAATTTGGTGACAATGTAAGCAACCATGGATTTTAGATCATAGACTGAGATATGGAAGGGAACCCAAAAGTCAACTAGTTCAACAACTTCATTTTAAAAAGAGGAATTTTTAGTATCTCATGTATTTTTTCAGTTGGGTTTTTTGTTTGTTTTTTTAGAGGGACTATTCTTTTTACTGGGAAATAGATTCACTTAGATAATAAATAAAATTAGCAGTGCGATTTGAATATTCATAACAAAAGTCAGGCCCATATTGAGCTTTATTGATGACATTTGTTTTTTATAGAACAATCATTTCCCAATATATTGCCCCACTTTAAACCATCACATCTAATAAAGAAAAAATAATTAAACAAACCCAACTGAAATACTGCAACTGATTAATGGTAATGGCCAATCTTAACCTGTACCTCATACGAGTTCTTCCAACTATTATTCTCAGCTATTTCTAAGCTTTTAACATTGGTTTAGAGATTAATCTACTCATTAATAATCATGAGCTTCTAAATCCCTCTTAATTTTTTTCTCAAAAGACAATGCCATTTTACTATCAGTTACATGTCATTACTTTTTAGTAGTAAAATCAATAATTTTCTTTGTAAACGTGGAACAAAACTCATAACTCACATATATTTATAACTTATTTCTCAAAGCTGAACTTTCCCACAGTATGGTGGGCAAAAGAAGAGAGGAGAGGTGAAGCAGGAGAGTCTATATTCTTGTTTCCTTGAGGCATTCTTGGCTCCATCTTATATGGAGAGGTTAGAAAATGTGTAAGAACTGACTTGGTGGTCAAATGCTAAAATTTTGATGGCAAAGCTTAAGAAAATCAATGTTTTCTAAAAATATTTATAGAGACTTCCAATATATTTCTACATTTTTCAATATAATTTTTTAAGGTAACATTTATTTTATTAAATTTTTCTTAATTAACAAACTATCTCTCCCTCTTACCATTACAATGGCATTCATTCTTAAAAAGAAAAAAGAAGTTCTTATGATATACATAAATAAGCATCAAGCCAAACAAATTCCCTGATTGGCCATTTTTTTCCCTTCTGCCCACCTAAAAATAGAGAGACTAATTAGTGGAACAAAATAGTAATATAATATACTGAACATAAAGCTAGTAGCCTGAGTTTGATACAATGAGACAAAAATATAAAGACAACTTTGAATGACTTGAAAATTCTGATCAATACAATTAGCATCCATAATTCCAGAGGAATTATGATGAAATAACTCGGATTTGGGGCTTTATCAAACACTAGGCCAGCCGGTTAATTTGTTCTATTTTTAAGCAGTACCAAAATATTTGGTGAGCAATGAGCTAGTGTAGTAGATAAACTGCATGGCCTGGAATCAGGAAGACCTGAGTTTAAATCTGATCTCAGACACTTATAAGCTATGTGGCCCTGGGCAAGTCACTAAACTCTTAGTGCCTTAGTTTCCACATTGTAAAATGAGCTTGAGAAGGAAATGGCAAAATGCTCTGGTATCTTTGACAAGAAAGCCCTAAATGAGATCATGAGTCAGATATGACTGAAAAAAATTGAGCAAAAAAAATTGTTTTGATGATTTATGCTTTGTGATGGAATTTGAAATGTTACCACTAGCCTCCTTTTTGCCCATTATTTCCCTTAATATTGACATTTTTTCCTCCATATGTCTAGCTCTATAAAGCAATCTTTTGCTAGTTTAATTGATATGGCATTGAATAAATTAATTTAGGTAACATTGTCATCTTTGTTAAATTGACCAAGCATCTTTTGAACAAAGTTCTACAATTATTTAGCTCTATATTTCTAAGAAAGGTACTTTGTAGCTATAGTCATATATTTCCTCTGTGTGTCTTGGTAGGTAGACTCTTAAGTATTTTATATATTCTATAGTTATTTTAAATGAAATTTCTTTTCAGTCTCTTCATGCTGAGTTTTGTTGTATTATACAGAAATGTGATGGATGAAGTGAATTTATTTTGCATGTAACTTTGCTAAAGTTGTTGTTTTAATTAATTTTCTTGCCTCCTAGAGTCATTAATATGCTTGATCTAATCTAGTTTTCAAGAACTCTGTTATTTGGATGAGATTTGGTTCTTCCTTTCCTACCATTCTCCTCCAAAGCTCTCAGTCCTTTTCCCATTCTTTCCTATAGGACTCTCATTTAATTTATATATAATTTTAAAACTCTTGATATATTTCTCCCAGGAATTCTTATTGATATTGTGATCAAGCTCTGTTTTCCTTTGAGTTTTTGCTTTGATTTTTTTCTCTTTTTCTGGGACTATGGTTTAGGGATTCTTGTGTTAGGGGTAAGCCTGACTCCAGTCAGTAATCTGTAAGTTCAGGTTCAATGTTGAAATGAAATGAAAGGAGACTTATAAATATGTCATTCAAAATGATCATGTCTGAACAAGAGATGATCTGATCACTGCCCTCAAAGGATTTAGAGGTACACCTCCACACTTCCTCCCAGTGGAGTTCTAATAGACATTGCCTTGGATCCATCAGCTAGCTGGACATTTCAAAAACAAAAGAAGGTTTATTTAGCAGTAGAATATAAAGGATATTAATCAAAGGTACAGTAATACATACATGGCATATATGTGGTCATCTCATCCCCCTAAAATTAGCTGGGCAAGGTATTGGTGACTCATGGTCTCAGAATGATTGACATCTCTAAAGAGCCCTGGACTCCACATGGCAGAGCCTTTTAATGCCTTTGCATGGCCAGGAAGCCACATCACAATATAACCAGAAGATACCAAGAAACCATCTTAAAGGAGGCACAGGAGCCAATCAGATCCCATGGAGAGTTTTGTTGTCTGTTATGAACATTTTACTCACCCATTTTGTAGGGTGATGGGGACCCTTGGTAGATATTAGATAGGTCCTATTACACCCTGGGACTATAATACCCCTTTATCTTTTTGTTTGTTGGTTAGTTTGCATCTTTATTACATGGATTATGATTTTGTTTTAGGGTCAAGTTCTATGTCTTATCTCATCTTTTGCCATGAAATTATTTGGGTATTGAGGGCTGTATTCTTCAAGGATCATAGAAGGAGCTCAGGATAGGTGGATGCTGTCTGATCACGTGATATTTCAATCACTGCATCCTAAAGATTTAGAGGTTCAGCTCCTAGTGGAACCCCAACAGATAGTGACTCACCCAAGATCCATCAGTGAGCTAGAGGTTTCAGTAGATTCAGAGTGGCAATACTGCCTGCACACTCTTATTCTGAGCCCAGGGAGATTAATCTGATATCAACTCTAGGGTCAGACAAACTACTAAGATTTCTCAAACTTCCCAATCACCATTTGATTTGATAGTCTTCTTGGATCTTTCTTGGAATATTTTTGCGGGGTGAATGCTACTGCCTCCTAACTACTCGATCACATTCACAGGTTTAGACAAGATATCTCATTTCAGAAACAATTGACCTGGAAAATAGTTTAAGAAGAGAGAATTTAAGAATCATTGCATTACTTAGAAGCCATGATTATTTGACAAAAGAGCCGGGATATCATATTTCAAGAAATCATGAAAAAAGAGACACAAAACAAAATAAAAACCTGCACAGATCTACTAGAATAAAAGGACAAAGTTAAAATAGAAAGAATCTATCAGTCGCCTCCTGAAAGAAACCCCAAAATGAAACTCGCAGAAACATTAAGCTCTAAATCCATAGCTTTCAAATCACTGAAGAAGTACTATAAGAGGTCCCAAAACATAGTTTACAAACTGAGGAATCACAGTCAAGATCCCAAAATATTTAGCAACTATGACTACAAAAGTGCTGAGAGAATCTAATAAAATGTCCCCAGAAGCAAAAGATATAGACATAACTAAGAATAATGTATTTGGGAAAACTGAGTGTAATCCTAACAGGTGAAAATAATAGATTTTTTTTTTAACCCTTGTACTTCGGTGTATTGTCTCATAGGTGGAAGAGTGGTAAGGGTGGGCAATGGGGGTCAAGTGACTTGCCCAGGGTCACACAGCTGGGAAGTGGCTGAGGCCGGGTTTGAACCTAGGACCTCCCGTCTCTAGGCCTGACTCTCACTCCACTAAGCTACCCAGCTGTCCCCGAAAATAATAAATTTTTAATGATTGAAAATATTTTGGTTTTGCTTTTGTTTTAAGGCTATATTTAAAGATGTTTTGGACTTATTTTCTTCTTTGGTAACTCTAGTTCCATAATAGTCCTTTATTAGATATGGCTGTTTTTTTTTGATTACTCATTATTCCCAACTTATTTTCTGAATCAGCACTTTGTATTAGGAGCAGGCACTATGAACCCTGAAGGGAATGCTGGGTCCTTATGTGGTCCTGATTTAATATAGATCTAATGTTCAGAGTAATCATATTGTAATATCCCCTCTAGCAACCTACCCACTCACCTCTTCCACAGTTTCCAATGCCTTCCTTGTACATTCTCCAACCTCCACCCCAAGCCAAGTCAGAGATCTCTAAGGACAGACAGACAGAGCTGAAGATCCCTGGTCAATGTCCTTGGTTTAAATGCAATAGTGTGCTGGAGCCAGTTCTAACTGGGACATGAAAACCACTGTTAAATTTTCAGTGTAAGAATTTATACTTTCAAAAAGGACAAACACAAATTAGGTTTTTATTCATTGTTTTGTTGACTGTCTAGACTTAAGAATGTAATGGATAAAGTGTAAATAATGCAGATTAAACTTAAAAGTGTGCCACAGGTAAATATATATATATATATACATATGTATGTATACATACATATGTATGCATATATACATACACACACACACATATATATATATATTTTTTTTTTGAGTCAGTTGTTCACTATATATCAGTACTTCTCTAAATGAATCCAAAATCCTTCCCCAGAGTCAGGCAGCTACAGGTTCAGACCTAGTTCTTATTTGTGAGATAAATCCACAAACTTGTATTAAAAAAAATCACTCTGTTTTCTCCTTGGATTTCTCAATCATTTGCCCATTTATATATTAGCCCCTATCCATCTTTCTGACTGGAATTCCCTTACTTTGTCAATGTTTCTTCCTCACAAGAGGGACAGGAGATTGGATTTTGGGATTTATAATGATGTTGGTATATATAAACTCACACCTATGCATATATACATAAATTAACTAAAAATTAAGAAAACACTAGCTATATTTAAATTATTATTTTAAAAACCTGATTGAATTTAATCAAACAATAGATAGTAATTAGTATCCTTGGAAATAACCATGTTAAAAAATAATTCAGTTCCACTGATTCCATACTCAAAAGTACGTATACCAATTTCTCTATGTAGACATAGTCAAAGAGTGTAGTTAGATCAGGGAATGTAAATGTACACTTTTTAATGAATTGTGTCTAGGTTATACTAAATTATGGTGAGTTGGTCTGGCACGAAGGTGAGAATTATTTGCTTTGGGTGATAGAAGAAAGATCCTTTTCCTAAAACGTACCAATACCTATCAGATCCCTCATCCTTATTCAATAAATTCTAGTGGTTCTCTATTACCTCCAAGTCCAAATATAAACTCCTTTGTTTGACTTTTAAAATCTTTTAGGACCTGGCCTCTTCCTGCCTTTCCAATTGTCTTACCCCTTATACCCCCTGTAAATTCACTGTGAAAGAGGAAGATTAGCTTTCTTGTTATTCTTTACACACAGACACTCTGACTTCAAGCCTTTTCATTGGTGATCCTTTGTACCAGAAATGCTTTCCCTTCTCACCTCCACTTCATGAGTTCTCTGGCTTTCTTCAAGATTTGACTTACATCCAGTGTCCTACAGAAGCCTTTCTTGGTCCCTCCCTATTACTAGTGTCTTCTCTCTGAGATGATCTTCCATTTATACTATACTAATATGTCTCTCCATATGGATTTCTCCATCTCTCCATCTATATCTGTATCTTGTGCATAGAAAGTTGGGCTGTTATCTTCTCCTTTAGAATGGGAACTTCTGAGGTAAAGGACCATGCATTTGATTTTTTTGTGTGTGTGTCAACCAGAACTTAGTGTCTCTTAATAAATGCTCATTGGCTGCCTGACTATGTGATATTGGAGAACACCTGCTTTTGATAGCTTTGTGACTGTGGGCAAGTCACTCAGTTTATAGGTAACTTTATTTATTTAATTTGGGGGGGTAACTTTAAAACTAGTCACAAACAATAAAACTTCATAAATAGAGGGATTTTACATGTTGGAAACTCCACACATAGAAATAACAGGTTGAGACCAATCCTTAACCTGGCTCCCTCCCTGGAAGAGAAAAACGAAAAGACATTATGTTTCTTGACTGTGTGTCCCAATGTACCTAACATTTGTTGTACTGACCCCACAAGAGTTCTTTCAATGTATGTTTCTTGGTTGATTGCAATAAATTGATAAGTCCAATACAGACACATTTAATCATTCATAAATTATTCCCAGAAAAAAATAGAAAAATAAATACAATCACAACTATCAACTCAACATTATTCTGACATATGCATCTTTTATTCACTTCCCATTTGTTGATCTTTTCCAAGACTTTCTCTTTGTTTCTTTTCCTTTAATGTATAAAATCTCAAGACTTTTGAAGATATTTTGCTGCCATCTAGTATCTGTCAAAAAAAAATTCTCCAGTTTAAAGAATGCAATATAACTAACATATTGCTGAGAAAGCAACTCTGCTCCACTCTCCATACACCCCCTTTGTGTCTCCAAGCAGTATGCATTCTTAAAGTGATAATGGAACTAAATTTGGAGAGAACAGGCCCTTAAGTTTCAATTTATTTGTTTCACAATCAGAGCCTCAAACTGAAGGGAAAATTATGCTGTAGTTTGATAAATAAAGCACCATACATTCAAATACAAAATGCAAAATGAAAACTTTCAGAACTTCAAATAATCAGGGAGCTTAGATTAATTCCATCAGTGGTGGAGAATTTTTTTTTTGTTTTGTTGTGAATTTGCTGTAGAATTTAGTATGAAAGCACTCTAACTAGTGACTGATTATATCAGTGTCTCTATTTCCTCTTAGAACACACATCTGTTGTTGTAGGGGGTTTGGGGAGAGGAGGGTGTGGTTGTGGTTATTATGGAAATACGGTAAAACCAAACATTTTAAAGATGAGAAGAAACCCACAAACAGTTGGCTCGCAAATGTTGTAATGCTTTCCACACCCAAGCCAAAAAAAAAAAAAAATCGAGCAGCAACAACAGCATTCCTGGTGGCCTGCACTTTATCTATACTGAACACTGGGCTGCTCTTGTTAGTTAAGTGACTGGAGACTTGTTTTCTCATTTTCCTTCTTTCTTTCTTTCTTCCTTTTTTTTTTTAATTGTTGTTACTCTGTTTTGCCTGAAAGCTGCAGTATCTCACTGTTCATTATTCCCAGTTCAGTCAAACCCTGTCCAAAATTAACCCATTGCCTTCTGGAGCTCCTGCCTGATTCTTCTATTTCTACTCAAGGCATGAGATAAAAGACCAAGCATGTGACCGTGCACTTAATATATATAAAATACATTTTATATTACATATATGTATATAATTCACATATCTATATAAATGCTTTTAGTTGTAAAGCTCTGATAATTAACTCTACTGATTTGATCATGTTGAACTTTTAATACATTCAAATGATAATTCTGATTTTCACAAGGAAGAATTTCTAAACATTCAGCAGAGTTTCTGTAACCCTGCAGCCTCATGATGAAAAAATTCACGACTTGCAAGAATCCTGCCTTCCTCAGCGACAGACTGGATTCGGAGAAATTGTAGGTTGTGAGAATGGTAACTTGAGGTTCCAAGTTTTCTCTCTTTTTTAAGGGCAGCATCTAAAGTACTCTTCTGAGACTCCAAACACAAACCTTTAAGAAGAGAGGTAAAGCCACTAAGGACCTCTGGAACTAGTTGCTCAGATCAGCATCAAGTTCCTCAGTATTCAACTTGAATTAAGTGCAGCCATCAATAAAACTATAGAAATGGGAAGGTTGCTGTTATAAATTAATGATTATTTGCTGTGAGAGTTAGTGTGGCTGTTTGTACCACATTTTATTGTGATGCTTCATTCTTATTCGGTGCAACAGTAATTGGGTCTTAAACATGATAAAGTATCTTAAAGGCTGGGTTAGTAGCTGAGCAGTCTGCAGCAGGTTTTTAACTCTAAAGAAGGTTAATCAAAGCTAATGAATCTGTTTTATCCGTTGCCACTGAGTTTATCAAAAATATGCTACCAGGTGAAAGAATTAAAATCTGGATTGTTCATCTGTGACTATAAATACATTTTTGACATCATAATTTTGCTGGAATCTCTGGTCCTCAGAGTATATTTTGACAATTACCTGCTACCTCAGCTCTGCTGATTTTTATTAAAAAAATAAAAATAATGTGACTTAGGAAAATATAGAAAAACTCTAGCCCTAGACCTTCCAGGCTCTGGTACTAGCATAGCAAGAGACTATTTGCCTTCGGTGTGGTTCAGAATGGCTCTGGTCTTTATGAAAGAATATGAGGAGCTCTCTAATAAGGCTAACTCATTAGAACAAGTATTTGTTACTAAAACACACCATGCAGGACCACATGCATCTAAGCCAGACAGTGTGGCAATTAAAGTAACCACTCCTCAAAATGCTGCCTGCCCACCAACCCTTTGCAAACAGGTTTTCTCTCAGTTTGAAACTTGATGAAAGAAAGTTTTTCTGTTCTCCTTTAGTAAATAGTTGGGGCTGGGGGTCAGATGGGGGGGTATTTCGAGTTCTGGCATTGTTTTCTTCATTTTAAAATAATACATAGTTGGGTTTTTTTGTTGTTGTTGTTATTTTTTTAACGTCTGTGTGTGTTCTTGTTAAGACTCAGCAATGGAGTAGATTTGCTCAGGGACTACACCTCCACGTCTGAATAACGCTGTCTTTAATGTTTGGAAACACAGGCAAGACGCCAACCCCAGAATATCCAAATTCATAGTGGCAAAGAGTTTTTAATCTTAATCCTAGCACTTGTAGAAAACACACACGCATCTATACACACCCTCTACTCGACAGGTTCCCTTCCCTCCTCCCAGCCCCACATTTGATGCTGGCAAATGCTTTGGAATGAATTTTATAGCAAGAAGTCAGGATTAGGTTGGTATAAGGAAAAAAAATCCCTACCAATGAGTTCAACTTGAAGGAGGTGGGGGAGAGGATTTCATTTTCTAGTGGAAGGGATGGTAATGTGTTTTTTTTTCCCCCCAACCTAAATAATATTTGTAATGGGGGGTAGTAAGGAGAGCATGACTTGAAGGAAGGCAAAAGCCCAGAGGGGGAAAAAAAATCCAAGGGACTAATTCTAGCCTTAGTCAGGGGAAGCCATGCATCACAGGTTTCAAAGCATATTTTTTAGTTTCACAAGCCACAGCCCCCTTGATGAAAACTAGTTGCGAAATTCAGTGCCTGTTAGGCCTCAGCTAATTAGAAAAAATGGGCTTTTTTCTTTTCCTTTCTTTCTTTAGCACCTCTTCTTTCAAGCATTTAGTCTCAGGAGGGGTATCCAGGCTCTTGGCCCGGCTGTTTTGAAAACACGCCTTTGAATGCCTCTCCCTAATTCACGCCTTTTGTTTTTCAGCTTTTGTGTTTGCCAGTTTGACCATATAACGTTATACATCTGGTGTATAGCTTGTTGGGGGCTTTTTTCTCCCAGGGATCCTATGCATTCCCTATAGGACCCTCCTGGGCTTCAATTTGAGCGATCGTGTAACATAAAGGGGGCTAAAGTGGGACCAAGGAGGCTGGGGGGGACGTGGGGGGAAGGGTATGAGGAAAGCCTAAGAGAGGAGGAGGACTAGGGGGAAGGGGGGG
>NC_058131.1:591303257-591311721 GCF_016433145.1 Gracilinanus agilis | reverse complement strand
AGGAGGCTGGGGGGGACGTGGGGGGAAGGGTATGAGGAAAGCCTAAGAGAGGAGGAGGACTAGGGGGAAGGGGGGGGGGAGAAGAGAGAAATGAGTGAAACATAAAAAAAAGAGAGTTGAAAAGAATTCTTTTGCTGTCTCCTTTTCTTCTCCCTGTTTCGACTGGACCGTGCGTCAGCCAGCCACAAGGCCTCTGTGGGAAAATGACGGGGCCACAGAATAGATAACTCATTTGAATTCCAGCAACATATTCTTAAATAAAACAAAAGTGTCCGAGAAGGGGGAGTGGGAGGGGGCGATGCTGGGGGAAGGCACAGAGGAGCAGGCTAGTGGAGACATTTACAGGACAAGTTTTTCTGCTTTGCCCTTGCTGAGGAAATCTGAGTGGGTCCAACTAAAGAAATCCACCTACTATCTTTTACAGGACTCCTTCACACAGCCGGGGCAGCTGGACGTGTTTATTATTGCTCCTGTGATGATGCTCTTGAAAATATCCATTTCAGAGGAGGGAACTGGAAACAGGCATCCATCTCCCCTGTTTTGTGCATGCAAATTTACAGGGTTCAGGAGGTGCTTTCTATTCTGATTCGAGCATACCTTGGGGCCACTCTTAACTGCCCCTCATCTAGGAGAGATGTCACCCAAATTTACCTCAGTCTACTCACATTAATCTGGCATTTTGTCTCTCCGCATTTCCTCATCCTCCCCCACTCCTCTCTATCCCCCTTCATCATTTGGCTAAAAAAAGCTTGAATACTTCCAGTATCAGAGATTATGGTGCCCCCCAAAAGATGGTGAACTTCTGCATCTAGGAATATACTCGAGAGATTTCTTCACGTTGCTCGAGAGTCAAAAGTGGCTTGCCCTTTCCCCAGTTTCATCACTAGATATGACTCGAGGTACTGTTTAGAGAGAGCCTTGGCGTGCCTAGATGAAGAATAAAAACAGAATAATGATAAAAATAATAATATTTGCAGCTCTTCGGTGTGTTGTTTTATCACTAAGTATTTGGTACTAAGTTCGACTGCTTCAAATTCACTTGTGAGTTTTATAAGCCGAAACCGAGAATAAAAAAAGAATATAATAAGTTTGTTTATTAAAGCTAATATCACAGCCTTTATTTCCTTTCTTAAAGAACAAAGTTCAAAAGTAATACCAGACAGTAAAGCAAAACAGGCCCTTTTGAATGCAAAGCTCTTGAGTTATAAGTTTCCCCTCTTCTTACTGGGAGTTGCAAGCAATCAGGGAGGCAGGTAGAAAAATTGACTTTAATTATAAAAATGTGGAAAACAACAAAGCCTTGGTGCAGTGTTTTGAAAGGTACTGAAACTCAGGGTACAGTGTTTATTACAGATATGATATAACCTGTGGGCATGGGACTCTGAAACAGCTAACGAATACATTAAAAGAAATCTGACTAAAAAATTCCTGGTTCCTCTCACACATTTCCAGTGGCAGGTTACCAACTGATTAACCCTTTGATAATGGTTTCCCTAGGCAGATATTTATGTCTACTGTATTTCTTAGTTTACTTTCAGCAGCCCAGAAACCTGAAGAGAATCGCTATTTTGAGGGTTAACACAATTAAATTAGCAATTGTTTGGAAGGAAATGGTAAAATCGTTTCTTCTTAAAGATTTTTAAGTAGGACACTGCTGTTGCAATCAGACACATAATTACACAATAGGTTAATTTTCAAGAAATCTGTTTTTCCTAAACATTAATCAGACCAGTAGAAAATGCCTGCTATTCAACCCTGCTATGTACAGCAATTCCCTTGGAAAAGTAACCAGCAGAGCTACCTCAGGGAAATGGGGGTAATATTTCACTTAACAGATAAAGGCTTTATTTGTTTATTTTTTTCTGAATTTCTTAAGGGGATTTTTTTTTCTTCATCTCATTATGGAGTGGGAAAATAAGGCTATCCCCAACTGGGGGAGAAATTGACTTCACTTAAAGTTCTTAAATGAACAGCTAGTTTCAAAATATGAACTTGGCCCAGTAGAAATATCACACAGCGTAAGCAAAGAAGGATTTTTGTTTTATTAGAAACATTCTTCCCCTCTTCCCCAAAGAACCTAAAAAAATCGTGCTACTGTCATTTACACTTCCTTACTTCTATTTATTGGAATTTTCAAAGATTCTTGATGGATGATTTGGGATTCTTAAAAAAAAATATTCTGAGATACTATTACCCATTCACCTGTTACCTAGCACTCAAGGTCTAGGTCAAAAGAAAAAGTTTTCTCTTTCAGTAAAATTGCCATGCCTGGTAATTATAACATCCTATAATAAGGTCATTTATAGGCAAACTTTTAGAGCAAGAAGGAGCAGCAGCAACAATGAAAAATGTGATTAGCCAATTATAAAAAATAACGTTTTGTTGATTGACATAGACCCTTTAAATTTCAGCTGGTAACAGGTCCTAGAAACAGAAACAACCAATAGCCAATTTGATTTCTACTGTCGCTAAGGTAATAATAATAATAATCGACTAATTTGACTATGTCCCAGTGGACCCTTTTTGGCAGTTACTATTTAGTTTTTTGTTCTGTTTTTGAGAGAAACTTTATATCTATTTGAAAAGAGATGACTTGGGCTGGGAGAGAATATGAGGTAAAAAAGACCATAGAATTGAATGTAAAAGTTTCTCATTGCATTGCAATGAAGCTGTTAAGCTTGGCACGAAGACTGTTATCAGCTGCTTCCTTTGACACAACTTGAGCTTTTCAGTAACTAAGACAAGCCTGAAGGATTAGGTTGTCAACCCTGGCCTGTCATCTTCCAAAAAAAAAAACAAAACAAAACCCCTCAACACACACACACACACATGCACACACACACACACACACACACACACACACACGCACGCAGATACACACACACAAAACCTTGTTTTTTTTTTCCCCCCCGAGGTTGCATCTTCACAAGGCCTTGGTTGCACACTAGCTAGTTAATAGAAGACAACCTCAGCTCTGCATTGATCAAGAATGTCCTGCTTTTTAAGACAAGTGAGCCAGCCAAGCTGTAAGGCTAATCACCCTGAGCAAGTATGAATTTATCTAAAGAGGATTTCATGTGGAACCCCCAGTGCTGGCCGCCAAACGGATGGCTGCACACTTTAAGAAAGTTAGTGGGCCTTCTCCCAATCAACTGTCAGGCCACATAAAAGGGCCTGGAATGAGCTGACTTAAGCAAACAATATTTAGCCGTCTAAGGATACCATAAGGCCTAAGATCCTGCATTGTTAAAGCTGACAGGAAATATTGATACATATCAAGTAACACTCCTGATGTTAAAAGGAAGATGTGACTCTTTTCACATCCATCTCTATTTACAAAAAAAAAATGTATTGTATTTTGGAAACAAAGTGGGGGTAGGGGGAAGTCAAATTCCCACTTTAGTGGTGACTTTTAAAGCTTCACTGAGTCTACAATTCCATGAAAGTGGAATCCCATTAAAAGTCTCCCTTTAAAACAATGAGGATGGCTTATTGGAATTTGCATCCCAAACTCTGGGGGTCCACTCTGGCCACTGCTGAAAATAGCACTTACATGTATAAAATAGGAATAACTCTCACTCCTACTTTTAATTGTTTTCCCTGCTTAAAAATAACAATAATAACACTCAGACCATCTCAAGTATGGTGGAGGGGGGAAAAAAAGAAATGAAAATCCTTTAAAGAGGTAAAGATCTGTCCTCTGAGATCCAGCAGCATCTTCTTTTTAGGGATCATTTCCTTGGTTCTGATGATTCAAAAATAGTGAAGTATTTTCCCCCAACCAAAATCAGATGGGTGGGGGCAGGATGAATTTCTTTCCTGGAATGTATGGCCCTCTGAGTTTCCACTGTGGAAGGAAGGTTGTGTTGGAAGGTTTACATTTTTATTTTATTTTATTCAAATACAATAAATGCACTCCCGAAGTAATGTTGTGCCTGAGGTGATTCCCTTGAAGATGCTAGAGGTGGCAGTGTTAATGAAATACCCGTTGGCATTCCACTGAACATCCAGTCTTGATTGTAGTACTAGAAAGAAAAGTGAAATTTGTAACGGCACCATAAACAAGGAGAACTGCAGAAAGAACCTGCCTGTTCTCTGAGAAAGATCGCTTCCAGTTAAACAAAGAAATTTAGGGTCGTCTGCTTTTCATGAAAATCGCATACATATGGCCTTTGAAATTTGTCACTGAAGATGGTTTTGCTCTAAGGTAGAATTCTCCACTTTATAGTTTTTCAGCTGCAAGTCTCTGGCTTTTTTTTTTTTCCCCTCTCTCTCTCTCTCTCTCTCTCTCTCTTTCTCTTTTGGCCTGCAGCCCAATATGAATGTATGATCACTAACACAATAGTTAAACATCTGAGCCTTTTTGAAGTGCCTTCAATGTTACAATGATGTGATGGTTGATTGCCTAGCAGTTGGTTCAGGGGAAAATATCCTGCCCCCTAGTGGTAGAGATGAAAGTTAAATGACAGATTCATAGACTTTTTTTCTCCCCAACTTTTAAGGAAATTGTATATATGTAGGAATTACTTTAAAAAAAAGTGTAGATTTAGATAGGAAAACCTAAAAACTATACTAACATGAATTGCAATGGAAAAGATTTTTTTTTTGAGACATCGATAGCAATTATAATGTGACATGAACACATTTGTGATTTCTTCTGGTGAAGAGTCGTCTGCAATAGTGCTGATACTTCTATGATCTGTTCTCTACTATCATCATGGAAGGGCACATTAAATTTCAGTTAGAGGTTAATGAAAATAAAGGTACGACTATTTTCCCTCTGAAGTTCATCTACCCTCTGAAATCTTTTTCACAATAGGTTAAGAACGTTTAGACTAGGATGTTAGCCATATTCTATGAGTTTTCATACTTCGAAACTGAATTTAATGTTTAAAGGGGGAAAAAAAGTTTGTAGGATGCAGCTGTTTTCGTGTTTTTCAGTGTAAAATGGAAAAAAAATCCAGGAAAAGATAATTAAAATGGAGATGCTTACATGTTTTTATAATTACTATTATTTTTAGAATATGAAGGTATTTTACGAAACATGAAACATAACTATAAATGAAACTATTCCTAATAAATCTTGAGAGGGACCTTGGGTATCTGACAGGTCTTGGGACTTCCTAATACAAAGTAGGATTAAGTTAACCTATAGAGCATCCTCAAAGTGTTAAAATAGGCTAAAGAAATATTATTCCAGGGGAATGGGTTAGGGAGGCGGGGGGAAGCAGGCATTAGGTCCTTCAGGGCTGTCTGTCCTGAAATTCTTTTTTCATCTTCTGGGGTTTCATATGACTATTTTTGTACAAGAGGCAATAAAAACAATCAGGGCTAATTATAGCACCAGTTACTACACAGGTCACATCCTCTTTGTGCCTGAGTTCATAAAGAAAGCCACGTACACTCAATGTAAGCCTTTTGACATTTTGATGGGGTTTTAATGTGGGAAATACATGCCACATAAAGCAAAATGTTTTCTTTTCCCCATGGTTTCTATCAAAGTTGTGGAGTGTTTTGTTTTATTTTCTTATAGGAGACTGCTTACTTTTTAAAAAGATCTCATACTGTCCACTACCATATAGACCTGCATATGCATAAATGAAAACAAACATAAATGCATTGATACATATATATATATGTGTGTGTGTGTGTGTGTATAACAGTCAGTGCATGCACAGATTGAAATACATGTGAAAACTCACACTGGAAGAAGATGAGGAAGACTAAAGAGAAGGGGGGTGGGAAGTAGTGAGTGCAAGGGACAGCTGGACCGTGTGTAATGTGTCATTTTGTTTCTGTGCCACTATTGTGTTGCTGATGTTGGAATGCAGTGAAGGCTGCTAGCTTATTGAATAAGGAGCCATGTAAATTCCAGCTGTCAACATGTGATCACTCCTTCGGACAAAGAAAGCGGTTTTCCTCATGCCCATATTTGTTTCCACTTACAACTACAACTTACCTAAACTCATCCCTTTTCTCTTATGCATCTGGATAACCTTGGGAGTCTTTTTCAGATGGCTTCTACCTGGTTTTAATGAACTGTGATGGATGCTTAGTCATAAAATCAGTTGTCCTTCAAAAGTTATTCTGGCCCTTATAATTTTAACTAATTGCATTGCTTTTAAAAATAAAATATTTGTTATTGATTTGGTTATAATGAGATAACAACCACTATGTCCATGTAAGAATAGTCAGAAAAATCAGTTTATTGGGTGACTTTACATGGGTGTGATATCTTTCAGCTGGGTTGTAATCAAATCAGGTCAAATCCTCTCTTTAAAAACTATTTAAGGTGAACCAACCACATGATCTATACAAGACCAGAAAAACACTCATATCTTATCATTGTCTTACAGTCTTTTTGTCTAGTGCCTCATATTTTCAATGTGGCTTTAGAAATGCTGCTGGCACTTCAAAGACTTTGAATTGTGGTTCTAGAAAGCTGTGTACAAAATGGGATTGGAGAAAGAGGAGAATAGAAATGCTTCTGACAAGCCTGACTTCAATGCAAGGTTAGTGCCAAGGGATTTTAGAGATAGAAGGTTTTAACCATAGTTACTAATGCAGGATAAAATTATTAATATCAAAGAAGAGATCCCCAGTGTGAGATTACTTTAAAATAAGAAACATGGCACTTTATGAGGTATATGGTTTGACTAAAGCCTTCCCTTTTCCCTGCTATCATTTTTTAACCTCTAAAAAGAGGCATTTAAAATTTTAACAACCATTAAAACACTACTACTATGCCTGAAAATGTCTCCTAATTCTTAGGACCATGTATATCAATAAAAGATGGACTTTGAAGGTAATTTTGTTAGCTCCCTTAATTAATACATGAGAAAACTGAGGTAGGATAAGTCTCTTGCCCAAAATAACTCATTTAGCAAGTGGAAGAACCAGGAACTAAACCCAAGACTCTAAACCTAGTACTTATTCACTTACAGCCTATGGACAATGTTAATTGTTTCCTAATTTGTCCCCCTCCTGCCTCCCTCCCTCACCAGATAGTCAGAGATATTTAAAACTAGAAATGAATCTTAAGTTCAAAAACTTCAGCTCTTATTTTCTGACAGACAAGGTAAGTGAAATTCTGAGACACTCATTTGCCTCAAATCACAATGGTAGTAAATGATGAGGACAGAAACTGAATTCTGAAAGTCTGATCACTTTTCTTTAATATTTAACTCTTGTTATGCCAAACATAGCATCCATTTGGATGAAACTGGGAACTTTAGAGGTCCTCTTTCTCTACTTCACCTAAGGACATTACATAGCCATTGAGAAACTATCAAAATATCTTGCCTCTGACCTTAGCCTTCTGTTGAAGAGGACTTCAGAGTAATTATTCCTTTTCCAAAGACTTGCTATGTGTATAAAATATTAATTAAATACAATTTGTTATCATTATCAATAAGAAGTATACTGCATTTTCTGAATAACTTCCCAGAAAGACACTGTTATAGGCACCAAAGATGCAAAGAAATAAAAGATAGAAGACATGGTATTTGGCATTATGCTATTTGGATGGTGAGAGATGACAAGTAAGTATAATTTTGGGTGACAATCTCTTAAGGGTTAATACCAATTTATTTTATTAAAATTGTGTTTCCCTTGAAGAATAAATACATAAAGCATAACCCATTTATATAAGGCTACCTTCAATCTTGCTTTTGTAAGATGCTTTCCTAATTCACCTTACTCATGACTAAAAACTAGTGTTATGTGTCCTGTTTTCTCTATCTAGAAACTAGTTTATCTCAAATTTAGAACAGAGAAAAAGCTATTTTCCTGAGCACTGTCTGTCTTGTGTCATTAATATAATACAATCCAAGCTCACCTATCAAATAACTTCCCAGGTGCTGAGTTTCTAATCAGGGCTATTCTTTTCTTCTTGCCATGCCAGGTAACACTCTATTTTCCTTCATCCTTCACCTGATTAACTACCCCCATCTGCTACAGATCCCTGTTATTAGTCATGTGTCTCTCTCTTATTCTGCCCTTTGGGCAGAGGATTTCCGATTTCCATGTATAGGGCAGCATATGTTCTTTAGCTCTGCTGCCTCTTGTCAGGCATGGTCACTGCCAAGAATACTTGATGTGCCCTTCTTCAAACTTCTTCATTGCATATTCAGCCCAGAGAGATACAGTGCCAGAGCTGAATATAATATTGTTAACATGTGTTTACAGGGCCATTAAAGAGCAGTTCTCCACTGTTATAACCCCCTAGCGTATATGACCTAGAGGGGGGAAAATTGATCACCATTGCCTTTAGCTTGTTCCCGGACCCCAACAGGATGTGGCTTTATTTAGATGACTGAGAAAACAAAGAGAAAGGGGGGGAAGAGGGGTGGAGGAAGGAGGGGAGAAGGAGAGACAGACAGAGACACAGAGAGAGAAAGGGGGAGAGAGAGAGAGAGAGAGAGAGAGAGAGAGAGAGAGAGAGAGAGAGAGAGAGAGAGAGAGA
>NC_058131.1:591237728-591297728 GCF_016433145.1 Gracilinanus agilis | reverse complement strand
TATTCAGCCAGAAAGAGTTCCAAAACTACTCAGGAGTTTGTGGTTTTTAAGGAGGGGAAGTGGTTAGATACCACAGATTACTCTGAGGGCTCTCAACAGCAGAGGGTGGGGAATGTTCCCAACATCATGCTTTACTCTCCCACTGCCCCCAACTCATTCCTTACTCCCCTCCCCTTCATGCAGAATACTTGCTAAGAGGTCCCCTGACTTAGCTAAGACAACTTAATTCAGGACGACAGCCTTTGCACATACAGTTAAGAATGAGATGTTTCAAAGAACATGTTTCAAAAATATATTCTGGTAATGTCACTGGATTGATTAACCGATGTGGGCAGCCAGGCATCAAACTGTTTTTCCTGTGATGTTTTAGCATTGAGAAAGGAAGTGTTCGTGGGAGGAAAAGGAAACTATGGGGAAGATTAAGGCAATCTGTGGCTGGGATAGATTCTGTCTGTTACCCTCCGGCATGTCATAAGGATCCAGTTGTGTGTGGTGTGGTGTGTATTGTGTGTGTGTGTGTTTGTGTGTGTGTGTGTGTGTGTGTGTAAGTGTGTAAAATGAGTGAGGGGGCTCAACATAAAAAGTCAGAAATTGGAAAAGCCAGAAATTGGCCTTTCACTGCAGCTATTAAAAGTCTTATCTTTAAGATTGCAAAGAGTGTTGTGTTGTGCTTTTCAGATAACTTCAAGGACAGATGAATAAGGCAATTGGACTACATGATTTTTTTAGGTCTTGTCTAGCTTCTTACTAAGATAATCAATGAAAGCACTCTTAAATATAGATACCAATGGTTCATAATTAAAAAGTGAATAATAAAAAGTATTATTTGAACTATTTAAGTATTTAAAATGTGCATTGAAATGACATTGCAAGTGATGATGCATTTTATCTCTTCATATGTAAAGTGAAAAGAGAAGTGAAGAAGTTATCTCAATAATTTGGACCCAAAACATGTTCACCTAAGCTATTTATGTAGAGAAAAATTTATAGGTAAAATTTCTTCTGTTTACCTCTTCAATAGAATAGTAGGAGGAAATAATTAATTGAGATTTGCTGATATTAAATATTAGTTTCACATCTTATAAGACACTTCTTTATTTTGTTTATCTGAACCTTTTTGCTTTTTATGAATTATGAAAATGATTTTCATTAAAAAAACAATACTTGAATTGCCTGTCCTAAGGACTTATTTCTATTATTGAGTCTCTTGGTCAATTCAAATGAACAACTGGGTAATATATTGAAGAAATTAATTACAACAGTTCTTAAGTGACCCAATTGGTAGTTTGGACTAACTCACCAGTCCCAGCCAGTGGTTTGAACTAATTGACCAATTTAAAATAGTTATTTCTGGTCAAAAATTATATTTCTTTTTTTTATTATTTTGATGAAATAAAAATTCTTTCTCTCTGTTCAGTCATTTTTCTGGACTTCAGTATTCTCATTCAGAAAATGAGGAGTTAAAGTAGATGATATCCGAGGACCCTTATAACTCTGGAACTTATTTGTATTATGAGTAATGCCTATTGAGCTTAATAAAAATGTATTTAGCTTGGTTGGCAATGGGTTGCTTTATCAATTAAAATCTTTTTAAAAAAATTTTTACTCCTGCCTCTAATTCCCTACAAATGAACATGTCAGGGAAGATTAAAAATACATATATTTACATATATGTTCATCATCAACCAGGGTCTTTGAACTCATTAAAAAAATCAACAACTGCATTTTAATATAATGAGTTTCTTTTTTTAATCCTATAGATTTCAGCTTATATATTTAATGGTATTATTCTTCACCAGCTTGCTATGGGGTCCCTGACCCAAGAATGGTTAATAACCCCTGCCTTAAAAGGTTATGCAGCTCCAAAATCTCCTTTTACAATTAAGGTAACTAATACCCATAAAAGTGAAGTAACTTGTCCAAGATCAAGTTAGTTGGTTAATGGCAGAGAGAAAAGTGTAACTCATGTCTCCAAAGTGCTTTATTTTATTTTTTTAATCCAATGTAATTTAGTAGTTTTTAACTCTTTCCTTCTGTCTTAGAATCAATGCAATGTTTTGGTTCCAAGGCAAAAGAGTGGAAAGGACTAGGCAAAGAAGGTTAAATTACTTGCTCAGGTTCAGGTAGCTAGGAAGTGTCTGAGGCAAGACCTTAATCCTGTCTCTGACCTGGCTCTCAATACACTAAACCACCTAGTTCCTTCAGCCCAACATTAATGTATTTTTTATGATCATGCTTATCAGGGAAAGTTTTGCTTGAACTAGAGAGTATTCTAGACTAGAACTCCAAGGCAATTATATAAACTTCGTGGGGAACCAAAAATAGAAATATTGGGTCAAGGACAAGTCACAAAAATGGCAGGCGTATTTAAGACATCTTAAGGAAGCTTTATCTTCTAAGTTATATAGACATTTAGTAGAATTAGGTATTTATTTCATCTATCTGTTATTGTCTACTTGACTAGAACTTGCATTCTTATAAATCCTCCTTCTTATATTCCAATAATATTGGTTATACTGAAGGTAACTTGCTTGGAAGTTTGTTGCTGCCAGTGGCTCACTTAGTAGAAGAGTATGGGAAATGCTGAAGAGGATTATTTGCTATTTCAACACCATTGGCACAGGAAAGGATTCTAAGCTCTTTTATGGTGGCACCAGAACTAGAGATCTTAGCACACTATCAACATCTGGAGACTGATTTCTTCGACAAACTGCCTCACATGTGGACTTTCTGTTGTTTAACTCTTAGGGTATTTCCACCTGATGGCTATTAACTCAGCTTGGTCATTTCCATAGCAAGGGGAAGGGGAGCACTTGCTAAGCAACATATAGAAATTCTTAAAGATTAAAATAAAGAAGATAACTTTTATTTTACTTAATCAATCACCTCACTAAAATATTAATATGGGCTATCATTATGCATGCCAAAATTAAATCACTTTGGTTACCCCTTTATATCCACATGATAAACAAAATATAAAAATAAAGATTGTTACTCATCCAAATTCTTAATATCTGTTTGATGTAATATGGGGAAAAAAACTATTGAACATAAAAAATCTAAATGATTGGCTGATTTTTTAATCTTATCTGGATACTTAATATTAAACAGATATACTATGAAACTATAACATTATTATGCATTGTACTATGATGAGAGATAATATGCATAGAGGTAGACAGAAAAATAGAAAATACATAAAAAGAAGAATGGCAAAAAGATAGATAAATGATAAATAGATGATAAGCAAAGATATATGGCATAGATAAAGAGATGATAGACATGCAAAAATAGATAGGTGATAGCTGTACAGACAGATGATAAATAAATGGAAGATAGATATAGATAGATGATAGATATACAGATGGATAGATAATACATATATCATTAGGCAGATGGATATTCTGTCAGTCTGGCCTAGAATTTCAAGGAACAGAGATATCCCACTTTAATTTTCACGTTATCTAGGGGATTCTTGATTAATATGAATCAATGTGGTGAAAATATAAACCTGAGAACTGACCACCTATCTCCAATCCACCTCATTGTCATTCACGTGTTATGTTGGTTCTGGTTCCAAAAGATGAAGAAACATTTTATAATCCTAAGAAACCAGCCCTACCCAGAACTTACAGCCTGATTCTCGGTGAACTGAGGTGGCTGGGGATGGGAATGCTTTGTTTTTAGGGACAAAAAGGGAACTGGAAACTTTTAAAATATTCTACATTCTGGGTAATCAGACCTCAGCCATCTTTGCATGTACCCAGCACGAGCGGGCCAAATTAAAACGAACTCAGGGTTAGGAAAAAATTCTTTTGTTGTTTGGGAGCTGCACTTATTGGACTTATCATTCATAGCAGCTACTTTTATCTACATTTCCCTCTCCTCCTTCTGGGAGAAGGGACCTAAGTGAACTAGAGATGATCTAGTCCAGACTATTACTACAGAATATAAAATACATTTGTCTATGGTTCAGTTCTATGAAAGGCACTATGGTGTAGTAGATAGAGAGCCAGTTTGAAGTTAGACACGAATTCAAGTTCATCCTCTGATATGTGTGGATGCAGTGAAATCCATTTTTCCTTCTCAATGTCCCAGGCAACTCAGGTGACTTTCAGTGTCTTTAGGCTATAGGACAGTTAAAATTCTGCAAGAGTAGGACCTTCCTCATCAGAGTTCTTCATATCTATGTATATCTGAAATCCATGTATATCTGTAAATATATACATCTATCTATACCTACATACATATATACATATTGTATACAGATGTATATCTACATACACATACACACACTGTAACATCTGTGACCCTGAGAGGGGATGAAGCTACACACACACACACACACATATAAATGTTATGGCCACTTATGTTATTCATATAGCTGAGGCACTGAGAAGGCAAGTGACTTGTCTAGGGTCACATAACCAGCACATATCAGATGTAGGACTTGAAATCTGGTCCACCTGAAGCTGCCAGGACTCTTATCTCATGTCTTTATCTCTATGTCATTACACTATACTGCCCTAATAATAATTCAATCTTTTTGTTGTAAAGTCATTATTTGGTCAGATCCAGGGTTTTCATGGCAAAGACACTGGAGTGGTTTGCCATTTCCTTCTCCTTCTCATTTTACAGTTGAAGACCCTGAATCAAACAGTTGAATGACTTTCCCAGGATCACATAGCCAATAAGTTTCTGAGGTTAAATTTGAACTCATGAAGATGTTTTTCTAGTTCCAAGTCCTGTGTTTTATCTACTGTATCACCTAGATGTACCAGTTCAGACTATCTGACCAAGAACATCTTTTAAAAAATTTCCAGATTCCCATATGAGAAGACCATGTTACCATAGGACTATTACCATTTTCTATAATTAATTCTTAGTTCTGTCAGTGTTTTGGTTATTCTCTTCTGACTTTATTTCCTTCTAATAAGTCATCCTTCCTAAATCCAGTATCCTTCCTAAATATGATTTCAAGACCAAAAAATGACCCATATGTGATCTAAACAGGGTTAAGTTTGGGGATAATAATTAGTTTTTTGGAGGCT
The DNA here is from genome assembly GCF_016433145.1 of Gracilinanus agilis. Classification (NCBI taxonomy): domain Eukaryota; kingdom Metazoa; phylum Chordata; class Mammalia; order Didelphimorphia; family Didelphidae; genus Gracilinanus; species Gracilinanus agilis. The sequence continues at coordinate 591,292,677 of NC_058131.1, read as the reverse complement.
TCCATGCCATGGTTCTATATTTTGGAGGCTCCCATGCCATGATTCTATATCATACAGAGATTTGTAGTTATCTGAAACTTTTTCACTGAAAATACTTTCACAAGAAATCTTTCTTGCTCAGTTATTTTCTTATAAAACTTGTTTTTATATTTAACATGCATATAGAACTTTGTTTATCCCTTTCAATTTTTATTTCATTGGATTTATTTCATCATTCTAGTCTATTATGATATTTTTGGATATTGACTCTGATGTTATGGGTTATCAATCTCTCAATGCTTCATGTTCTACAAGCATGCCACCTATGGTTTCATCTTAAACATTGATAAAAATATGAGTTGACTGATTCTTGAGGCAGTGTACTAAAGATCTCTTTCTAAGCTGGCCCATCTTTTATACCCGGTCAATTCAATTAGCTTTCAATCCACTTAACTAGTCTACATTTCTCCATCTTGTGTAGAAGGATAGCATATGATTGTCAAATGCTTGGCTATAATCATCATATAATATGTATATGATCTGTTCTAGTAGAGTAGGAACCCTGATAAAGCAAGCAGGCAAGAAAGGAAGAAAGGAACAAACGAATGAAGGAAGGAAGGAAGGAAGAGAAAGAAAGCAAGAACAAAGGCTTGATTATGCCTTTTTTATAAAGCATGAATGGCTTTTAGTGATGTCCTTTCCAATGTTCAATCATTATTTCATTAATAATATACATTCTAGAATTTTTCTAGTACCCCAAATCAAGCCCATAGTTCTTTATAATTCAGACCCTCCATGTTTCCTTTTTTGTATATGAAAATCAGGATATTTACTCTTCTCTAGTCCTTCAACACTTCTGCAATTCTCCCAGCCATTCAAAGATCACCAACGGTGGCTCAGCATGTACATCTGCTATTTTCATAAGCTTAGTTGCTCACTCCACCAGGGCAAATTGCAACTCATCTGCACCCTCTGTGTCTCTTGTGATGCTTGTCCATGTATTCCCATATGTTCTCCATAAAAGATCCACCCAATATGCAGTAGCTCTTCTATCTTTCTTTTTTAAAAGATTGAGTCTCTGTCTTGCTCAGGCAGGAGGTATAGTGGCCATTTCTGAGCCCAATCCCAATACTCATTGCCCCAGAAACTTTAATCTAATTGATTTTTCCAACTCTATTTTTCCATCAGTTTATCCTTTCTTAAGTAGTCTAGAACTTCTCTCCTCCTAAGGGCTCACTATATTTGTCCTAGACTTGGAATAGCTACACCTCATCCCTTCCCATTAGCAGGGATTATTTGACTCTTGTAATCTGTCATCTACATATAACAGTGCAACATTTAGACTATGCAACATGTTATCTATCCTTCATCCTTGCAGTTTGAAAAACCTAACTCTTATTCTGGTTGTAAGCAGGATCAGTTCAGCCTCCTCTCATTATATAGGTTACCAAACTGAGTCTCAAAGAAGTTAAATGCCTTTTCAAAGATCACACAGATAGGAAACAACAAGTCTGAGATACAAACTCAGACTCTATGTCTCTAAATTAATAATTATACCGTGCTGCCTCATGTCTTTTATAGATTCCAGTCACTGTCACTAATATGATACATCAGAATGATGTCCACTGTATAATTAGAATTTTGCTCCCCAGAACTCTCTTTCCCAGCTTCCCATGTTCTTTCTCATATTCTCATATTATGAGCTAATGTAGGAAAAATATATTTTGAATGGAGCTCTGCCCTCTCTCTCTTCCCCTGATCGAGGTTAGGAAAGCTAGATTTACTCAGGCTTTTATTTTTGTCATTTTATTTCTTCCACTTCAAGTGATTATTAATAAATCTTATAAAATATTATACTTGGAGGTATTAGATATTAATTTTAGTCTTACACCACCTCATTTCTTTCTACTATCCTTTGGGCCACTTACAATTGGGATTCAGTCTTAGGATTACATGATTTATAGCTTGGTTGGTCTACACCAGTGATTCCCAAAGTGGGTACCACCGCCCCCTGGTGGGTGCTGCAGCGATTTAGGGGAGGCAGTGATGGCCACAGGTACAGTTGCGGGTGGTGATAGTATGAGACAAGGGGTGCTAAGTAGTATTTTTTCTGGAAAGGGGGCAGTTAGCCAAAAAAGTTTGGGAACCCCTGGTCTATACTATTCTTGGTTGAACTTGATATGCTGCAAGATCCCTGCTTGTTATTCTGTTTACCTTGCAAAGATGAACTTTTTCACAGACTTAGAAATTATGGCTTAGATTTATTTCTATCATTCCAAAGAATCACGAGTACACTTGTCCTTTCAAATATTCTTACATGAGGAGATCCATCTCCTCCACAATTCTGCTCTGGCGTTTTGTGAGTTAGGGAAATGAATGGAAATAATCTAATGCAATTTTAAAAAATGTAAACTTTATTTAAATGTAATATTTTATATATGATAGGCAATAAAGTCTAGTAATTAGGATGTCCTCTATGTAACTGCATTGTAAAACTTTAAAACAGTTGGTTTTTAGATAAACTTGAAAAATAAGCATGTTTGATTATAGACTGTTTGGGGAACTCTTGAATAGTTATATGGGTATCTTTTTTTTTTATCTAAATCTCCTAGCCAAAGTCATAGAGGCTGGGATTCTCATGGTCACAACATATAGATAGTTATACACAGAAATAATTCATAGACCAAGAAAATAAGCTTTTGTTTCCGAGATACTTGGGCTTCCTGAGAACTTTCATTCCTGGACAACCAAAGGTTTTCTGATAGTCCACACCCTCCATAATTAGCTATCTAGGGTTAATAACCAGTTATTGTTGTTCATTTACTTAAGTATCTTTTCCCAATAGGCTTTAGAAATGTTCATTATTTCTAAAATATTTATTCAAAACTCAGTCCAAATGTGACCTCCTATACATAATCTTTCCTAATCCTTCTACTTACAGTGGCATCCTCACAAAAAGTATTTTTTATGGTTTGTCTAAGCACTTAAAATTGTACAGGTTATCTCCCCAAACAGAATGTAAGTTCCATGAGAACAGGGGCTATTTTTTTTCTTCTTGTGTAATCACTTTCTAGAACATAGTAATACTTGGTTAATGATACATCGAATGATTTATTTTTAGTAATAGTTAAGTAGAGAATGCTGGTTGATACTGTATAAATAGATATCCAAGTATATTTTCTATGATCTTTGAAGAGTCCCAAACTACTTGTAATTTTTTTCATTCAAATTATGCCATCATTGCATTAATATAACATATTCACGTGATACCTTTTTAGACCTTTGTTTTAATTGAACAGTAGACAAACTTTAACTCTCTAATAGAGAATTGTTTCTATCTCATTTTCATGAGTTAAATGGTGGAATTTGTTTCCTGCTTACATAATTGTTCTTGCCCTAAATAAACTTAATCATCATTTTTCCAACTTGCCTGATATTTTTCCATAACTACAAAAATTACCAAGGTAGATAATAGGGAGGGAGGCATTTACATTTAAGAGAACCAGAAAAATATTTAAACTATAGTGTTTCTTTTTATAGTACACTTCACTATCTACCAAATTCAGGGCATTCTGTTCCTGCCAAGAAGAGTAATCTGTCACCTCCAGGGACTTAAAAAGAAAAAAAAGAAAGAAAGAAAGTACAACTTCCCCTTATGAGACTCATTAGACAAAAGTAATATCCATTTTGAAGGAATAAAAACAACAACAACTAAATAATAATATGAGTAAATCACAAACTGATAATACTAGATTTCCCTCCCTTTTTGCCACCTTACAGGATATCCTGTCTAGCAGCATGAACAAAACATGGAAATGAATCAGTCAACAGAGGATTTTCTCCCATTAAAGATGTTGGTGATTTTGTCCTCTGTAGGGGAAGTTGCACATTGAGATAGATATTCATAATCTTTAGGGACGACTGTCCTCACTGTGAGACACAACCTTTTTTTTTTTTATGCAAAGGATGTCACAGCATTTTAGCTATACACAGTGAGAACTGGTATCATAAAATTTTCCTGAATATTTTAACCCTTTATTTCAACATTGACTACCCATATTTGCTCCTACTTGCCCAATTTTAAAAATTACTATAAAAATCAAAGTAATTAGACTTTGGAACATATATATGGATCCGGCAAGGCAATGGGTAGAATACTGTGTTTGGAGTAAAGAAGAAATAAATTCACATTCTGCCACTGAAACTTACTAATTGAATTACTTTGGGTAAGTCACTTAACTCTGAGAGTTCCCTAGGAATTGTTTACTAAATCATAAGTGAAATCTGCATTTTTAAGGGAATTCTGAAACTGAGATCTCTATGACAAGGAAATCACAGATCTTTCTTATATTCATACAAACACATATTTGTGTGTGTGTGTGTGTGTGTGTGAGCTAACTTCCCTGAGACAGAGGTGTCTCTGAAATCATATAATCATGGAGAAATATATACACTTTGATATTTCAGATGGCCCTCTGATCTCATCAATGTGAATATGACTTTCAATCATGCATATCACAATCCATCCATGCTACACATCATGTTTCTATATATTTATTATATTAGAATATTTTAGAAATATACCAAAATACCCAGAGAAATATCAGCTTTCATTTGCCTAAAACATGAATGATATTCTGAGCACCTTACTGTTAATATAGGAAAAAGGAATGGATTGTTGAAATTTAATATTAAATAAGGGAAGGGGGAGCTACAATATTTTTCATTTAAAGCAGTTTTTAAAATATTAGGATTTGTTCTAGTGTTCTTAGCTAGTTCTTCTGACTAATTATATCTATAAAATCAGCTCTATGTTGATTACTGGTAATATACCTGAGGTACCCCTCTTCTCTCTACCCTACTTCTGGCTGCAGTTTGTGGTACTTGGTGCATACGTGTGAAGCAGTATGAGAGCCTGAAGAAATCACGGAAGGTGTAATCTAAATGTAAAGCATTTGTATAATTCTGGCCATCATAAACTATCTAGGTGTCTATTAAGAATTTCCAATGGAGGCACTCAAATGGACCACACAAAGTGCTGACATCTTTCATTGACCCTTTCAAAGTAATTGTGAGCTAATGACTTTGTTTTCAGGTTTGGAACTGAACTTTACAGGGACTGGTTCCAATCCTGGGTGGTGCTGGGAAATTTCAGCCCTACTCGCTCGAACTTGGCTGAGACCACCAGAATCGTTTCATGTGAGGGCCCTCTTCCCATAATCTGACCAGAATAGTTTATGAGTCTTCTGAGGAGCTAACTGCAGGTCCCATAGACAGAGAAGGATCCCTGTACTGCTCAAGTAGTAGACCACACAGTCATGCGCGAATTTCCCCTCTGAGCATTTATACTCAGAAAAGCTATACCACCCCTTTCTTTCAGAAGCTGAGGGTGAAAGTGGAAAAAAAACAGAAACACAAATTACATCCCACAGCTGAGAAAGCCTCACTCTCTAAAAAAGTTTTAAATAAATAAATAAATAAAGGGGGAAACCCAAATGGGATCGCTCTTCAAACATACAAATGATCTTATGTTAACAGTTGGGATTAAACATCTGTCTCGTGGTTATGTGATCATAACAGATGCTGTGTGCAAACGTTTCCTGCAAGCTTTGTTTTGGTTATTGTTATTTGGGCTGAATTCAGCTTAAGGGATACAGGTTTTTATGGTCCTTCTGTGCTGCACTGCCAGCTCCATCATTGCTTTAAGAGAAAAGTGGGCAGGGATTTGGGAGTGGAGAGGATTGAGGAGGGGGATAAAAGGAGTGTTATCTGATGTCACAATGGAGTGATGCCATAATTTTGAAATCCCCCTCATTGGCCCAAGGTCACTTTATAGTTCTAGTCTTCATTAGGTTGCCTTTGGACCCAGTGGGTATTGCAGCTGAAATTCAATGCAGAAAAATATCAAGATACCTTATGATACAAAACTAACAGAACACAGTAATATAATTATGCTCTTCTCTTTTCTCTCTCTCTTACACACATGCACACACAAGTCTCTAGATGTAAAGCATGTGAGACCATATTTCCTGAAAAATCTCACTATATCCCAGAAGCTAAGATGGGGAGATCTATATATAGGCAAAGTGCAATAGAGAACCTAGGTAGTTATTCTAGTTATCTAGGGAATCTATGGGGGGGAAAATTTTGCCTTTTATTTTTTCCCATTTCAAACTAATTCTCCCCCACCCTTAAATTCTCAGATAACTGTCACTTACTAGGAGTTAAGCCATTATTAGAGACAGGTAGACGTACAGTGGATAGAGCATTAGACCTGGAATACTCACTATATGACCCTGGGGAAGTCACTTTACTTCTGTTTATCTTAATTTCTTCAAGTGTAAACTAGCAATAATAACAGCACCTGCCTTGCAGGGCTATTGTGAGAATCAAATGAGATGATATTTGAAAAATAACAGTACAGTTTCTGGTACTAAGTATTATATAGATGTTTATTCCTCCCTTATTCCTTCCTTCTATCACATCTACATATTATCACAGGCTTCAAGCTTCAAGAGATCTTAGAGACCATCTATGCTATTTTATATATGAGAAAGTTGAGACCTAGATAAAGTTAAATGACTTGCCCATGGTTAGTAGGTAATAATAAAAGCCTGAGCCAAGATTCAAACTTATAACCCTCCTGAACAATTTAAAAAAATTTTAATTGTTTCTCATTAGACTTTTTATAAAATAAAAATTCCTCTTCCTACACAGCCTGGGACTGAAAGGAAAAGAGACCTAAAGCTATACTCAGGAAATCTAATCATGGCTTTTGTTGATGGCATAAGTATTCTGTGGCAAAAATACAAAAGGTTATACAGACACATTGGCCTCATCCACCTGACTACCAACCAGATATCAATGCTGGTTCTGATTCCAAGGGGAGAGACAGAGTGTATACTGGTCCCAGGAAACCATTCTTTCCCAGAATTACCAGGCAATTCTAAGTAGTTTAGGGGTAGTGATATTTTAGCCTTAGAAGGATAAAGGGAGCTGGAGCCTTTTATAATAGCACCAATCTAGCATAAGCACCTTTGAATACACCAATCCTGAATAAGCCAGATAAGACATTGTTAGAATTCCTTTGATATTCATGGGATGTACTTAATAGACTCATCAGTCATTCTGGTTATTTCTGTCCACATGCCAGACCCCCCCTCCCCAAACTCCAATCTCTGTCAAGAAAAGGCCCAATCTAAACAGACAACATTACCCTTAATTTCCTTAATGCCATGAAAGTGGCAAAAACTCTATTTCTGGGCTCCAGCTGTGTGGCAACACTTTAAGACTAAGTCGGTTGCATTTTTTATTTCTAGAAATAGGCTATAATCATAACTATATCTTTAGCATGATTCTAATCCTTGCCCTGTGACCACAATTGTCCTAAAAACAATCAAGCATTTGAATATTGAAGGTGGGAAACAAGGAGAGCTGAAGTTCTTTTTGTCCTTTAGGCTCTTCCATATCATCTGGTACCTTGGAAATGGACTTATTCTGGTTTGTTAGTCATTAACTCTTTTAAATCCCTTGGTGGTCTCACCTTTGCCCTTTCTATAGAGTCGATATTTTAAATAATATGGATATGTGACTACTATGAGATAGCCCACCATTACTTTAAAAATGCTGATTGGTGATGACAATTCTGTGCTCATGAACTAGCTTAATTGACAAAATAAAATCAGGTCCCTTTTTTGTAAACTACAAACACACCAAAATATTAAATTTATTTTTAAAATCTCCTTCTATGTACATGTTATCATAAGACTTTTTTTTAAATAGTAGAACAGGTTGATTAATAAGATGGAAAGTCTCCAGTGGAGATCAATCAGGGTGGTAAGGATGTTGAGCATAGGTATTTTGAGGACCAGTTAAAGGAAATGTGTATGTTTAGCATGGAGAACAGAAGATTCAATAAGGCCATAATTATTCTTCATGTATTTGGAGGAAAGAGGATTAGATTACATTTTTTTTTTCTGTTTTTCATTATCTCTATCTCATTACCTATCTACCTTTCTAAGAGTGCATCTCTTTATCATACCCTGGAAGTAACAGGAGCTACTCAGGAACCGAACCCACTTCTAATCAACATGAGACTCTTTGAAATGTCCCATTTCCAACCTGGGCTATTTTATCTTCCCTTAGACAATCTGGTCACACTGGTAACTTGGAGTATAAGAAGGTGATCAAATGCTTTGCAGGAAGTAGATTTGTTAAATTCAGCTTCAGAGGGCAGAACCCAAAACAATGTTTGGAAGCTTACAAGAAGAAAATTTATATTTGATATCACATTCATAAAATAAAATAACCATTCAAGCTGTTTAAAAGTTGAATGGGGGGGGTAGCTGGGTAGCTCAGTGGAGTGAGAGTCAGGCCTAGAGACGAGAGGTCCTAGGTTCAAACCTGGTCTCAGCCACTTCCCAGCTGTGTGACCCTGGGCAAGTCACTTGACCCACATTGCCCACCCTTACCAATCTTCCACCTATGAGACAATACACCGAAGTACAAGGGTTTAAAAAAAAAGTTGAATGGGTTATCCTGAGAGGTAGAATATTTCCTTTTTTTTTTTTTTTTGAGGTTTTCAGCTTCTATGAAGCCACCTTTTAGCTATATTATAGTGGGGAATCCTTACATGTAAGTTTGGAACTAAATGACCATAAAGATTTCTTCCAACTCTTAAATTCTGTGATTGCTGTTATAATTAATCAATGTTGAAAAAATGGCTTTGTGTGAAAACAAGTCTCAGAAAGTTTCCCTCATCCTTTAATTTTGTTAACTTTCCCCCACGACTATTAACCTATACAATATTTAACATATAGATATCCCTTCCACATCACAAGAGTTAGGAGCATGACCCACCCCCACATCCCAGTACAATTTTTTGGCCCTCCCTTTATATCAGAGAAGAAGTCTGAATTTGTAAACTCTTTCTTTTATGGGATACTTACAATAACTTAGTGTAAAATTTGGGTGAAGTATTTGTTCATAGGCTATTTGGGTCAACAACATTTTTAGCCTTTGTATTTCTGCTGGCTTTCTTCTTACTTATTTTAACTTTAAAAAAGAAATTATTAATATATATGGCATTAAAAGAATAAACATATTGATATTATACATTACTATACATATATTTTATGTATTTCTGAATTTATAAATTTTTTCCTTTGTGGTATGCTGGACTTTGTATATTGTCTGTGGCTTCAAAAATCACCCATAAAATTCCCATTTAATTTTTTTTATACTGACCCAGGATATATTTGAAACTGCAATGGAGAAAGTTTCAATGTGCAAAAGATACTCAGTTATTTGCAATTATATTGCTCATTCTTTTAACTTGCCGGTTCCCATTTTCAAGCTTTTTCTTTCTTCATTTGCCTTTAAGGAGTAAATTTTCGTATTTTCCTCTTCACCATCCTAGGCTGAATCAAATCATGCTTCTTGTTCTTCCATTTTCTTTAAAAGCTTCTTTTATCTTCTGTTTTTCTGATTCAGTTAACATATGCAGTTCCTCCCTCCATATATTTGCCATAATGTCCACCTTTCAAACAATTTCTCATATTTGCATTTTAAAAAGCCAACCCACTTACATTTGATGATTTTGTACAAAAAGATAAAGGATATAAAAAGTCATAGTAATCTGAGTAGTAACAATTGTGCTCATCCTTTCTCATTTGGGAAAAGAAATATTATATTGAGTTCCTATCCATGTTCAAGGTTTGCCCTTTAGAAATGTAGCATCTACACTGAGATACTTCCTATGGGATCTTAGACTACTTCGTACAGAGCCCTAGGTCTCCTGAGCACTAAACCGGTCAGGGACTTGGATAAAGACAGAGGAATAGAAACCTGTATTATTTTGACTCCCTTTCACCTTCCCAGTGTGAGATGCTCTTTTTATTTCTTTTTTTTATCTGAAAAAAATATTTAATTAATTAATTTTGAATATTTTTCCATCATTACACGATTCTTTCCCTCCCCTCCTCGCACCCCCATTCCATAGCCAATGTGCAATTCCACTGGGTTTTTCATGTGCCATTGACCACGATTCATTTCCATATTATTAATATTTGCATTAAGGTGATCGCCTAGAGTCTACATCCCCTATCATGTCCCCATCGACCCATGTGATCAAGCAGTTGTTTTTCTTCTGTGTTTCTATTCCCACAGTTCTCTCTGGATGTGAATAGTATTCTTTCTCCTAAGTCCCTCAGAGTTCCCCTGGGTCATTGCACTGATGCTAGGAGAGAAGTCCATTACATTTGATTGTGCTACAGTATCAGTCTCTATGTATAATGTTCTCCTGGTTCTACTCCTTTCACTCTGCATCAATTCCTGGAGATCGTTCCAGTTCACATGGAATTCCTCCAGTTCATTATTCCTTTCAACACAATAGTATTCTATCACCAACAGATACCACGATTTGTTCAGCCATTCCCCAATCGAAGGGCAGCCGCTCATTTTCCAATTTTTTGCCACCACAAAGGATGCTCTTTTTTCTTAGTTAACTCATTGGCATGCTTTTGGAAATTGGAAATAGACTTTACCCCTCTGTGTTACTAGGATTGGAATTTACATTTTAATTTTATGATACTTCAAAAGGTATTTAAGGTCTCTTTAATAAATGCTTAGTGGATGAGACAATACACCAAAGTACAAGGGTTTAAAAATATAAATAAATGCTCAGTGGAAAGAGTGCTCAATTTGGAGTCAGAGGACATGATTGTCCTTTATACTACCTGGGTCACATCAGACAGGACAAAATACTTCTTAGGTTCTCAGTTGCCTGATGGATGAAATGAGTGGGTCACTTTAAATCATTGATCCTATAATTCTAATCCAAGTTCTTTATTCATAGTCACTATCATCTTCATTGTCATCAACAAACATTGAATATAGTTATACAACCTATATGTAGTTATCTTAAAAGTTTCCAAATATGGAGATTCCTGATCAAGAAATGTGTGCTTACCTGTAAATTAAATCTCTTCTACATTAAATCCAACCCATTTCTTGATCACCTTCCTATCTGGAGAAAACCAGTTATATCTAAAATTACTCATATATGCAAAAATATTTATAGCGGCTCTTATGGTGGTAAAAGGATAAGAGGGGGTACTTTTCAATGGAGGATAGCTGGACAAGTTATATATGTATATATATATGTATATTTCTATGTATGTATATATATTTGCATGTGATGACATACCATTGTACCATGAGAATGATTTCAGAGAAATATGGAAAAATTTATAGGAACTGATACAAAGTGAAATGAATAGAACCAGGAGAACGATTTATGCAATGACAATAGGATTGTAAAGACAAAACAACTTTGAAAGAATTAGGAACTCTGATTAATACAGTGACCAACCACAATTCCAGCATACTCAGGATGAAACATGCTACTCACCTACTATTACTAAGAGTAAGATGATTTACTCAGGGTATAGATTCACAGGCTCACACACATAAGATAGAATTTTCCTCTTTCTTATTCCCATGTTATGGATCATAGGCATAATGCCTTCCACCTCTATGATATTTCACATTTTCCATGTACATATCTTCTTAGTATATATTTGTTTGTTGTTTTCCCCATTATAATATTGTGAGCTTCTTGAGGGCTGTAATTGTCTTTTTTTTTTAAACCCTTGTACTTCGGTGTATTGTCTCACAGGTGGAAGATTGGTAAGGGTGGGCAATGGGGGTCAAGTGACTTGCCCAGGGTCACACAGCTGGGAAGTGGCTGAGGCCGGGTTTGAACCTAGGACCTCCTGTCTCTGGGCCTGACTTTCACTCCACTGAGCTACCCAGCTGCCCCCTGTAATTGTCTTTTGCTTATTTTTGCATCCCTAACACTTAGCACAGTGCCAGGAACATGATAGGTGCTCAATAAATATTGTTGAATTAATTGATATTGGGAGAAAAGCTTGATTATACTTTATCTCATGGGATGCTTTTATTTATAGAAACAAAATTATATATGTAGAGTCCCCAAGCTAGTCTATCAAAAATTTGATTTATAATGTGGTTGAAATATTTTTATTAAGAGCAATATTTCAGCCATATTCTGTATTTATCATCTAGAAGTTCAAGTTTACTGTCAGGTGAGTGCTTATAGTCACCTCTATTTAAATTCTAAATATAATCTAGAGTCATTGTAGCATGGTATCTAAAGTTCCAAAGATTAAAGTTAGGTGAAGAACCAGGTTTAAATCCCATCTTTGACATCTACTGTGTTTCTCATCTATAAATGAGGTATAGTAGGTAGAGCAATGGAATAGTAGAGCTTGGGTTGATGCCCTACTTTAAATATTTACCATAAACTACTGATCATGAGTTAATCGTTGGACCCCTCAGAACCACACTGTCCTTATTTGTGAAATGGGATAATCGTATTTTCACTATTGCCTGTTTGTAGGAAATGCGTTTTGCAAATTTTAAGGCATTTTCTACATGTAAGGCAGTAATTAGTGGTAAAACCATCTATTTCTCGGGTTGGTTATGAAAAGTGAAGTAACATTTAGTGAGTATTCTGCAAACTTAGAGCATTATTTAAATATCAACTATTAGTATTATTGTCATTAACATTCCCCTACCTATGAATTACCTTTAAAATTATATGGAGTGAAAAATTGTCTTCTATATTTTTTTCCGTAGCTTGACATTTTATATCTTTGAGTAAACAAGGCTTAGTCAACTGATATTCAGTACGAGAAATCTAGAAGAAAGTAACAAATGTTCTTGCCACCAAACCTGGGTCAGCTAGGTGGTACAGTGGATGGAATCCTGAGCCTAGATTCAGGAAGACATCATCCTGAGTTCAAATCTGGCCTCAGACACGTACTAGCTGTGTGATCCTGGGCAAACCAGTTGATCCTGTTGACCTCAGTTCCCTCATCTGTAAAATGAGCTAGAGAAGGAAATGGCAAACCACTCCAGTATCTTTACCAAGAAAATGTCAGATGGCATCCCAAAGAGTCAGACATGACTGAAAAGAAACAAGAAATATATATTTTTTAAAAATTTGACATTTTTTTATGTTATAGTAGAACAGTATTAACCAACTGATACCCATTCTGAGAAAGCCAGAGAAAAGTAACAAATGTCCTGACCATTCTTTGCACCAGATTCCTGCAAGTATTGTCTAAAAGGAGTAACAACCTTGCAGATAATGTGCTCAAGTCAGTGAGTTTTTTTTTTTACTAAACAAACAAATCTTTTGTACCTGGACCATATGATGCAGAGCATATGGAATGGTTTGAAAGCTAGGTCTATGTTTATCTACATCTTTAAGAAAATAAGAATTTATTTGTCTTCTAGTAATTCCATGGAGAATTGACTGGCCCAAATTTTCAAAATGCTTCTACCACACTTCCATTTTCTGTGAGTGCAATTAGTTGCAGGTACAAAATTTGGAGCAAAGAGGCCTCCAGTGACCAGTTGTGCCTGCAGTTATCCAACTGTGGCTGCAGATTTTCAGTGCACAACTGATTGCACCCACAAAAAGAAAGGCTACACTTTGAAAATGTGTCCCTTTAAGACAGTTGGGGGATTGTAGGCCTCTGGTTGGCAGATTGCAATAGTTATGGGAGTCACAGCCATTGCTTCATCTCTGATTGCACATTTGAAATCCAGGTTAGGAGTAGCTGTTGAAAGAAGATTCTTTGTTAAAGCATCTGATGTGGATCTCCTCCGGCATAAGCCTGACCAGGATTAGGAGAGTCAACATTAAAATTTGGTTTTCTTGAATTCAAATCTCAGGGATAGCTGGCTGTGGTCTCTCCAAAGAGTTTGGGCTGAGGTTCTTGGACAAAATGTCAATATAACACTTTGAATCCATGCTTAATTTTTTTGAAAGAGAGAGCCTGGAAGATGGACTTTTGTAAAGTGGCTTCCTGTACCACATAGCAAAGGCTTCCATGAGCTTAGGACTGTTATTTAATGTGTCACCAAGAAGGCTTTGGAAAGAAATCCAGGCCGATTTGCTAATTCAATAATATAAATTGAGTAAAAGATATTAAGACCATGTTCAAAATATAATGACAACTTTTATATATCTCTTTTGTAAACAAAAAGAGCATGCATTGTGAGCCCTCCTGATGAAATAATAAAACCCATTCTCATCTAGAGAAAAAGAATCATTATTGTAGGATGGTAATTTACTTTATATGACCTTCAATTGATTATATTGTGCCTGCTACACAAATATCATAGGAGCTATTGATCGTAAAACCTACCAAATAGATCTCTAATAGCTTTTACTGAGGAAAAATAATTATGCTAGCACTGTGGTCAAACACACATAAACCAATGTGGAGGTATTAATGTAGAGTATTATTACCCATCTCTCTGAGAAGTATGTAGAAGACACTTCACAGCAACACACTATGTCTAAGTACCATGAAAGCTCAATATCTGAGCCAACAATTACAGCCAGTTATGCTGAAAAATTGATCACTGTGAGTAAAAGCTAAGGCTAGAAAGCAGTGACTGCAGCCTGCTTAATAAAAGTAAAATAATAACCACAAAAATCCTAATTGAAGAGGAGTCCTGCTGCCCTGTATATGTAGTTAGAAATTGAATTTCCCTGTGGTGCCAGCAGCGGGGTAACTTTTCAGAGTCAAGAGCTTTCTATCCAGCCCAGATCAAGATCAATGATCAACACCCGTAAAAGGTCAGGGTGTCTAATCAAAGAACAGATCATCTATCTCTGAAGGAAAAGTGTAAGACATCATCTAGAAATTCCGTACAGCCAGCCACAAATGGCAAGAAAAAAACCAAAGGAAGGGGAAACTTCAGTTCCACTTTTGTGAACAAGAAGGCCTTTTTCATACAAAAGCTGTAGCCAGATTTTCAGACAGTCTTGAATTTAGCCAGCAGACCTAAATATAAGTTATTAAAGATTACATAGGTGATCATTGAGATTCCTTTATTTCGTTGGAATCTTAAACAAAATAATAAAAATTGAAAAACTCTATGCACATTTTATCACCTTAAAAACAGTAACTGGAAGAAAAAATGCTTGGCTATTTTTGTTTACTCTAGTGAACTATATATCTACAATGAAAAATGTAACATGGAAACTCTACACTCAGGGAACAAAGGCTAAGAAAGAGTCAATTGGTGTTAATGCCATGGGAGAATATAGAAATGCTTACATTTCCCAATCTGGCTTTTCAACTATAAGATCATACAAAACAATTGTTTTGTAAGAGTGTGAATGGATCAAGGTGATAGGCAGAAGGAGTATAAAGGGCAAGCCCTTCTCACTTTTGGAGAGACATCCCTGAGATGGAAATTCTGGATATCTATGTGTGAAAGAGCTTAGTCTTTTAGGAACAATATGGTTCAAGTGTCAATTTCTTTTCCTTTTTTGGTATGACCAGTTTCAGTTATTTAAGGACACACTAATCAAAGACTGGAGTCAAAACTATCTTGGTGAATGATTTATAATTTACAAATTAGAGATAAGGTATTCCTATGGGAAATGGGAGGAACTTCATTTTAATTGTTTATGCTTTTGTCCCCCTCTTTCTTTTCTTTTCTTTTTTTTTTTTTTAAAGAAACAAGGTCTTCCCAGAAAGGTAGAGGCTCCTGGCAGCTCAGTTATATACCTATATTTGTAGTGATTGCACTGATGCAGTTAAACACATAAATTGAACCATGCATGAGAAGAGTGGGACATCAAAAATCTGTCTTCACATAGTTATTCTGAAATCACTTCATAAGCTAGGGACATTACAACCAGGAACATTTTAAAATGAATAGCCATGAAATAATTAGTGTGGCATTAATATTGGTATTTATTACATCTTGGTTCCTTAGAAAGGACAAAGAGCTCATGCACTAAAGGCACACAAATACATACACACACATATGCAACACGATTGAGTATTTTTTTTTTGTAGTTAAACAGAAAGCTTGACTTTATTTAATTTTGTATTTTATTTAAGAAAATGGGCTTTAATTGTTAAAGTTTTAGGTGTAAGAAATATTCTCAATACATACATATATATATATATATAAACTTGAGGTTTTTCTTTGTAAAAAAATCAGCAGTGCAATGTTTAATTTAAATATTTTTTGATAATAATTATTTGTCTTTCACTGTACATTGTGACGATGGGCCAAATCAAACTTTTTCTTTTCTTAGAAAAACTGTAACCTGTTCATTAAACCAACTATTGTCTCAAACAGACATATTTATTTCGATTCTAGTTATGGAGAGACTGAGGGAAACAGCAACCAGGAATGTGGTAGCGAAGTTATTCCTTAATGTTAAATCATGATAATCAAAATTTTCCAACCCCTTAACTACATACTTAACTATGTAGACAAATCACACCTGCACACTGATGCTCGATAGATATAACAACCAACTGCAGTCAGATCTTAGAACTGTTTACACCAAAGGAAGACGGAGCTCTATGTGATGTGTGCTAGCAATAGCATCCCCATTCTGAGTCTAAAATGTGGATGTCCATATTCACACGCAGCTTATAGAATCTCACATACCACATGAAGCATACCTGTCCATTTCTTTTTCTTTTTCTTTTTTTTAAAAAGTAAATGTAGTAGATTACAAGGACACTATTAATAGTGTTATTCTTGCACAGCTAAGAGATTGAAAAGGAAGAGAACATACTGGCATTGGGTCAGGGTGCAGGGGGCTTTCCTGCAGGTTTGAGTCCCACCTGCACTCCCTGATTGGCTGAGCTGGCTGTCTGAGTCGTTGAGTGCTCGGCAGGAGGATTTGGGAATGATTAATTGCCCTGTCTTGTGAGCAGAGAGTTCTAAACAGCAGGGTTCTCCGCATATGTAAATACAAGTGGTCTCAGCGCTCTAACGGTACCAAATGAAATGAACAAAATGACTTAACAAAAGGACTTGACTTGGAATGTTTAGATTTTGAAGATTAGTTTCTATTATATCCCTGTGGGAGAAAAGAATATGTTGTATGGGAAACTGGATAGGCTTAGAATTCCACATAACTTAATTCATCTATCTCAGAGCTGATATTTGGTTTGTACCAAACAGGGAAAATCAGTTCAGCATCAGAATTTTTTTTTCCCTTTCTCCTAACCTCCAAATCTCAAACAGATATTTAAATAATTTTTAAAAGATAAACCACTATGTCATATATAAATAGTTCATGTGAAGTTATATATCTAAGGAACTCAATAGATTCATAGCTGCACTACTGTATTCTATTTATTTTTTTATCATGGATAAATTTTTATTTTTATCATGGAGAAATCATCATCAAACTATAGGAAATGCTTTGCAAAAAAATAAGAGGAATAAAAGTGAAACCAGATTTTTCTAAGCAAGTGTATATATTTAGTGCTTCTAAAATGTTTCCCTCTACTTTTTAAAAATAAATGATGTATATTCTGAGTTTATTTTGCATTAACATATTTTAATGTAAATTTTCCAAGTCTTTTTTTAAGCTTCCATGTGACCAAAGATCACTTGCAACTGGTGCATTCTCTATACTTCTATGTAAATAGATGCAAAGAGATGCAGGATTTTGCTGTTGTTTATCTATCTATCTATCTATCTATCTATCTATCTAACATTTATCTATTTCTGGAACACTATTTTCATAAATCCAGAAGATATAAAATAGTTCTTGAAACAAAAAGTCTAAAAACATTGGAATATGTAAACTATAACATAAAGACATTAGAGATAGAAATAGCGACTACATCAACAAGTTTACAATTGAAGGACTGGCCCTTTCCTTGCATTCTCAAGCATTGAATAAATGCATATATTTGTGGGCAGGAGGTTTAATACAACTAAAATCTAGGAATAAATCAAACTTTCACATGTAATTTAACTCATTTACTTTTCATCATTAATTAGTTTGGTATAGTAATTTTAATAAAATAAAAATCAATTTCAATTAATTTTGCTGAAGAAGGAGCTTCCCCCACCCCTTCCAAATGGCAAATAACATGTTTTAAACAGAAGAAATATATGTTAAAAAAATCTTGAAGTTCTCATTTCTCAGTGTGCCGCTATGACACTAGGATGCTAGTTGGAAAATGAGAAAAATAAAAACAGAAAATAAACCAACATGCCCAAGTAGGCACAGCCTCTTTGTAAATTGTTCTCTTTGGTAATTTTTAAGGTGACTCTGAGGTCAAGCAATTAGAAAATAAAATTGCATTTCTACAAAATTACCAGTATGTAGAAATATCTTTCCTGGTATTAGATTTAGAACTAAAGCACAGAGTTCAGAACACTAAGACCAAGCTGTCACTATTACCAGAGTAAGAGACCTCTGCAATACCAGGTGGATTTGCAGTTTGAAATGATCCGATGAATAAACTGATCCACTGAGCTCCTGCTGTCCACCCATTGTGGCACATAAAATTGCATTATCATCCGTGAAATGATCCCGGACATTTAGGTACTTTACAGTATATTATTTTCTCTTGTTAGGAAACTCAGAATCTCTGCTCCTTTCACCCGCTTTCCTGTTCCGGAAATTTGTGCAGCTTTCCTAAGCTCTGATATGGTGGTTTTCAAATGCTTTCGTGTTTTCCTGCAGCTTTTGCAAGCGCACCAGTGCCCAGTAAATAAAGTAGCAGCCCATGTCCCTTTTAGCAAAAGCTATATATCTGTTCAGACTTGTAATTTGCTCCGTTTATATCCTTTGCCCTTGAACTCTGGTTATTAACGCAATGTTTCTCCAAATGATGCCATATAACTCTGCTCCAAGCACATTCACAGTGACACCACACCATGTCTGAAGGAAGGACCAGAGCTAGCTGAACAGAAGGAAAACTAAAGCTGAATTGGGGAAGTCGCAGTACATTACTCAAAACGGAACCGGCTATAAAACCATATTTACTAATATTTACATTGCCGCAAGACCATCTCCAGACTTTGCCTAGACACAGTCAGAGTTCAGCTGAAGAAACTGTTGGGCCAAAAAGGTTTGATTAAAAGGAAACAATCTGGTTGAACCCTCTCTCTAGAATTGAGCTAAAGTTATGTCATAGGATTTGCAAAACTCAAGTATCCTCACTAAATCACTGTGAAGGATGTGGAGAACAGACACCAGAGAAGAAAATGGAGATGAATTTTGATTACCTATGAAAATGAAGGGTTTTGGGGTTTTGAAGATGCTGTTGCTATGCCATTACGTCGAACTCGAGGGGGCTTACTTTGCATGACATATTGCATACATGAAGTAATTGACTGGCTGGAACTTAGTATATTTTCATAGGCCAATAAAATATCATTAATTCAGACTTTGTGAGAATTTGAATGGATACTTTAACAGTATCTAGAGAGAATGAAGGAGATTTAGTCTACTTTAGAAAATATACTCCTTTCAAACTCTTGAAAACACATAGTTGTCTGCAAACAATCTATATTAAATGATTAAACAATATTTGTTCTAATAGATTCCAGATTGATGACCCAACATTATGCAAATCTAGTTCAAGTTACTTTATCTAAAGGAAAAAAAAAACTTTTTACATTTTCTATAATTTTTTTTTGGCAATTCCAAACAAGTTTTTCTCTCAATTAATCAAAATTGTTTAGGTTTAATCATAGATAGATTTCTTGAAATAATATTTATTATAGTGAAACTTAATGTATAACAATTCCCCAAGACCATCAGATAATATACTACATATGATGTGACCATTTGAATGTATTGATGATGATGCTAAAGACTAAATAATTTCTCACATCATAGTGAAACTCATTCAGAAAGAGATTCTCTTGAAAACTCTAGATAAATCTCTATAGCAATGAAGCAAAGATTATGCTATTTGAAAAAAAAATTAACCATGTAACAATTACTGCTTTTTATGTAATACAAGAAATATGCTTTTCTTATCACAGTTAAGGAAGACTGAGTTTTATCCATCATCTCTTTTTCAAGCTAAAGGCAATGATGACTACTTTTTTTTTTTGGTGGGACCAGGAAAGAGGTATGTGACAATAAATCTCTAAGTTAGATAGGCACCAAAACTTAATGTTATTTTACAAAGCAATTAGGTGAATTATAAACTATTTCATCATGCTTGCATTTCTGTTCATGGTTCTGAGTGCAATTATTTGTAAAGATATGCCAAAATTTACAAACAATTAAGTCACACACACTTTCTGAGCATAAGACATCTGTCACCAAGGGACTGTCTGGACCTTTCTTATAGTTGCACTATGAATCTAATGTATTGATGGTATTGTTATGGCGATTAGAGTAGTTAAAGTATGTGCCATCATACATATACTCCTTTGTAACAGAGGCCCAGAGAGCTTGGGAACAGAGAGATTTGGATTCAAATCTTATCTCTGACACTTACTAGATCTAAGTGATTTGGGGCTTTAAGCAATCCTCTAAGATTTCGAAGTCTTAGCAGGAATGAAATCTGAATTGGTAGATAAGTTCCTATACAGGGATTTTTCCATTTGATGAAATAATATATCTCTCAAATATGCACAAATAGGTGCATATATTATGCAAAGTCCATATTTCCTCTCAATTTTTCTTCCCATTAATTATACGAAATTGAGGGTAATTAAAAAAATTAGTTTAATCATTCTAACCTCACTTTGACTTTGGTACTTTGTTAACTGTTCAATTGAGTAAAAGTTCAAAGATGTGTAACTTTTTCAAATGCATTTCAGTTTTAAAAAGTTTTATGGATTAATATGATTTTTAAAAGTAGGTGAACAACAGGGATTGTATTTTATAAATTAAAATAATTTAAAGTAAGTAGCTATAGCAAGTATTGAAGAACTTTCCCTTAGAAATCCACAATTGTTTCTGTATTTTTCAGCCAGGAAATTAAGGTAGAATTTAGAATAATAACTATGTTTTGAAAAACTTTTACTATTATAAAACTGAATTCTAAATATCTATGAATAAAACAGAACATGTGTTTGGAACAAAAATGCAAGGACCTCTGGCTAGATTTAGGTCTCTTGCTTGCTTTTATTATTTTTTTTTCACTGTAAGTAAATTTTTTCTCTAAATCCCTTAGCTGACTGATCTTGGAAATGAGAGTTGGGGAGAGATGGAAACAACTCTTTCTCATAAGAACACTTTGAGAATTTCATTTGCCATTATAAAACACTTTCTCCATTTTTTTGCATTTTTGACAAGACTATTAAAGTAATATATTTTAAGATTACTTTCTACCTTTATAAAAAGATTATTTCTCACCATGGAATTCCCAGTGTTCCTTTGTAGTGGGCAGAATATATACATTATTTTAATTTTATTTCATTGGAAGTAACATTTTATTAATTTTTTTCAGCAATTGATCATTCCTAAAACTAGGAAAAGATGAATAGGAAAGTAAAATGGACAGAAATAAGTGATACAGCATAAAGATTACATCTGTTAAATGATTTAACATATTCTTTTTCTATTGTGGGATGTTTGAAAGAGGCAAATTAAAAGTAGAAAAAAAGAGTAGAAAAAAATTCATAATTTACTAGGTAAGATTTAATTAATGTAAACTTGTTCCAAATTCAATCTCTATGTAAAAAAATCTAATCAACTTGCTACAATACTACGAATAAGATTTCATAAGACCATAAAATAAAACCTATTACTCAGCATTACAGTATTAAAGGAATTGTATATTTAGGTAGGTAATATTTGTATCTTACGGTGGTAAAGCTTTCTGACTTTGCTTGTGTTTACTGAATTAACCTTGATATATTCAAATTAATAAGTCACTCACTAGATACCTAAAAATACTCCTTTTAATATCATTACCTCTGCAAATTCTGGGTAGGCAAGTACACAGAGTGGATCATAAAATAAGATTTTTCTTTAAATATTACCAACTTTAATATCATTCTTGCAAGCTTCACAAGTTCAATGCAATATATTTCAGGACTATGAAGGTCAATACAAGATGACAGATTGAAATACTGTACGTGACTTGCAAAAGTCATTTTTGGGCAAGCTGTTTTCCAGGACTTAAATTAAATTAAAACATACCTTACATCAGACGATTTTTAAAACCAGATTGTGGCCTCATTCTCCAAAGAATATCACTTTTATCCCTAGTTGTCAAACAGCTATTACCATCAAGATGATAAGGTTGATGACATGCTGCAAATACTGATTAAGGGGATACTGCAAGTGCCGTTCCTCTTCCTTGAAGGAGTAATTTTCTTGTCGGCATGATAGAAAATAAAATGCCAAAGGTTTTTCTTATGAGTTGAAAACTCTCCCTGAAGTTGTGGATGTTGCTGCTTTTATTCCCCCCTCCCTGCCTGGCTTCATAATTTGGGGGGATTTTTCTCATAGACTCATTGAAATTAGAGATCTTGGGTCTTGAAATATATTGCAGAATCATTGTGTTGGAAGAAATCTTAGAAGGAGAGGCAACACTAGTAATTTTTTGCACCTAGGGCAGGCTTCAAAAAATGAACACTTAATTCATTCAGGGGTAGGAGGTAAGTAGTGAAGGAAGCAACCCTTGGATACTAGGAGTCTGGCAAAGTACTTTCCTAGGGAGCCACCATCAGTGGAGGTGGGGGTACAAAGGGAAGTAGACAATATCTGTCCATGTGGAAGGTTCTAATTTTCACTAATTATTCCTACTGATTGTTAAGATCTGTTGTTTCTAGCTGACGAAAGATGATAAGGGTCATGTAAAATGTAGGTGCTCTGGGCCAAAGACCCAGTCATTGGGCTCTGCTCAGTGGTTATCTAGTCTATCCCATATTCTGTGTGTCCTTTTCCAACTTCCTTTTCCTCCTTCCTCTAGACTTCTATCACCTTATTCTGAGTTTGTATGTGTATATTGGTGGGAAGGAAGCAGCACAGCCATGTTCCTGCTTGCCTTATAACTTTACCTCAAATCAATCTCTAGACATGATTTTTAGTTAAAACCTGTGAATTTATTGCCTCTCTGTTTTGTGTTTTTTTGCCTGTGTTTACTTGTTTGCCCCATTGGCTTCCCTGGTTTCTTTTGATTTTATATTCCAACACACCTGTTTGTTTCACCCAGATTAATTCCACTGTTTTAATAATCCCAAGGATTAGAACCCAGCAGAAACAGATGCCTGCTAATCTCCTGTATATGTTGGGCTCCTCTGCTCTGGGTCCAACCTCCCTAGTCCAGTTGAGACATGACATCCTTGTCTCACTTAGCATCCTCAAATGGGCTCATAAATGGCAGAAAAATTCTTTGCCAGAAAATACCTCAACTGAAGGCAATAAAATTAAATTATTAAATTAAATTAAATAAATAAAAATTAAAGGTTCCGGGCTTTGTTTCCTACCAACAGTTGAGCCAAACTGCAGAGGGAAGTATCACCTTCCAGAGCAGGTCCATGGCTTTGCAGAAAGAAAACAAATAGCACTGGGAGCAGGCCAGTCTATGGCCTCAGTTTTCCCTCCTTTCTTTAACTGCAGTGATACATTGAGTAGGATTTTTAGTAGAAATTAAACTCTTGGCACTATATTCACAGGAACTCCAAAAAGGCCCGAGAAGGTAGAGTTTTCTTTTTTATTCTTTATTGGACAGATGCTTCATTTGCCCATGTCTTAGTTCTCAGGCTGTCCTTGGTGGGCAATGTGGAAGGGATCCTTTCATGAGTTCAATAATATTTCTGATTAACTTCTAGAGGAAGAATCTGGAATAAACTATTTTTTTAAATGAACTAACCATGGCAGATCAATTTCTAGCACTTTCAGGTCCTTATTTGTCATGAATATCCCTGGGGAGAGTTGGTCTCAGGTGTATCAGCATTCATACAACCATGTGCATATAAAGAGTTAGTCATTAGTCTTATTTTTATAGTACTGTGAAGTTTTTCTTATTCTTTTTTTTAAACCCTTAACTTCTGTGTATTGGCTCCTAGGTGGAAGAGTGGTAACGGTGGGCAATGGGGGTCAAGTGACTTGCCCAGGGTCACACAGCTGGGAAGTGTCTGAGGCTGGATTTGAACCCAGAACCTCCCATCTCTAGGCCTGACTCTCAATCCACTGAGCTACCCAGCTGCCCCTACTGTGAAGTTTCAAATTTTGTACCTCTGCCACTTCCCTGGACTAATGCAGTCAATCCAATACTCTTCTCACTTGTCCACAAGAATTAAAGTCCTCATTATGAGGAGAAATCAATCAACCAACAAGCATTTATCGAGCACCTTCTGTGTTCCAGGTACTGAACTATGTAGTAGATATACAAAGAAAAAAAATGGAAATGGTCCCTGCCTTAAAGAAACTTACATTCTATTAGGGGTGGGGAGAAAACAAACATATAACTAGGCACATTAAAAATAACAATAGCAACAACTGATCAATGCTTGCCCTGGGTGGGAAAATACTGGTAGTGAGGGAGTGATAGATCAGGCCTCATGTAGAAAATGGTCCTTGAGTTGAATCTTGAAAGAAACCAAGTATTCTAAGAATCAGAGGAAAGATGGGAGCACATTCTAGGCATTGGGAATACCTGGGGAAAAGGCCCGAGAATTAGAGAAGGAGTATGGTTAATGGGGTAATTGGAGTATCTGGAAGGAGGTAATTTAATAAAGTTATACATCTGAAAAGGTGGGATAGAGCCAGCTATGGAGTGCGTGAAATAACAAGCAGAAGAATATATATTTGATTTTAGAGGTAATAGTGAATAGTTAGAGTTTGTTGAGCAAAGAAAGTAATACAATCAGACTTAAGCTTTAGGAAAATCACTTTGGTGCTAAAGTAAAAGATGAATTAGAATGCTAAAGTAAAAGATGGATTAGAGTATAGGTAGATT
The DNA here is from genome assembly GCF_016433145.1 of Gracilinanus agilis. Classification (NCBI taxonomy): domain Eukaryota; kingdom Metazoa; phylum Chordata; class Mammalia; order Didelphimorphia; family Didelphidae; genus Gracilinanus; species Gracilinanus agilis. The sequence goes on along the minus strand of NC_058131.1, from coordinate 591,267,943 downwards.
TGAGGCAAGAAAATCAGTTAAAAGACTGTGACAATAGTAGAAGCAAGAGGTGATGAGAATCTATTAATTAAACATGGTGCTGGCTATATGGATAGAGAGAAGGATTTATGGGCAAGTGATAATGTTGAAATGAAGAAAATAAAAGCTTTCTTTTTTCCTGATTAACTTAAATGGTACAAGAAAAACTGGAGTTTCCCTCCCAGACCCCACCCCCCCAGCTGAAATTAACTAACTCTGCTAAACTTTGAATCTTGTTAGATCCAAAGTTTTTCCTAGGCGCAGGATTGGTCCTTATATAGACCAATCACACACCTGGAAGTAGGGGAGGGCATGGCCTCTCCATAGCACGGGATTGACTCAATTCAAGACTAATCCCAGGCCAGGAAGTAAGGGAGAGGGACCCCTAGAGCACTTCCCCAGTCACAATATTTTAAAACCCACAATGTCGAGGTGGAAATGACATTATTTGGCATCTAATTGAGCATGTTGGGGATGAATGAGAGTAAGGACTAAAAGTTGATAATGAAGTTTTATATCTGGCACTCATGTGAAATAGAACTGAATTATATAGGTTTGGGAGTCATCTGAATATAGATTACAATTAAAGAGATGAGAATTGATGCTATCACCAAGAGAGAGATAGGGGCAAAGAGAAGAGGGACCAGGACAGAACCTTCAGGTACATGAACAGTTAATGGGCATTTCATGCTTGATGATCTAGCAAAGGGAAATAGGGAATGAGTGGTCAGATGGAGGAAGAAATCAAAAGGTAGCAGTGTCACAAAAACTAAGAGAAGAGAGTAACCAGTAGCCAGTAGGGTCAAATACTGCACAGAGATAAAGAAGAAGAGAGCATTAGACCTGGCAATTGAATAACCATGAGTAACCTTGTAGAGCTGTTTTAGTTGAGTGATGAAGTCAGAACACAGATTGTATAAGATTTAGTAGAGGATATGAGAAAAAAGCACTGAAGACAACAAATAACAACTTTTGCAAAGAGTTTCACTGAGAAACAGAGGAAGGATATAGAAGATAGATCATAGGGATGATTGTGTATATCAAGGTGTTTTTTTTTTATAAAGATAAGAAATTCTCAGGAATGTATGTAGCCAAGAACAAAGGAATCAGTTGGTAAAGTGACATTGAAGCTTAGGGAGAAAAATGATATTAGGAGTAATATGCTAGGGGATATGAGATGGGATGCTATCAACAACAAATGAGGAGGGTTTGCCTTTAGTGAAGAAAAGTCTACCTATTCATTAGAGCCTGGAGTAAGGAGAAGGGGAAATAATGTCAAGTTTTTGTGAGGTGAAAAATGAAAAAAGAAGGAGCTCTTCACAAATGGCTTAAATTTTCTTAGTAGAGCTTGAAATAAATCATATTTTTTTAGCTAAGAAGTAGGAAAAATCTGCAGTTTTGTCATGGATGTGGTATGGCATTGAACATCTAATAAAATAGTTCAAAATAAAGCAAAGGAACTATGTAGATTCTGTGTAAGGATTTGAAACACCTGTAAGAGTTGCTTCCTGAAGACCAGAAAAGCTAAGGCAAGGAGAAACTTTGTTCCTTGGTAAAGGGATCCCTAATATGTCTTCAGATCCCAGATAGTCAGAGCCTCCCAAGAGACCCCTCAATTCCTAAATCTTGAACTTGAAGTATAGTGAGGCAGCATGGTGTCATGGAAAGATCACTGAACATGGAATCAGAATTGGGTTAAGCAAGTCCTTGGCTTTGCCATTTACCAATGGTATGACACTGGGCAAGTCACTTTAGTTTTGCTGAACTATCTTTCCTCAAATACAAAACAGACTACATGACTATCTAACATTCCTTCTCCAGAAATTTTTGAAAAGAATTAGCAGGAGTTAACGTGGATGTCAACCTCTTCTTCTGGGATCTTGAATCATTTACTTCATTTATTATTTATTTATTTTAAAATATTTTATTTTATTTTTTTGTCCCATGATTACATGATTCTTGTTGTCTCCCTTCCCTCTTCTCTCCCCTTTTCTGAAACTGACAAGCAGTTTCACTGGGTTATACATATATTATCACTCAAAACCTATTACAATAGATTACTGAATCATTTACCTTTAAAAAATCAGAGAGAGATGTATCTGTTATGCCCTTAATGATATATGTAACCTTTTCCTTGATACCCAGCCCAAAGGATTAGATAAGTAGAAGAACAAAGTTCCCAGAATTTCATTTTCCTGTTTTTCTCTGATACAGAGATCATTGCTCATTGGGAAAATGGACTACACTTAACTAGGAGAATTACTATGTAGTCACAGAACTTGTGTGTCACTAGACAAGGACCCAGATTGCTAGAGGAAACTACTGGAGTAAGTGAAGAAAGAAAACAAAATTGTGGTGCTAGTAGCTTGAAATCAAAGTCATAATCCCATTTCTTCAGGTGATCTCACCCTGACTTGTTGGTTGGCCACACTAAGTGACTATACTTATATTGACTAGATTCAAACTGAGATGCCAGTCTCTTAACCTTTTGCGTATACTTAAGTGTCCTACCACCAACTTTTCCTCTCTCATCCTCATTTAGATGAGACTAAGCATTTGTATTTTTTTTCTTAACATAATACTTTATAGTGTTTCACCCAAACAGTTCCCTTAAGAGGGTGGGCAGATCACAAATTTAACAATTATCTTTTTATACTTATATATTTGATCTAGTGTGTTTTACTGTGATCAATTCCTTTTCCTTCTTTGTGATAATTCTTCATCTTTTCACAGAATCAGTAATCATTACGATATGAGAGAAGTCAAATTAGATAATGCTGACTCAGTCCTTATTGATCTAGTCTCATTAAATTGCCCTGACTGGTATTACACCAATCAGGTGAATATCAGAGCCTCAGAGTTGGAAAAGACCTCTGAAGTCGTCTAGTTCAATCCATACTTTAACAAAAATATCCTCTATAACATCCTGATTAGTGGTCATCCAGCATTCACTTGAAGACCTTCTGTGAGGGGAAATCTATTATATCTGGAGGCAGTCCATTCCATTTTTGGACAGTTCTAATTGTTCAAAAGTTTTTCCTTACATCAAGCCCAATTCTGCTTCTGCAGAATCCATTTGCTCCTATTTTTATTCTCTAGGGACAGGTGGAACAAGTCTCATTCCTCTTTCACTTGACAGTTCATCCAATACTTGAAGACATCTCATGTTTCTCTTAAATCTCTCATCTAGGTTTAACATCCCTTGTTCTTTCATGAAATCCTTTTCTGCATGCTCTCCAGGGTTCTTATCCTACATCCAGCCACATAGCCAGTCACATTTTAGGCTTTGATTACATTTTATAGCATAGTAGCAAAGGGAGATTTGACAGTTTTCAGATTAATTTGAGCTAAGTGGAGGCAATCCACATAATTCTGATCTGCAGCAAAATGAAATATTCATTAATTTTGGCTACATTTTATATTGTCCATTTAATTCAAATTAATGAGCATTTATTAAGCACCTGCTTTGTCTTAGACACCGTGTTAGATGTTTGACATGCAAAGACAAAAATGAAATGGTCCCTTGCCCTCAAAGAACTTAGTTTTGGCTGAACAGAATTATTAAAAAAATCTTTTAATTTTATCTTTTTAAAGCTTTCAAAAGGGCTTTATTTATTATTTATTTAATTCTCAAAGGAGTCATATCTTTTTTTCATATGTGCTTCAGTATAGTCAATAGAAATTTTGACTGAGTCTTAGCCTTTATTAATTTATTATTATTTATGTCATATTCCTTCTACATAACCTCTCTCTTCCCCTCCTCTCCCCACCCCACTTACAAACTCCTTGAGAGAGGGAATGCTTTATTTTGGTTTTATACACCCAGCACTTAGCACAGTGCCTTTTACACTTTAGTGTTTGTTGATTTGAATTGAAATCAGAAAGATATTTAGAAATCAGAAAGATATAAATACTAGAGAGCAAGAGAAGGCAGTTTGTCAAAAATCCCAAAGACAGCTGGGAAATTAGAATAACAATCTGGATGACCAGGGCATTTTGAGAAACTAGATAAGCAGTTTGGGAACTGGGCATCAGCAATCCTAATAAGGATCCTTAACAGAAAGGGTTAGAAATTTAGAAAGATGACCCAAGGAACATATATCAAGTGTCAGGAGCAATGAGATTATGGTATATTAAGACCTACTTCTGTCATAGTCAAAAAAAGAAACAGTTCTTCAGGAAAAGTTACCTAAAGGCTAAAGTTAGATCATACAGTGACTAGAGAGTTGGTTTTGTATTCTGGTAGATGTGAGTTTTAATCCTGCCTCAGACACACACTAACTGTGTGTCCCTGGACAAATCATTTAACCTTTCAAATTCAATTTTCTCATGTGTCAAATGGGAATAATAATAATACCCACTTAATAGAGTTGTTGTGAGGATCAAATGAGATAAATTGTAAAATATGTAGCAAACCTTAAAGTACTATATGAAAACTAGTTATGATGATGATGATGATGATGATGTCATTCTCTTACCCCCAAATCATCTGCAGTACTCACTGTGCCTGTCATTTCATGATACCTTTATCCTATTATACTTCTATCCCAATGTCATTCCTAACACTGTTCCCAATTCTCCCATCTAATGGTCCAGATCTACAAATGATTCTTTTGCTATAACTACCTGATTTAACCAGTTTTCTTTCCTTTCTCATCATTTTATTTTTAAATCTTTAATTAGGAATGCCCTTCCTATCTTGAAGCTCTCCATATGCTAACTTTAATGGCTAATAATGTATTGACACACAAGACCAATAGGGAGTCACTAAAAGAGTGTCAAACTGCTTTTGATGAGCCCAAGTAACTTGGCCCAGATGCATTATATTCTTGCTTTTCGAAAGAACTGGAATATATAATTGCTGAGCCATTGTCAGTAGTTAATTTTGAAATATCATGAAGGACAGGAAACATGCTAAAGAATTGTAAAAAGTATTATTTTCAAAAAAAGGGAATCGAATAGAATCCATAAAACATAGGTCAAAGATCTGGACTTTGATGGCTGACAAGATTTCAGAATGTATAATTGAAAGAATAGTTAACATGAGTCCAGAAAAGGAAGCAGCAATCACAAAGAGTTAGCATGAGTTCATCAAGAACAGGCCATTTTGAATAAATCATATTTCTTTTTTTTTTACAGGTGGCTCAAGGAAGTGTTTAAATGGAATTTATATGACTTTAGCATAGCATTAGTCAAAGTAATGCTATTCTGGTGGAAAAGATGGAAAGATATGGGCAAGACAATAGTATAATAAAATAAATCCAAGACTGATGAGTATCTAGACCCAAAAAGTAGTCAATGATGATTCAATATCGATTGCAAAATAGCCTCCAGTGCCCCCTTCAATCTGTGTTTATGTAAAAAGCCTTGAGCTGTTTCCAAGTTTTATCCATAATTTGCATATAGGCATAGATCATGCTTATCATATTTCCTTTTGGCACCAAGACGAGATGGATAGCTGACAACTGGATCCAGAGACTTTTAGATGAATAAGACAATATTGGGCTGAATCTAATAAGATGAAACCTAAGAAGAGATAAGTAAATGTGAAATGAGAGCAAGATAGGAAGTAGTTAGTGAAGCCAAGATGTTAAAACCCAAGAAGTCTCTCTGTACATATGACCCATATGTCACCCTATGCTTCTCATTTATTTTAGCAGACTAAAGAGAAAATGATCAAAACATAATATATTTTGTTTATTATTGTACAGTTCACTTCATGCGATCTGTGTCTAACCATTAGCATACTTACTAACTATTCTTGAATTTCATTTTCTATGTCTCAGTTCTATATCCTTATATAGGTTCTTCCTCATTTCTAGAATGTACTTCCTCTACCTTCTTCCATCCTAGTTTTCTGTAAATCTCAACTAAGGTATGCTTTCTTATGTACTGACTTTCCTGATTCAAGACTGGCAAGATAGTTCTTCTGCCTTTTGGTGTGGTCAGACCAGATCTGATATATGCTCTCCTTTGCTCCTATCAGATCACAACAGGTATATTGTGCTCAGTATCAGTTATCACATTTTAGCAAGTATACTGATGAGCAGGAAAGCAATCACAGGAGAGCAAGCAGCATTGGAAGATGAAGAAACTCAGAGGGTTTAACCTGGAGAATAGAAAGCCTGTGTAGGAGGATAAGATAGCTTCTAATGAATAATAATAAAAAACAGCTAGCATTTATATAGCACTTTCAAGTTTGTAAAAGCATTTAACATGTCTTTTGATCCTTACAAGAGCACTGCAATGTGGATGTCTTTTAATTTTCTAAATTTTTACATTTAAGATACATATAATTATTAATGCAATAGTGCATATAAACAATTTTTAATCAGTAAATATACACATATTGAAGACTCATGCTTAAAAGTTTTACTGTTTAAGATGTGTTATTGAAAAAAAGTTTGGAAATCATTGACCTAGATGACTTTCTTTCTTATTGAATTAATGTTACATTAAAATTCCCAGGTATTTCCCATGCTCCTCTTCCTCATCACAGTAGAGAAGGCATCATTTAAGAAAATGTTACAAAAGATATAGGTATATATTAAATTACTATGTCTTGCTTGTTAACTCTATAAATTATGAATAAAATGCCAGTGTCTATTGGTATGAAAAGTGTCTCCATGGAAGCTCTGTGCGCCAATGAATTCATAAAACTAGTTTAAAAATTCACAATAATTCTATAGTAAAATAGTATGGATATTACTATTTTATTCTTCCTTTATTATTGATGAGAAAATTGAAGTTGAGAAAGATAAAACAATATCATCATGATCATCAGATTGTGGGATCATAGAATTTGGAGTTCAAAGAGAATTTAGAGATAATCTACCATAAATCCTTCATTTTAAAAATGAGGACACAATCTAAGAAGTTTGCCCAGGATCATACTTGTACTTGTAATGATAATAGCTGACCTATGTCTCTTTTTTCTTATTGTTAGTTTTTTTTTACAGATTACATGTTGATACAATTTTTCATAATCATTTTCTGACATCTTGCAATCTATGTTCTCTCCCTCTCTCCCACCCTTCCCCTTTCCCAATATGGCAGGCAATATGAAATTGGTTGTACATGTATTATCAAAAATATGTATTTCTGCATTCATCATGTTTTGAAAGAAGGCATATTCTGTACACTAGAGGAAAATTCGTGGAGGAAATAAAAGTGACTATAGAAGTGGCTAGCTTTTTTCATCAAGAGTTCCTTAGAGTCCTGGAAACTATTTATATGGTTCTTAAAGGTTTAAAAAATACATATATTAGTTCATTTTCACAACAATAAAAAAGACATAGCATAGGTTTTTACTACTTACAAAAATTGTAGAATAGGTTCAAATACAAGTATTTCTATAACAAGGAATTAGTATCTTCCATTTTCTTAGATATATCAAGGAATTCTTCCATTTGGTGGATCTTAGTTTACCTATGGACTTGGAGTACCAGTGAATGGATAGATACACAGTTTTCCATAATACAAAGGGTTCTCAGGGGCAGCTAGGAGGTTAAGTAGTTAAGACATCAAGCCCAGATTTGGAGGACCTAGGTTTGGCCTGGGTCACTGCCTAGCTGTGTGTGACCCTGGGCAAGATACTTAACCCTGTTTGCATAGACTTTGCCCTTTTGTCTTTGAGTTGTTACTAAGACAAAAAGTAAAGGTTTAAAATATATATATTAAACCTTTATGACTTTCCTCGCCCTCTTCCCCTTGTTTTCTTTTTTATAAAGACCACCTCAGTTAACATCATCATTTCCTGTGAAGACTGCATTGGTATGTATATGGAAAAAGTCTTGTCCCTTGTCCATGGCCATATGACCAGAAAGGACCCAAGATGGGACTTGAAATTCTTCCTTCAAATCTTGGGTTAATTCCACTATACAAGGTTCCTCTTATAACAATGGCCCCATGACTGGGGAAGGGAATGTTCTTTATATAAATATACCTAATACAGACTATTTAGCATTTTTCTTAGCGATATCTTATTTTATTAATTCCTGTGAATGAAAAATTTCACCAAATAATCAAAATATATTAAAATTTATCATTTGGTATTTTACTATGTGACCTTAGACAATTTATAATCTCTCTTGTTCTTAGTAGGTATTAAATAAATGCTTGCTGGCTCACTTAATTTATTAAATGAGAGGGTAGAACTATATGTTCACAGATATCTCTTACTACTCTAATGTCCTTTGATTCATAAAAGAAAAATTATGTCCAGATCAAGTTTCTCATTGTATGATTCATATCTTAAGAAAAAAAGTTCAGAGATATGAATTAAGATGAATACTTAAAGCAAAAATCACTGAAAAGAATAGTTAGTGAGATGGAAAGTTTGTAAGGACAGCATAATAAAGTGGTAATTAGGAGACCCAAAGGATAGGGTATTTGATCTGAGGTCACGAAGACCTGAGTACGAACCAGTCTCAGACATTTACTAGCTATGTGACGCCACCTCATTTTCCTCATCTGTAAAATGAAGGTAATAATTTTACAACACTTAGCTCATAGAGTTGTTGTAAAGATCAAATTAGATATTTGTAAAGTGCTTTGTAAGCCTAAAACAATATATAAATACAAGACATTATTACTAACAAGAGTATTAGACTTGGAGCCAGGATGGATCTTGATTTCAGTTCTAGCTTTTACACCTTTTTAAGCCTCAGTTTCCTTATCTGCAAAATGTGGAAAATGAAATGTATAATACTAAACTCACATGGTTGTGCTTGAAAGTACTTTGAAAATCCAAAGGTGTTATATAAATGTGAGTTAATAAAATATGTTAAAAAATTAAAGAGAATAAACAATCAGCTGGGAAAATATTGATAGCTTAATGAGTATTTTTTTAACGCTACACCAAACCATCATACTTCTACCTTGTAAACTGGTACATTAAAAACAGTGACTTGTGGATGGATAATTTTGACAAAGGCTGATCTCAAGTAACCACGTACTGCATGAGTCTGTATTGTCTGGTAGGTTAGAGAGCCTATAAAAGTAAAGTTTTTATAGAGCTTAATGTTGAGAGAAAGAAAGTTCCCAATTCTTCCATTCTATGCAGATGTTAAACAGATGTAAAAAACAAACACTAGAAACATATGTCTTTTTTTTTAGTTCATTTTCCTTCTCACCTTTTCCTTCCAATTCCTGGATAACACATATAACAACAACCCAAGTTCCCATGCATTTATAACTCTAGCCCTTTTTAGGTCTGTAAAAGTTTTCCTGAAAACATCTTTTGGTTTCCACAACTCCACACAGATTAAGTCTGCTGCCATCGCTTTGTCTCACATACTCTCTCCCCGGGAGTCTGAACTAAATGCATAATTTAAAGAGCCCTTAATCTGCAATGTCATTCCCATTTGGTCAGAGGCAGGCCTCACTTTATGATGTTAACTTTCCTCAGCAAAGGGCAATGGTGGTTTTCTGAGGATGCACTTAGAGAGAGGATCTCATGTCAACCGTTTATTCTGGAAGGTCTGACATTCCCGCATCACACTGGGTGTCAATGGATAACCTTCAGCCAAGGTTTTCATTCAAGCTATGCAATTGCCAAGGAACTAACAGAAACATGCAAAATGCATGGGCTTATGTGATTGGGAGCTAAAGTCATCTGCCTTCATTATGTATTTTCTTAGAGTTTAATCAGTTCTGAAACAGGATTAGAAATGTAAAACTAATAGCTCCTACTGCAAGCAGAGGGGTGTCTTCAGAAGAGTGAGAAAGTGGAGGAAGCCCAGGCTGCCTAACCCATTACCCTTGTCTCTACTTCTTGGGGAACAAGGAGCCGAGGAAGCTTCTTGATTGGCTGCTTTTTTTCCTATTAATATGCATCATAGGTAGATTTTACTAGCAAGTCCTTTTTGTACTTGGGGAGGGGAGGGAAGAGGAGGAGTGAAAGGAGGATGGTGATAGGGACTGCCAACCTTTAGACGGGGAGGGCTATTTCTTTTTTAATTAAATTTCCAGACAAGCAATTTGCCTTTTCCAATGTATTGGGTTTTTCATCAGCTTTTTTTTTTCTTGTGTAGTGGCAAATCACGAATGGCTTATTACAGTAACAATCACACAAGGGGATGTTCCATAGCCCACTCATCCCAAAGGCTGCATTTTAAGCACATCAGTAAAAGACTTCAAGTTAAAAGTCAAGGTGTTAAAAGGACTCAGAGGGAGATTTTTAACTCTGTAGTTTCAGCCATTTGGCTAGTAGTTTATAAAAGGAAGAAATACTCACCTTTCCAGAGGAGGGGGAAAGGATTTTCAATATTGTCCCCCATGGTATAGAAATAAGACATCATTGAGCAATGAGCCTTAATTTACTATCACATAATTTCTTATGCTGAGCGTGATATGGAATATAGGTCTGTGGCTATAAGTCATGGTAGTCATGAAGACAGAACAATTGTTTAATTTGTTGAATTAGTAAAAGAACAAAGTCATTCAATACAAATATTAGTACAAGCATTTGCTAGTATACAAATTATTTGTTACTCATGTAAAACAATGTGAATGAAATTTTATTTTTTTAAAGTTTTTCTGGTTTTGTGTAGTGGAAATCATATTGCAGAGATTTGGAAATCTTTTTTGGAAATCATATTGCAGAGCAGCTAGTTGTATGGCTAAACTTTGCTCTTTTCCTACAAGTAATAGAGAAATAAATCTCTGTGGCACACTTGGCCTTTGACACCAAAACTCAGCGGCTTTAGGTGGATATCCAGCTTTAGAAATGTACACAAGGGGCATCCACTCACATGCAGAACAGACCCAACCCCTGAATAACGTCCTGGAAATTACTTATTTCCTTCTCTCTGAGTCAGGTTCACAGCTGGCAAACACAACAGAAAGGGTAAAGCTCTCTGTGTCAACCCACTAGGCCATCCTTTTTTTTATGGACACAAATTGAGGATAAGATCTAGTGATGGAGTCTCCGGCCACAGCTTGAAACCAACCCATCAATGTCATGTTTCGTTAAGTACCTGATGCCAGCACTTTGCTGCAGTTCCGGGGGATAGAGGTTCTGTCGGGGTCATTGTTTCAAGTGAAGTTCAGCCTCTTATTTGCCATAAATGAAGAAGATGGGAAGTCAGCTGTGAGATTTCAGAATAATATTTAGATAATTGCGATTTATCTCATCTTAAGGATCAAACTGATTGAACCCGAGCCGAGTTTGAGCCAGGCTTTGTTTACAGGACCTCCTTCCTCAAAGCTTGGTGTTTAAAGAAAGAATAAATGCAAGGCCAGGGGTTTCTGTCTGACCTTGGAAGAAGAATGACCAATAATAATAACAACAATAATGATAATAAACAATGAATATTACAAATACATCTCAAGAGCAGAAAAAAAAATTAATTTCCTATTTGAGGCTCATTCACATAAATACTCTTAATGGCTTATTTAAGCACAGTCCCTGTTAAATCCTACGAGCAAAGTACCTGTACCAAGAGCATGAGTCTTGCATTTAATCGGTTACTGTAATAAACATATAAAAATTTTTTTTCATGAGAGGACAGAGCAGTGGCTACATAAAAGGACATCAAATGACACATCCTCCATCTCCCAGCAAATAAAAAAGCCATCAGCTCATAACAAGGCGGTGATAAAAGGTGCTGAGGCCAGTAAGATTAAGACTTTGTAATAAGGTTCGGGCGCCAAAACTGACAGCCATTTTCTTTTATATTTATCATGTCTTCACATTGGGGTGAGAAGCCATGGCTCTGTCCCATTGCTGGCTAGAATTTATAGCAGCTCCATTATTAGGAGATTGCAGTGAAATGGGGTAGAGGTATGGTTTTCTGAGAATGTTACGATAGCCTCCTACATTATACACTTGACAGGTTTGTCAGCTCTTAGTAACAAGCCTTGTAAAGTACTTTAATATCATTAGCACTATTTTCTTAATGTGTCTGCTCTCCTAGCAGCCTGAAAATATCATATATCATAGGCTGTAGGGTAGCAGGAGCTGCTATCTCCCCTTTTCTAGCTTCTTAAATTTCATTTTATTGTAACATCGAGGGTTGATATTTTAATCAAAATAATGCAGCCATTTTCCTTTATTGATTATCAAGTAAATAGGTATAAATATGTAGTTAGGGGTGGGTCACCCTTTTAGAGGATATTAGAAACAGCATTATTAATGGCTTTCTCACGTAATTGCCATACATATGGGTTACATCTCCCCGTTATGTTTCAGGATATCTTTCCAATATGCCTTCCTCACCAAGTTATCTGTGGAATCCACTTGCAAAGGGAGGAGAGTGTTGACTTCCTCTCCTCCCAGTTGATTCACACACCTACTTCAACATATATGCTATCATTTTTAGTCCTAGTAAATATCATCACCATTTTCTGGAGATGGGTAATGAAAATATTGAGAAATTTGATATCTTTGAAATTATTCTGAATCCTTTTACCATTTCCTACCACGATACTTTCTAATCAAGACATTATTTACGATAGTATTTGTTCTCTCTTCTGCTTTCAAAAGGTTTCAAACTGAATGGGAAATGCAGAAATCCTATAAGGACTGTATTTCTTTTCAAAGATAAGGCTATTGACAAATGAATATCCATCTACAATGCTAATGCGGGCATGGAGACAATAAGCCTGTTCACTGTCTCAAAGATGCAAGAGTTGTTTATATATTTCTTATTTCAGAAAATAAACATTTATTAAGTGCTTTGTAAATGTATTAAAATCATAAATGTGGTTTAGATCTCATTTGGAAACAGGATACACTGCTTAAATAGGGGTCACATTTATCCTGACATTGTAAATATTCTCATGCATGACCCTGGATCATAAAAATTCCACCACTGTAAACAACTGCACTAAATCTACACACACAAAAAAAATGGAACTGGGGCAAGGAAAACAAATATGTAAATGAACCTCATCAAAAAGAGTTTTATTATCTTAAGTATGACCTCAGTCAAATGGCCTTATGTCTTAGAACATTGTTAGAGTCAAGCACACAATTTACTTCTGTGCTGGATTTCAGACTAAAACATCAGGGTTCATTCAGCCAATAGTTGAATGGTTTAACCATAAAGACCCCACAATGATATGCTCTTTGTTTGGTACTTTAAAAAATTTCTGGGTTTCAGTTTTGTTTTAATTGCTATCTCAAATAAAGAAATCAGGAAATATAAGGATTCTTTTTCCTTCTCTCCTTTTAACTTATGGTTACTATTGACCTGATGGTTAAAAAGTTGCTATACTTCTCTATCATCTCAAGGATTTCTTGTCCCAGGCTGCTGATACCCACTGTTACCTATTGGGGAAACAAAAAGAACCATCAAGATCTAGGAAGCTGCAAAATGCTCAACTAAATGCCCAGTCCATGCAAGCAAAAGCAAATATGGCAGAGATCTGACCATATATCAGGGAGATTTGATTAATGTTCTTACTCAAAGTAGATAAAATAGAACAATTCTCATTTCTTCTTAGCTGGCAAGATTTAGATTTATCCTGTACCATCCAAATGACAAGTTATTTCTTCGCCGATCTTTACTTTTATCTATATAAACATTCTTCCTCTAATATCCCCTTCCAAACATTGCCCAATTGTGGTTTGCTATCCTCTTAACATTCAAACTGGATCAACAACCTGGACAACTTGATCATTTATATGAGTATAGTTATCTAAAAGAAATTTCTCTCCCTTGGGGGAATAAAGACAAATGGTAATTCTTGGGACTTTAATAGTGATGATTTTTGGAGAGGCATTAAGTGGATGACACCTGACTTTCCTAAAATATAGGTATGAAGATTATGGGACCAGATTGTATCAAATTCAATGTCTACATATAGACTGATTCCAGAAGTCAGTGTGGTAAGGGTGAAAAGAACATGGATTCACAATCTGAGGATCAAAGTTTAAATCCTCATTCTAAAACCTGATGTGACCTTGGGCAAGCAATTTTCCATCTCTAAGATTCAATGTCCTTATCTTAGATCTTGTATAAAATACATGTTGTATCTCTCACTTACTCTGTACTTTATTCTATTTTTAAAATATATTATTCTAACAGCTCATGAGTTCAAATATGATCTCTGAAGTTTACTGCCTGCCCTTTAAACTTTCAGGGTCTTGGTTTCCTTATCTTTCAGTCTGTCAGTCAATAAACTTTTAAATAAATTTCATCAAATACCTACTATCTTCTTTTATAAACACTAAGAACACAAAAAGGGGGAAAAGACTGTTGCTGCCCTCAAGGACCTTACAATCTAACGGGAGAGACAAGAAGCAGACAAGAAGCAGAAACTAAATCTGTGAAATGAGGGCTTCCAAATATGATCTTATATATTTATTAACTGAGTCATATCTGGCAAGTCATTTTAACTGTCTGAGTCTCGATTCCTATATCTATAAATGAGTTTGTGTGATTAGATGGCTCATTACTAACTGATCAGGAGGTGATGAATTTGGAGGTTATAGCAATTCTCTCCTTTTAAAAATTTATCATAATTCCCTTTTTCATATTACACTAATATACAATTTTAATTAGCAATTTCTGATGTTTTGTGACCTATGTTCTCTCCCTCTTTTTCACCTCTTTTTACTCCCTCAGATAGTAATTAATATGTTATAGTCTATATGTATATTATCATGCAATTCATATTTCCACATTCATCACGTGGTAAAGAAGATATATCACTTATACAAGAAATAAATCTCATTAAAGAAATAAAGTGAAAAATAGTATTCTTCAGTCTGCATTCAGACTTCCAAAAGTTTTTTCAGTGTTGGTGAAAACCTTATTCATCATGAGTCTCTTGGGATTATCTTGGACTTTTGCATTGTTGATAATAGTTAAATCATTTATAGATGATCATTGTACATTATTGTTCTTAGGTTACAGCAATTCTCGGAGATTGTCTCTCAAATTAGTGTTGAGTTATAGTTAAGAATTTGCATTTGGTTCATTTCCTATGAAGAAGAAAGAATGGACTATAAGAATAAGTGCCAGACTTTGAATCAGGAAGACCTGGATTCCCCAGCTTCTAACACTTACCAGTTATATAGCCTTTGAGATATCCCTTGAACTCAATTTTTTTTTCATTTATAAAATAGGAACAATAGATCCTATGTCACAAGGTTGTTGTGAGGATTAAATGAGATAATGCATATAAAATACTTTAAAAACTTTAAAGCAATATATTTACATTAGTTTATTCTTAATAATATAATTGTTGTTATTCTGAACATGTATTTCATTAATAGAATTTATTGCATAATCATTTGGTGACTTGTTTTGAATAATCCACAACATTCTCCTAAATCTCATGTTAATACTGCTTTTACCTGACCTGGTATACTTCGCTGTCTTCATGGTCCCATTTATATAACATTATTGACCAGCCAAACTGTGATAGTGTTGAAGTCATTCATGTGTCTATTTTCACACAGGGTCACAGTTGTAAATGCTCAGGCAGTAATATAGCAATCTATACAAATAGCCCAAATGTTCAAACTGGGGATTATTGTGGTTCATTTAAAAAGATATGCATAAACTTCATTCTAGTCTCTCCCTTACAACTTTCATCTAGTAGGTAAAATTAATGTGGAACACTGAAAAACTTTCTAGTCAATATGAAATACTTATTTTAAAAAAGTTGTGACTTTTACATAAATTATTCCAATTGGAATAGTTACTCCAATTGAAATATTGGAATGTTATGTAGAGGAAGACTGATGTTCTATCTTTAACATCACTGCCACTTTTAATTTCTCTTTCTCTTAAAGAATTCTTTTATTACCCCTCCAAAGCACAGTTGAGCTTGAAAGATCAAATAATCTATACATGAAAATTGTATGTATCATTTTATACCTATAGAAAATTTTCCTCTACTGAGAGAAGGCAAATTTCATCATCATATTCATCATCAAGATTGGTCATTGCAAATGATCAGAATTCTGAAGTCTTACATTTTTGTTTTCTTTTGGCTTTTCTGGTAATTGTAGAAATTATTCTGCTAGTAAACTTCACTCTTCATCACTTTGTGTGTCTTTTCAAGTTTCTTCATATTCATCATTTCTTATGGTGCAATAATATCCCATTAAATTCATTTGCCGTAATTTGTACAGTCATTCCCAAATCAGTGGGCACATACTTTCCTTCTACTTCTTTGCTATCACAGAAAAGTGCAAGCAACTTAGTTTTCAAGTTGATAAAATTCAGTAAGAAAAATTGGACTAGTGCATCAGTGATTTCTAGACTGAATAACCGGTTACATGATTGGAGTATTTACTTTCAACTTCTTATGCTGGCACTCTGTTGAAAAAGAAGTTATTATTTTTTAATTTTGAAGGTGAGAAAACTGAAGATGAGTGAGTCTAACTGACTTATATGAAGTCACATGACTCATTAGTGGCAGAACCAAAAGCAAGACCCAATCTTCTGACTTTGAATTCAGTCATTTTCCCACAATTGTTATAAGTTAGAATAACTAAATTCATTTCAGTAGCTCATTAGTATCTTTGTCTACAGGATGCCGACAGCTGGTTCAGATCTTAAATGTTTCCTCAACCAGGTGTTTTGTTGTTCAGACCAATATTTTTTCTTTGATTTAGCTGATTATTTTGGCATGGCGGGTTTACATTTTGGCTGTGCTACTTGCTACTTGTTTAATTTTGGGCAAATCGATTCCCTTCTCTTGGACTCAGTTTCTAATACATGAAGTGAGAAGTTTTGCTCAATGTCCTTAAAGGTCCTTACATCAATGATATTATGTATGAACCACTGAAAATTCCTGAAATAGACCTTTGCCTATTTCCATGAGGAGGAAGACCTCATCGTGTACCATTGCTAAGTTTCCCCATTAGATTTGCAAGCTCCTTGAGGGCAGAGACTGTCTTTTGCTTCTTTTTGTATCTCTAGTGCTTGGCACAATGCCTGCTACAAAGTAGGTGATTAATAAATGTTGATTGACTGAAAATAATGAAGGTAGAAAGAAGCAAATAAATGAATTCATACTTCCCAGAAAACATGTCTGATCCCACAGTAATGTTTACTAAAAATTAGGTTTGGAAACAAAGCTGGTGCAAAGTTCCTTATACTCCTAATATTAATATGAAGGCTTCTTTTAAGTATTTTTCCAATATACTCGCAGTTGTTCTAATGCAAATATTTTTAAAGATTAACAAGTTAAATGTAGGATTCCTGAAAAATTTAATTAAAATTTATTATCTAAGTATGCAAATGTTTTTAAAATGTAGAAGTGAAATTTTATGCTTTCCTAAAAATATTATTTCATTATACATTGTACTGCAGTTATTAAGGGTCATTAATTAAGTGTTTAATGTTCATTGTAATATAAATTATGTGCTGAGTCCATTGAAGACTCATTTGAGTATGTGTGCAAAGACAAATATACACAATTGCATATTATGCAAATGAGAAGATTAAAATAATTCTTTGAAAAAATAATTTCCACTTGCATTTGTTTTACTTTTCAAATTAAACTGGTCAACTAACTTTTTTTTAAATACAGCTATTTCCTGACCAGGTTGGTACTTAATTTTAATAATTTCAAAATTTATTTTAAAGAGAACAATAATTTGTATGCATATATGTATGCATGTATATAAAAGCTAAAATTCTGTTTGAGTTCATCACATAAATAAAAATACCTCCATGATTTTCAACTTGCATGCCAATCTTAACTCCTACCCTTATCAGTTGGTAACTCTACAGTATTTGTCAGTTAAAATAATATTGGAAGACTTCTTACATTTCACAGATATAAATCTAACATTGCAATAGATCCATTTCAAATCAAAATTAGACATGGGATTTTTAGATTATATATGTGTACATACATATTTATATGTATTCCTGGATAATTTTCACATATGCTTAATACTTACCATACACGTATTTTGATCACTTCTAATTTTTAAACCAATTATCTAAACATCATAAAGTAATAACTGAATCAGTAAAATGTTCATTCTTACAGACCCCTTTCACATATTAAATTGACTTTCCCCAAATAAAATAAACATTTAAAGAGAAATAAACACATCTTTTTCATGCTTATTCATTATACATTTTTATTGTTGTTGGCATCATGAATTGTAAGTTGATTTTTATCATACCAACTTTAAGTTGTTGATATGTCTCATACAATTAGAAACATACTAGCAGGACATTAACAAAGGCCAAATTTGATCTTTAGTGTTTTTATCTTCATTCATTTTAGAAAAGAAAAACTCTATATGATTTCTCTATCCAGTGTTTGATTTTTTGAAATCTACAGAAATAACTAAAATGAAATTTTAAGAATTCTCTGACAAATAACAAGTCTGTGGTAAGAAGGGAAGGGACTAATCACTTCATTTAGTACCTACTATGTGCAGACAATGACAACAAAAAAAGAATGGTATTTTCTAAAAAGGCCTTGTGATGAAAGGGAAGAGAAATGACAGAGAAACAGATAGAGAGATAGATCGACAGATAGATCGACAGATAGATAGATAGAGAGAGAGAGAGAGAGAGAGAGAGAGAGAGAGAGAGAGAGAGAGAGAGAGAGAGAGAGACTATCAAACTATCCTTTTCTAGAGACCATCCTTTTATCCCTAAGGTAGGGAAAAGAGAGTTATACCCATGCTCGATGTAATAATTGAGATAGAAGGAGAAGCATAGACAGCAGCATATATCTTTTATATAAAAGAGATTATCATTTCTATTCCCTCAAATCTTCTGGTCTCATCTCTCCCACACATACCATCCTTTCCTTCCTTCCCCCATCCCAAATTCTTTCCTTTTTCAAGTTCTCAAACCTCCACTTATGAGATAATTTTTTCTTCTCTAGTCTCAGTTCTGCAAAGTCAACATGGCTTATGAAAATTAAGTTGTATTCTGTATATTTAATACATCATCTCTAAGAATAATCATTTGAGAATCTGGACTTGTTTCTGTTATCTAGCTCAGTTTGACAATGATTTATGAACCAGAAAACAAGACAGCTTCATTTTCATAAGGCAAACTGAACCTTCTGGACCAGGAAGATCTCTGAAACTTGTTTTGACTAGTAAACTGAAACAAACATGACATAAAAGTCAATACAACTGCAACACTGGGCTCTCATTTTACAAAATATTTTTTTTTTCTACTGCAGACTCATGACAGTCAAAATGCTGTACTATCCAATGGCATTTTGTATCTTCACTAATTACTGATCTTATGCATTCACTCTACAGGACACTGAATAAAAAGGGAAAAAAATAAACATATGATGATCATCTCCACAAAATGTCATTTTAACCATTTAAGACAGGGAAACATCTGGTTTTTAAAACTTTTAAAATTAATCAATTAATTTGTTTATTAGTTACATTAAAATAGCTCAATAACTCCCTCTATCACTGCCTTCTCCCCATTAGAGAAGGCATCATTTAACAAAAAGATATGTGTATAAATAAAATTTATCTTGCTTATTTCTGTTTATCAGTTCTTTCTCCACAAGTGGGCATCCACAAGTCTTTAAAAAATTTTTATGTTGCTGTAATATAATGTTATCTTGGTTCTGCTTGTTTCACTCTTCATAACTTCAGGTATGTCTTTCCATGATTTTTTTTAAAGAAAAGCAACCTCTTCATCATTTCTTATATGCAGAAATAGTCCATCACAATCATAGTCACAACTTGTTTAGTCATTCTCCAATTGATGGGACATCCTTTAAATTTCCAGTTGTTTGCTGCCACAAAAATAGCTGCTATAAATATTTTAGGACATATAGATTATTTTTATTTTTCCCTGATCATGTTGGAAAATAAACCCAATAGTGGTATTTCTGACCTAAAAGATATAGATTTTTAAAATCTATTTTAAATTTAAAAATGTTTTAGAAGAAATGCTTTCTAATCTTATCATTTCGTGAGATTGCTGAAATATTAGTGTGTTTATATAATGTTGACATAATAGGCCTTCCTTATATGCTAATCATTAGTATTTATATCTATAGCATATATTTTGTACATATATTAATACATATTTTAACAGTGCATACTATATATTTGAATACCTTTTTTAAGTATGTGTACAAATAGCCACCTAACATGACTACTGGGTTCTTGAGGCATCTAGGTCCTTTATTAAATAGAGGACTGGAATTAAAAAAATTAATTGCATCATAAATTTAGAAATCCTTACAGAATCTTAAATATCATATATTTAATTTAATTAAAATTTTACATGTCAATACAATTTCTATATTTGTTTTCTGATATTTTGCAATCCAGGTTCTCTCTCTCCTTTTCCTTCCATCTCCCTAAAAAGGCAGGTAATATGATGTAGGTTGTATACATATTATCATATAGTAGTTATTTTTAAGCTATCATGTTGTGAAACAAGACATATATTGCTTACACTAGAGAAAATTTCAGGGAGGAAATGAAGAATGATATATATCATCTTTATATTTTTTAAAAAACCCTTACCTTCTGTCTTAGAATCAATATTGTGTAAATGGTTACAAGGCAGAAGAGTGGTAAGGGCTAGGCAATAGAGGTTAAATGACTTACCTAGGTTCAGACAGCTAGGAAGTGTCTAAGGCCAGATTTGAACCCAGGATTTAATCTATAGTCATAATTCTCAACCCACTGAGGCACCTAGCTTTGCCCCTCTCCTTACATATCATCTTTTTATAATCTCATTTTATGATGGGGAAAGATGAGGAAATTGAGGACTGAGAAAATTAACTACTTGGAAAAAAAAGAGTAAAGATAGTAATTAGTAGAACTGAGAAATCACTCCGGGTCCTCCAATTCTGAATCCAGTTCACTTTTCACCATATTCTTCCTTTTCATGGCAACATAACATGTACCTAAGATTTACTCATATGTAGTTAAAACAGAGTTATGGAAGTTGTGATGGTAATCCTCTCTGGAAAACTGAGTAGATTTCAGGAAAGGAGGTAAAGGTCACTGTCTAGCTAAAAGAATTGTGGAATCAAGAAATAAGAAAATTTAAAGGAAAAGTAGAATTTTGGGGGAAAGCATGACCAATTGAATTGCAAGTACTAGTAGAATATCCAGATAAAGATATCTAGTTGCCAGAAATGTCAACTTGGAGATTAGAATAAAAAGAGGAGATGGAGTTTAGATGTAAGTCATGTGTACAAAGATGATGATAATTGAATAATTCTGTGCCTAGCACATAGTAAACACTTAATAAATGCTTATTGATTGACCAAAGTTGTAGGAATAGATGTGACAGAATTTTATTATAAGAATGAACAATTTGAGCCAGGCCTAGAAACGGGAGGTCCTAGGTTCAAATCTGGCCTCAGACACTTCCCAGCTGTGTGACCCTGGGCAAGTCACTTGACCCCCATTGCCTACCCTTACCACTCTTCCACCTATAAGTCAATACACAGAAGTTAAAGGGTTTAAAAAAAAAAAGAATGGACAATTTAACAACTTATACCAATTATAGTCTGTCTCACCACTTTGGGACTTAAAATCATTCCAGATCCTGGGCAAAACCTCTTCAAGGACACATCTTATGTCAAATGTGTTCTAAAAGATGATTAACTATTTTAGTGCTATGACTCATTTAAAAATATATATTGTCTTCAAAGAAGAATATAAAGAAATAGTATAGGAAAAAACATAACTAAAGGTTTATAATTGCTTCTTTCCCTCACCTTCCCTACCTAAGCAGAATACTTTTTACACAAAAAAGCAATAAACTAATCTTGAAGATAATGTGGAAAAATATACCAAAGTTCTCCAAATGTAATGAAACATTCCTGCAAAAGCAAATGAACTTGGGGGGTAGCTGGGTATCTCAATGGATTGAGAGCCAGGACTAGAGACGGGAGGTCCTATGTTCAAATCTGGTCTCAGACACTTCCCAGCTGTGTGACCCTGGGCAAGTCACTTGACCCTCATTGCCTACCCTTACCACTCTTCTGCCTTGGAGCCAATACACAGTATTGACTCCAAGACTGAAGGTAAGGGTTTAAAAAAAAAAGGAAAAGAACTTAATCCTCCATAACACGGAATTGCTTTCTCTTCACACAGTAGTGCAATATCTCATTATTTCTCATTTATATATCATTTAAATTGATAACCAACTTAGATCTTCAGTGCAACTTTTATTACTCTTACTAGAAAACCTTACAGCAATAAAATCAAGGATTGACTGTGAATGATTAAACTGTTTTCAGCAATCCAGAGATCCAGGACAACTCAAAGGAACTCATGATGAAAAAAGGTGATCCATTGCTATGGAAAGAATTGACAAAGTCTGAATGGTGATTGAAGAATGCCATTTTTCACTTTATTTACTTCATTAATTTTTCTTTAATGTAAGTGATATGTGTCATAACTCACAATATGAACATGGAAGTATGTAATGGAAGTATAACCCATATCATATTAATATTGTTTTGAGTAGGGGGAGGCATAGGAGAGAACATAGATTTTAAAATGTCAGAAAACAATTATTAAAAATTATATTTATCTATAATATGGAAAAAATTAATAAGAAAAGAAAAGTTGGGGTTTTCAAGATGCTTGATAATCATTTAAATTCTTTTTTTCACTGTATCTGCAGAGATTTAAGTACACAGTGGTAAAAAATGTATATCCCTTATGCCCAAGATTTCATTGCATACAGTTCAGTGTGTTTACATTTGGACTTTACAAATGTTTAAGAACTAATAGATATAATCCACTTTTATACACTTTTATTACATAACATGTTGGTGCTTAGTTGCTCAAGAAAAGTGGGTTTCTAAGGAACAATCAATAGAGAAGCCCTGCATGATTTATTTTCTATTATGTATACCTTACAGGTCATTGAGTCAAGTACTGTGGCAGGATTTTTAAAAGGCTGGTGATTTTTAGGAAAGATCATCAATAACATATGTAGCTGTGCAAGCTAAAATAATTACAATCAAATTTCATGCTTCAGGGCATAAACTGATTTCCTGCAAGGGTCAAGAAAGAATTATTCTGGCCTCATCTGATGTGTACTATGTTGTATAAATGACCAACATACTTTTATTTTGTCTTTTCTATATTCTGAATAGAATTATGACCCTGAGCCTGTCCCTTTAACAGCAACACAATTAAATCCAGTGAGTGTATTAGTACTATTTATCCCTCTTTTGGTTAAATGGTATTATTCTCTGACAACCTAGGACTGAAATTCAAGTCATCCATGATTCTCTCTTGACCAAGCTCAGTTCCAAAATGTTGTTCAGTCTTGGGGATTCTGACTTCACATTACATCTTATATCCATCTTCTCCTTTCGATTCCTTTGCCATTGACCCAGGTTAGACCTTTATTCTCTTATTTCTGGACTACCATTATAATTATAGTCTAATTTCTCTTCTGACCTCCGGTGTTTCCCTCCACATATCTTTCCCACTTTTCAACCCCAAATCTTTGTAGGTCATCCTTGGATTGTTTTTTTTTTTTACATTTTTTTATTTGTTAGTTACATTCAAATAATCAGGTAATTCCCTTTCTCTTTCTTCTCTCTGTACTAGAGAAGGCATAATTTGACTAAAATATATGGATGTATAAAAATGTCTTGCTTATTTCTATTGATCAATTCTTTCTCTGAAAGTAGACATCTACAAGTCATTCTTCAAATAATATTTCTGTTGCTGTATATGATGTTCTCTTGGTTGTATTCATTTCACTCTTCATAATTTCATGTAGGTCTTTTTTTCTAAAATTAACTTGCTCATCATTTCTAACAGTATAGTAGTATTCCACAACAATCATATGCCACAACTTATTTTATCCATTCCTCAATTGATGGACATCCCTTCAGTTTCCATTTCTTTGCCTTCACAAAGACAATTGATAATTTCTTATTAAATAAAATCAGAACTCAGTCTGACATTCAAGGCTCTTCATAATTGATCCTAAATACGTTTAAGCTCTTTTCATATATGCTGTGCTATAGCTAAATTGGAATTTTTGCCAATCCTTGAATTTTTCTTCTTCTTCCCTTTCTCTCTGGCTATGTTCATATTATAACCTATGCCTAAAATGTACTTCTCATTCTTTTACCACCCCATCCCTCACTTTTACCTGATGAAATCCTCATTCTCCTTCAAAGTCCAATTCAAGTATTGCTCAGTAACTACCACCTCCCTATATCTCCAATAATAATCTCCCAAACTCTTCAGATTTTGCAAGTTATCTCCTAAATATGTTTACCTTATGATATAATTTGTTACATTTCTTATACCCCCATTAGATGGTAAATTCTCTAAAGACTGAGATGATCTTTTTTCATCATTATTTAATTCTTTTAATTAGCATTTATTAAATGTTTGTTCTAAGCACTGCATTATGATATATGGTGGTAAAGACACAATGTTTATTATAAGGTTTTATATAATATAATAGATGGTAGTCTAGGTAGATCTGTAGTTGAGTAGGAGTGGTAGAGAAGGAGAAGAAAGAGAAGATGTGAGAGTTGTGGCAGAGGTGGAATCAATAGGAACTGATAACTGAGTTTGAGGGAGGTGGGAGAGCTGAAGAAACAGAGATATCTGCAAGATTTTCACCAGAGATAAGGCAATGACATACTACAGAAAGAAACAGTAGAGATACAAAGAAAGCATTGGAATAAAGTGAATCAGTTCTCTTTTTAATATTCTGAAAGTCTGGTTGAGTAATGGGGCATCTAGATAATTATATTCTATAGACAGGTGGAAATGCAGATCTAATGACAGGCAAATAAGTAAAGGTATGGGAGGTTTTACATAGAGGTGGTAATAAAAGCTACAGATGTAGGATTGGCAAAGGGCAGAATTTAACTTATATTAAAAGATCAGGAAGAGGAAAAGATTCCTCAAATGAGAACAAATGAGGGAATAGAAAAGAAAGAGAACTCAGAAGGAAGAGATCCAATCAGAGGTGATATCAGGTTGATGGTGTCATACTTCTAAGGAATAAAAAATGTGCCCAATGAAGAAAGGTTATAGAACTTTG
Organism: Gracilinanus agilis; assembly: GCF_016433145.1. NCBI lineage: Eukaryota > Metazoa > Chordata > Mammalia > Didelphimorphia > Didelphidae > Gracilinanus > Gracilinanus agilis. The sequence goes on along the minus strand of NC_058131.1, from coordinate 591,242,954 downwards.
AATTATTTAATCTCTAATAGTACTTGGCACTGTGCCTTGCCTGTGTGATAGGGAACTGGTCAATGAAGATCCAGTCCTTAAAAGTATTGACAATGTTTTGATGCCTGTCTTCAGGACAATATGTGGAATTTTGGAGAACCTTCTTTTGGATGTAAATGTCAGAGGGACTGTTATGTGGAGAGAGCAAATTTAATAGTTGGCTTCAGAGCTAGAAAACCTGATGACAGAGCCAGGACTGAATTAACATGCAAAAAATTGATCTATTCTTTTTGTGGCCCTTTCTGCTGCCCTTTTTTCCCTCTGGAACTTTTCAGGTAAGAATTGTTGTGAGACACCAGATGGAGAGGCTACATCTTTCACCCCACTAACATGAGTCCATGATGCCTATACTTTTTTCATATCTTATTTAGTCATTCCTGTTGAAGGTGACTATGAAAAGACCAAGTTGCCCATATTAGGATCTTGTGAGCTCTGAAAGGATAGAAGAGCCAGTCATTACAGGTTCAGCACTTACAATTAATTCCAGAGAATACTGGTAGCTCCATGTCACCAGTGAGGAATTCAGTTTTCAAATTACCTGTTTGATCCATAGCAGTGCTAGTTATCATCCAAAACAATATATTTTATAAGGGGTCAGCCCAAATGAGCCTAAAGCAAACTCTGTGGAAACACTTTGGAGGAGGAAAATATTCTTGGGGTCAGAAATTCAACTCTACATGTTCCCTACATGTATATGTCTATACCTATATATTTCCAATTTGAACTCATTTTCCTCAAGAAGGGGCTTAAGCACCTCATTGTTTACTTTGATGATTGAACCCTTTGGGGAAAAGTAGAAAATAACCCTCTGGGGATGCATCTATTTTGTGTTAGTGGAGATCAGGAAGTAAGCCCATGGAAAGAGGAGGAGAATATAATTTAAGTGGAGGAATGAAATCTAAGAAGTATTTATTTGATTGAAATGAATTGTTTCCTTTGGCTCTTTGGTTTATGGCAGTGACCTATCTCTGCTTTCTCAATGAATTCTACATTTATTTGACTTAGTTTCATATGTCCGATTTTGTTTTTTAAAGGAGTGACTTGTTTATCATAAGACAAATGTCACATAACTCTATATGCCAGAAAAATCAGTCTGCTTGCTACTTCCCCATACAAACATTACATAACCTATATTAGTGCCTTGAAAGAAACTATCTACCATGCTTGAATTCATTCTCAACTACTTTTACTTCTTCCTCTTAAAATTCCTAACTTTTATCAAGACAGTTCAGGGGTCCTGCTGGGAACATTTTTTCCCCTGAAAACTCTGGTGGACAGTGTTCTCCCTCACCAGAAATTACTTTATATTGTATTTGTATACACTTTGCATCTTTCCAGAAGAATGTAAAGCCTTTGAAAGAAAAAAACTTATTTCTATTTTTGTAAACTAGGCTTATTCAATGTTTGCATGTAGTAAGAACCTAATGAATGTTTACTAAATTGAATCAAGTCTTATATCTAGAGTTCTACCAATTAGATGAATGCTTATTGATTGACCAAGGCCTCTATGATTTTTGTAGTAGTTTATTGGTGATATAGAGGATGCTTTGGGCAAAGTCAAAATAGAAGATTTATTCCCTATTGACAGAAGAGTTCAATAGAGGTATCTTTGTAACACAGGTACTATTGTGCTGATTGCACTGAAACACTATAAGACCTTCTAAATAAACTTTCGTCACTCAAGAGAAATTGATTTAGTCATACACATAGGAAAACAAAACAAAATGGAAGATGAAAATATATTTCCTATATGCAATTGAATAGTACATATGTTAGAAAGGCATTACAAATGAATCATGTCAACTCTAGAATTGAAGAGAATAGTCTAATAACTTTTGCATAATTTTAAAATTCCTTTTGATGACCTCAACATTAATCCCTGGCAGAAAGGCTTCTTTTTAACACCAGTTTCATATCAGTGACACTCTATGTCTACAAATTATGGAAAAGCACACCCACCACACAAAAAGATCGCCATTGTGGTGACCCATAGGAAGAGATCTTGCCATATCTTCTTATAACTTCATATCTATGCAAGCAGGCTGCTTCATATTACCAATGATATCTTAATATAAGAAATAGTATGAAAGTTATCAGCAAAAATGTATGTAACTAAGAAATGAAATGTAAAGAAGTACAGATGGATAGCCAAAGTACTGCTCTGGTATTAAAAGGATTTCAGTACAATCAGACAATCAACAAACATGTATTAAGTGCTTATGATGTGCCAATCACTGTGCTAAGCAAAGGGAATACAAATACAGATATGATTTCCAACTCACAACTCTCTATTGCAGTTTTGATATAACATGGGTTGGTTTAAGAAATTAAATGGTAATTCTTTGAAAGTTTTGCAGAATCTGGGGATGACACACAAAGGCCAGCATGTATAGTATTGTGTAATATAAATCTGTTATATCTTTCAATAGACAAATATACACAATTTCTTTTATTGTAAATGCTCCATAAAAGAAAAAGAAAAGGTTCATACTTCTCTGCTGTGAAGGGATAAAAAATTATTTGCACAGATTTTTCAGATTGTCATGTTGTAGCATCTGGTCAGTGGGGTAGACAGAACACATACAAAAGGTTATCAATTAAATCCATTGTCTTATATGGGTATAATTCTGCAATGTGAAAGGGATATCTGTACACCATACTTTGATGATATTGTGGGTTTCAGTTCTAGACTACTGTAATAAAGTGAATAATGCAACAGTTAGTCACATGATTTTTCAGTTTCAAAGTATATATAAAAGTTATATTTATGCTTTACTATAGTTTATTAAGTGCGCAAGAGTATTTTGTCTAAAACGTAATGTACATCAGACACTTCCTAGCTGTGTGACCCTGGGCAAGTCACTTGACCCCCATTGCCTACCCTTAACACTCTTCTACCTAGGAGCCAATACACAGAAAGGGTTAAAAAAAAGTAATGTACATATGTCTCAATTAAAAATACTTCATTGCTAAAAAATGTTAACCATCATCTGACAGTTCAGCAAGTTGTAATCTTTTTGCTGTTGGAGGTTCTTGCCTTGATATTGATGGCTACCTTTTTGGAGTGACTCTTGCAATTTCTTAAAATGAGACAACAATGAAATTTGCCATATTGATGGACTCTTTCTGTTATGAACTATTTCTATGTAAAAAAGAATTATGATAGTACTTTACCCACAGTAGAACTTCTTTCAAAATTGGAGTCAATCCCTTTAAACATTTTTGCTGCTCCTTAATCATCTACACTTATGTAATGTTCTTCAATATTGTTGTTCTTCTTGGGGAATAGGAAGGCCAGAGGGGAGGGAAAGAGCTAGAGTAGTATCTGGTCAATGGGGTAGACAGAACACATACAAAACGTTATCAATTAAATCCATTGTCTTATATGGATATAATTCTTAGAGCTCCCCCAATTACAATACTAACATCAATGATCACTGATCACAGATCAATATAACAGATAAAATTAAAAATTTTTGAAATATTACAACTTAAAAAAATTGGACACAGATATGATATGAGCACATGGTGTTGGAAAAATGACACCAATAGACTAGTTCAATGCAGAATTGCTACCACTTCAATTCGAACTCTCTCTCTCTCTCTCTCTCTCCTTTCTTTCTCTCTGTAATGTAATAAAGCAAAGCTCAATAAAAATGATAAACCTATACAAGCAAAATGAAAGTCAGTCCTTGCCCCAAAGGAGCTTGTATTCTTTTTTTTTTAAAGGAACTTATATTCTAATAGGGTGAGATAAATTGAAAGAAGTCAAAAAGCAATCGTGAGGATAAAGATACCCATTATGGTAAGCATGATGGAGAAGTGCACATTGTGGCATGGTAAAAAACGAAGAAATGGCTGGCCTGGGTACCCTCCTTAAATAAAGGAGAAGTAATCCAATGAGAAGGAATGTCCACAGGAGCAAGAGGGACTTCAACGGTGTGAAGTCCAAGGCTGAAGAATTCTGCAGCCATAGTGGAGAAGTTCAGAGGACAGCCTGGTGAGAAATGTGAAGTGAAAGATTATTGGAAAGATGGGGACATTAATTTTCCAAGATGAGAGGTTGTGATGGGTTGAGATCTGTTCTAGTATAAGAAGTATCTACACCAATGAGACACAAATTTCCCAAAGTATTAAAAAATGGTAGTTTACAGGTTAGAACAATAAGGGATAAGTACTTTAATAATATAGTCTATAAAATGGAAAATCTACTTATGAGAATTATGGGAAATCAAAATCTAGAAAGATAGAAAAAGAATAGAGGGGAAACTAGAGGAAAGTAAATGAGAAAGGAATCCATTTGGGGTTGGGGAGGCCATTTATGACCATTTAGATTTTGGTTCCCATACATCTACCGTTATTCCATTTCTTTTACTTTCTAAGTGGCTTTGTAATGGGATTTCTCTCATTCAAAATCTAGACAGTTCAACATGTAGTAACTTTTGTTACAAATGAACTTTTACCCAAAACAACTTTAGCATCGTTCATGACAGGCTCAGTCCTTTGCCTTTTATTTTGGGGAGACATTGGGAAAGGGGTTGAGGCTTTTATTATCAGTCTGTTCTTCCACTGCAAACTTTGCTCACAGGGCTTTGAGCTAATTACATTCTGTACATCTGAGCAAACTCATAGTGCTTCATGCTGACACTCAGATACATCTGGGCCTGATAACAATTACAAATACTCCGGGCATACTTTTAAAAGGGAGCTTATGTTACAATGTGAAACAACATGTTTTACAGTGCTCATAATCGTCAGATAAATAAAATAGCTGCAAGTCTCTTTTCTAAAAGCTTTAAAAAAATTATTTTGTAACATTTTATTTAGAGCAGGAGTCCATCAAGAAGAAAAATTTTGCTGCTGACAAGTAGAACATTTGACCCTAAGAAAATGTTGCATTTTCCCAACAGCTGCTTGAGGTAATGGGCAAAAGAAGACTCCTGGCTTCCTTCAAAAGTGTTGGCAGTTAGATGCTAATCGTCTCCCAGTCAGATGGACCTTTAACTGATTTCTCTCCTAGTTGAAACAGTAAAAGAAAAAGTGTTTGTGGCAGGGCGGGGGCATATATGGAGGAGGGAGGGAGGGAAAGAGAGAGAGATAGAGAGATAGAGAGATAGAGAGATAGAGAGATAGATAGATTGAGAGAGAGAGAGAGAGAGAGAGAGAGAGAGAGAGAGAGAGAGAGAG
>NC_058131.1:591158743-591232771 GCF_016433145.1 Gracilinanus agilis | reverse complement strand
AGAAGAAGAAGAAGAAGAAGAAGAAGAAGAAGAAGAAGAAAATAATTTAAGTAGTTATTTTTACCCAGTTACATATTTTGGTCTGGTTGCTTTTAATGACAAATTTCCATGAGTAGGAGTTGCAGGAGAAATGTTTTTGAGAATATGTTCATGTAAAGGATATTATGAAAATGATCTGTATGATGTAAGAAACCTCTTTTCCAATAGTACAGGTTTGAGAGAATGGATAAGTTTTGGCAAACCATCATTTTAATTTAACCTGATTTCTAAATCTTTTGACAACCTACAAAAAAACACAGATAAATTTATTTAATCATGCTTTTAAACCTAGCACACATCTTCAAGTGTTTAAAGACCCTTAGGAGCCTAGGAGATGTGGTTATAAAATATTGGAATGGACTTCTTTGATCTGAGAAAAAGGAAAATCATTTAGATAATGAATTCTTTGTAAAAAATAGGAAATATTCCCAAATGAGTATGTTTCAAATTTTGAGCACACTGTTCCTGAGGGATAATAAAGGTGAATTTCTCTATCTCCTTTCCTTTTTTAATGGAGGTTTGAGATTAATCTCCATTTAAGAAAGAAGAATCAGCTACCTTTGAACTTTCATATGCAGATCTCTACTTGTAAGTATTCATTACCTACTTCCATTTGCAATGCTAAAAAGATTAATTGATTACTCAATAAATTATCACTTTACAGATCTGGTTAGTGTCTTAAACAAACTACCAATCACCTTGTTAACATGTAGATAGAAATGAATTGTTTTCAATAGGATAAACACTGTCCCCTACCTAGGTGGGGCAATTAGATTATTGATTTTAGGTAAATGTCTTGTTAATTATGCAGTAGGCTTCACTTCTCCTGTTAATTAAGTTACTGCTCTTTTGAGTCAATGAACTATATCCTCTGGAGAAACAAGACTCCCCACAAATGGTTTCCAAGAAGACACAGAGAAGAGGCAGAATACTGCTTGTTTTCTCTCCTTGAAATTTGAAAAGGAAGTTGTAATAGCAGAAGGAACACTTAATTTAAGTTTCCAGGAAGTTGGTTCAAATTCTGACTGCTAATTATCATGTGTTCACCATTGGTACAGTCACTTATCTTCTCTGGCCCTTAATTTCCTCATTTGTAAAATAAAATTTTTATGTTACAAGAGTTCTAAGGTACCTTCCAACTCTGAGTTTTTAGTCCTCTTGGCTAATGCTTAGAATCATAAATCTAGAGGTGGAAGTTGTATATAGGGTATCTCATCCAAACCCATTTACTTTAAGATGAGTACACTGAGGCCCAGGAAGGTTAGGTAAAGTGCCCAAATGTCACAAAGATAGTAAAACATACAAGTAAGTTATGAGACACGGTTGTCTGAATTCAACACCAAAATCTTTTCCACTGTACTATGATGTTCCAACCATTCAAGATGAAAATCTGATAGTCATTTGTACCACTAGGAGCAGCTAAAAGGAAGAATTTATGATCCTTTCTCCATTCCCTAGACCATTATAACCAGGGTCCCAAAAGGACCAATATAGATAGTTTGATTTTTCTATTATATTGATTCAATTCAATTCCACAAATAAGTATAAATCCTCTAATGTGTGCAAAGCACAATGGTAGTTGACAGAGATCAAATAATTTAACCATGACACCAGTTTTGGCTTCATGTGGTTTATGTTCTAGTAGGAGATTATAATATATCATATAATATATAAAAATGTATAGTAAACACAGTAGAGTTATAAAACATATGGAACATCAGTCTAAGGGAATGGAGACATTTACCCTGTAGAGAAGAATGTTTGGTAGAGAGAGAAATGCTATCTTCAAGTAATTTCAGGGCTATCAAGTAAAGAACTAATTTAGACTTTGTTTAGCCTCTAATAGTTAATATTTATGGAGTGCTTTAAGTGTTTTAAAAGTATTTTCTCATTTGATCCTTACAATATCCTTGGGCTGTGGGTTCTATTATTACCTCCATTTACAGATGAAGAAACCAAAAGAGACAAGTTAAATAATTTGCAGAGTTTCATGTAGCTAGAGTCTGGGCTTGGATATGAACTCTGGTTCGTGATTCCAGGTCCAGCATTCTATCCACTGTATCACCTAGATGCCTATAATACAAACAATAGATGTAAGCTGAAAAGAGACATATTTTAACTCAATTTAAGGGGAAAAAAAGAAGGGGGAAAAAGTCTTAGTAATTACACCCATCCAAAAATGAAATGGTACCATAGGAAGGTAATATGTAGGTTCCTCTTCACTTGGGAGTTTCATACAGAGGTTGGATAACCATTTGTTGAGTATTGCTGTTTAGGTGTGTAGTAGAGTTAGATGATCTCTAAAATTCTTTTTGATTTGAGGTTGTGATACATATTTATATTAACTAAGTCATTGTTTTCAGATTGGACTAGCCTTGTATTCCAATTGACTTTATCCAGACTCACTTCCATATAGTCTACTGCACCAATTACCAGCATCAAATATTCTGCCTTTCTTACAAAGCCCACTAATGAATCTGAATTACAGGTGGCTCTAAGACCATTTTCCTTCCAGCCTTCCCACCTCTCATATTTAATAGATAGCTTTTCAAGTCAGGAATATTCAGTGTCTAACACAAGAACATAACCAACAGTCAAAAACCAATAGCAATTCATTCATCCAGATAGCAGTTTGATTTCTGTTCCCTTTCAGAAAGGCTATTTTCTACTTTTTTTTTTTTCGTGAAGGGGCCTTCAGCACACCTCCCTACCACTAACTATCTAATAATATAAGAGAATATGCTATTTCCTCTCTAAGTTATTATAAATATTGGAATGGAAAATACCAGAGAGAGACCTTTCTTTAACCATGTACTGGAATCCTTTTCAACTTGAAAGAGAAAAATCAATTATATTTTTTCTGTTAATTTTTTAATTAAAAATTCTACAACACATAAATATAAATAACTTTCTTTTGATTTATTTAAATCCAATAAATATTTATAAGGCATATAAAATATGTGCAAGGCGACTGAAGTCCTATTCTGATTCCTAATTGTGGCATGAAGATCATCTTGGCTTCTCAAGGGTTCTATTAGTAAGCATTAACTAGTCAGTCCCATCAAGCTGAAAAGAATGGAAAGTATGTGCTAATGGACTATGTATGCTAAGGACCAAGCTAGCTAAAGTCTGAAGAGGTTCATCTTCAGTTGACCTCAGGGTGATGAATTGCTTGGCAACTGGAGCTCTTAAAGACTATCTAGTCAAACAGGAATTATTTTATATTGGTAGGGAGAGAATTATACTAATGAAATTATGAATCCATGGAATAAATAAATAGGAGGCACTCTTTTGGGCATTGGGGACACCAGGATTAAAAATGTTGTAATACCTTCCCTGAAGAAGTTTATAATCTTCTAGGAGTGAATGACAAATACACAAGTAGATTCAAGTGTGAAGCACAACAAAGCACTGTATGGAAAAACATTTTGAGGAAAGACCTCTTTCTGTATTAATTGTCATAACATCATAGAAGTTGAGCTAGAAAGGACCTAAATGGTCATCTAGTCCGTGTATGGGTCAATAGAGATCAAATACCTTTCCTGAATCAGGTCAGCTAGTCACTAAGTTGCCAAGCTGGAATTAGATTGTCTGTTCCAATAACTCCTCAGATCTCTTTCTATATTCTCAATTAGTTTAGGATATGAAGACTTGGCATTCTCTTTCACTCACTGAGAGTGAATAGAGAGGGAAAAAAGAAAAGCTAACCCAGATTAGAATATTTGGTAGAGCCCAAGGCAAGGGGCGTAGATAATTAATCCAGTGAAGTAGACTAAAGAATGACTAGATAGATAGGATAAGAAATAGGATCACAAAAACCCAGGGAAGTGTTTCCAGGTTGAGAGAAGATGTTTAACTGTATCCAAATGCTGAAGAGAAATCAAGAAGAATAGGCATATGCCATTCAGAAGACCTGGGTTTTAGATCCACTTCCACCATTTATTGAATTGTGTGACCTTGAGTGAATAGTAGTTTCTTTATATGCAAAGTTGTGATAACAATATCAGAACTACCTACTTTCCTATGTCTCAAATCAAACAAGATGTGTGAAATCAGGTTGTAAATTATTCTAGGATATAGCAGGGAAAAAACAAAGTATATATCCACAGTCAGAATTTGGCTAAATATACTGAACTAGGAAGGGACATGAGTATATCTGACCTATTCTTACATGACAAAAGTCTTAATTAGGAGGAAAATCCTAAATTGTAGTTGGTCTAAAAATAATCCCCAAATAAAAACTGTTAAAAGTTGTGATGGGGTTTGCTTAGCGCCTGTTAGACATAATTTTCTGAAGCTGTTTTCAATCATGCAAATGATTTTTTCCTTTGCAATATGCTAATGCAATCTGATTTATTTCAGTTGTAAAAGTTAATTACAATGTGTTTGTGAGTCCCTAAAGATGATGTATTAAATGTTTATAACCAGGATTATTAAAATGTCCTGTCTCGATTACAGTGCTTCTCTTTCAAACACTAGAACTAATTGTAGCCTTAAATCACAACAACCTCACCGTTAAAATTAACACAAGGGCAACATTGCATAATTTTAATTAATTTTAATTTGGCCAAAGCAAATTAATTTTTGTTTTCTAGAAGGACAGCTAAACTCTTTTGCAGCCTGTTTCCACTGAATGTGGAGTTCATAAACTTCTCCTACTAAGCATTTTAATTCCTCTATCATATATTTATGCTTTTAAATAGTGTTTCAATTTGTGTTTACATTTTAGCTCTCACTTAAATATCAGTGTTTCCTTTGCTTTTATTTTTATTTTTATATTTAAAATAAGTGGGTGAAACAGTAAGCAACTCCTTAACATTTTATTTTGGGAGAGGCAGTTATGACCTCTGATTCTCACAGTCTTCTGAGCCAAAGACTTTGTAAAGAGCTGCCAACTCCTCCTGACAAACTTTACAAAACAATGTTCTAGAAAACACATATTTATGAGACTTTATCACAATGTCTCTTCCCTTCCATAGAACTTGGGGTTTGGACCTATAACTTATTAGTTATCATCTCTTATTGATGTTTAAACTTTCCTTTGCCACTTTTGAATGGGTGGGGAAAGGAGAGGTGCGAAAGCATAAAGACATTCTTTCACTGGCAAAGAAAATTGTGGAAGATTGATTCTCTTGGGTTTGTTGTCTTTAGGAATATGAAAATGAGGTCCAATTCTATTTTATCAAATGGCTACTTGCCAGGTAGAGATGTAAAGTTGTTTTTAAACTTTGGGTAGCCTTTGGTAGAAAATGAAAAGAGTTATCCTTAAAACCAAAGGGGAAAGTTAGTTTTATTGATTTATATACTTTCTCTACAAGAAACACATTTCTAGATATTTTGGACATCGGACATTTTTTGTCTGTCTTCTTCATCCAATTAGATATATACAATAGATAGTAGGTATTGTGAATTTTCATTATGGTACAAAAATTTCAAGCCTTCCTTTTGCAGGATAGTTTAGGCCTATATAGAAAGAGTACAAGGAGTCATCCATATATATATAGAAATAATTTTAAACACATGATAATTTATGAGATCAGGAAAAGAGTGAGTAGAGGCAGAGAAGACAAGAGGACCCAATACAGAGATTTTGGGGCTACCAAAGGTAAAGGAAAAGAATAATAATTCAACAAAATATACTGAAAAGTAGCTAGCTAGGTTGGATAAAAACTGAGCAGTCGCACAAAAACTGAGAGGAGAATATTTAGGAGAAAAGAGGGGGGTCACTTGTATCAAATGCTGAAGAGAACTAAAAAAGAACAAAGACTGAAGAGGCCATTGGATCCTTCAAGTAAAAGATTATTAGTAAATTTAGGGAAAGTAGTTTCAGTTGAGTGATGAGGTCAGAGGCCATTTTAAAAAGGATTTAAAAAGTGAGTGAGAAGAAAATTGGAGGTAAATTTTATAAATGAACTTTTCTGAGAAGTTGGCTATAAAAGGGAAGGGAAATATAGGAAGAAAGCTTGAAGTGTTAATATTTTTATTATGTTTTTATTATTATTTTTTAGGATGAGGAAGTTGTAGACAAGTCTAGGTGGCAGGGAAGGAGCAGTAGATAGGGAGAGACTGACAAAAAGAATGATTATAAATGCAAGAAGTTAGAGAATATTGTGGATAATGGAATTAATTGGGTGGGCCCATTGATAAAAGTATATATCAGTGTAATTAGTTGAAACCAAGACTTTCATTAGATCTTACCTAAATTCTGGGACTGTGAAGGACCCTAATCATATACATTTTATATATTATTCTGGACATTTATAGTTAATAATAGCAAAAATTATAATAGAGGATGTATGTCCAACTCAAAAACCAGGTTACATAAAGTAATGCTAGTGCATACTTTTGAGATTGGTTTTCAATTAAATTAAAATATCCACTTAGCATATAAGTTTTACTTAGATTTAGAAATACATTCTAGATTACAATGATGATTTTCTCTCTTTCACACATGATTAGGAAATAGTCTTTAGAAGAATATTAATTTTAATGTAGCTTAAATTAGTTAACATAAACAAATAAATTTCACAAGGCCATAGAAATCATAATAATCATAATGAAGATGGAAGAGAAGTAAAGTTCTAGCATCATCTTAGACTAGATTTAGACTAAACCACTAAGAAAAAAGTATTTCAAATCTACATATCTTCATACGTAGATTTTTTCCTAACTCTTGCTGGTCTTTTTTTTTTTTTTTTATGCTATATCGCTTTCAGAATTAGATTTTTAAAAGGGCTTTATAAAGTTAAAAGAAGAAGAAATGAGTAGGTTATGTTGCTATGCATTCCATCATTTCTTTGTTCACTTTTCTTTTGCTTCTTTTCCTAATTTCAAGTCAATTTAAGAAACATAGAATAGTAGGGAATTGGAGAGGGCAGAATCTGAAGAAGGCAAGTGTCTACTAAAGGCAGCTACATGGCACTGTGGTTAGAGTTTTTGACCTGAGGTCAGGAAGACCTAAATTAAAATCCTGCCTCAGACACTGCCTTGTGGTATGATCCTGAGCAAGTCATTTAACCTGTTTGCCTAAGTTTTTTCAGCTTTAAGATGGGGATAATAGTATTACCTACCTCCCAGGGTTGTTGTGAAGATATAATGAGCAGTGTGGTGTTTAATATATTCTTGTTTCCTTCTTTCCACTGCTTTTGGGTTTTATTGACTTTTATGTCCCTTGCTTGTTAAACAAGAAAATTTATCCATTGTATATAAGGAAGTCTTCTATCTAACTCTTCAGGGTCTTCCACATTCTTTATTTTCCTCAAAGTTATTTTCTTTAGTCAAGTTAAGAATTTCAAGGAAAATTCTATTTTTAAGCCTATGCAGGTTTTGTCAGCTTTGGTTGCCACTCCCAAACAGATGAACCATTTTGACCAAAATGATTGATTAAAGCATCTTATCTTTGTAATTGTTTGACATTAGTTTGATTGGTGCTTTGATTAAAGTGAAGGGAATTGACCAGTTTACTTGCCATCATACTAGTAACCAGTTTTTTAAAAGGTAGGTTTAATTACTCCCCCAAATGTCCCCATAAATATAATAACTTATTTAGAAGAAATTGAGGAATTGCCTATATTTGCAACAACCAAAAAATGGAAAAGATTTAATCACAGTAAGAAACAAACAAACAAACAAAGGAAACAAAAACAAATCAAGTGGTGTTATGTCTTTCTCAGGTTGTTTAATTCATTCTTTTTTTTTTTAATTTTAAACCCTTAACTTCTATGTATTGACTTTATAGGTGAAAGATTGGTAAGGGTAGGCAATGGGGGTCAAGTGACTTGCCCAGGGTCACACAGCTGGGAAGTGTCTGAGGCCGGATTTGAACCTAGGACCTCCTGTCTCTAGGCCTGGCTCTCAATCCACTGAGCTACCCAGCTGCCCCCCTTATTCATTCTTCATGAGAGGAAGAAAGGTGGGGGCAGCTGGGTAGTTGGATTGAGAGTCAGGCCTAGAGATGGGAGGTCCTAGGTTCAAATCCAGCCTCAGACACTTCCCAGCTGTGTGACCCTGGGCAAGTCACTTGACCCCCATTGCCCACCCTTACCACTCTTCCACCTATGAACCAATACACAGAAGTTAAGGGTTTAAAAAAAAAAAAGAGGAAGAAAGGCATTCAGTGACTAAATGTCTAGCTTTGACCATCAGAAGTCCTAAGAGCAAGTTTTGTTTCTGACACTAGATTCTCATCTAAGGGCAAATTATCCTACTTCTCAGTGCTCTAGTCAGCTCTCTAAGGATATAGTTGCACATAAGCATACCGGATAGAGTTCCCATATTGATTGCCCCAATAGGGGGAAAAAAAAAGTTTCAGGCCAAAGTAACCACAAAAAACTAAAAACTACTCTTATGACAAAGGCCTTGGAATAACTATTAGCAAGCCTTGGATTATCCCCCTTGAACCTCACTAAGGCAAAATTGAATGGGAATTATTTCTGGATAAGAGTCTCATAATCAAATCTAAGACAAATCACCCCTACCACTCACCTCCTTTTCTCCTCCCCTGTTGCTTTGATAATTAGGAATTCTTTTTCATTCTAGGAATTGGAAGACTACATAAAGAAAATTCCTTCCTTTTAAAAAGCTCCTTGAAGTTCTCTCCAAGGTGTTAAAGAGTCATTAACATTCGAAGGGTTGTTAACTTTCACCTTTCTCCTTCATTTCCCCACATTTACACTCCAAGTGCCTATGAGTGAACAAGAGAGCTTGTATTCCAGCCTTGCAGGTCAAGCTTACTGGCATATGTGTGCCAAAGTTCTAATAGTTGCCATTTATCCAATATGAAAGAGCTTCAGTCTGTTTCTCCATACACTCTTCCCCTCCTTTCTCTGTTTAAAGGAAACTGGTAAGAAGAATGAACCTGCTGCATGATGCAGACACCCATTGACTAGAGATATAAATCTCACTTTGGCTAAATATGCCAATAATGAAACTGCATTCTTCAAATACTGTCAGTCTCCTGACTTCCATACTAACCCTTGTGGTGGACTAATGTTTCAGACAAGGCTGGTTTTATAGTAACAAAGGGAAGACACTGATGAGACCACATAATTCATCTTCCCCCAGAAGGTTATTTAGGGCCAGTAGAAAATTTTTCTTTATGAATAGCTCTGCATTTTATTAGGCAATACAATCATTTGCTTGATGTGTTCAGATAATATCAGTTATAAATTTAGTGACAACTCTAGGAAAAGGTACTATTTATGAATAATATACTGAAAGCAAAGCTTTCTGGTCTAGTGATCACAAGAAAGTATAGTTGGAAGCCATCTTTCTGGCTCCCATTACTTATTGCCTGATTATGCATATGGCACACAAATAATCTTCAAGTGTTTGAAGAACTATCTCATGGAACTTCAAATTTCTTCTGCCAAGAATCAGCAGGTAGAAGGATCAATGGAGGAAAGTTGAAAAGAAGAAAGTTTTAGTTTCAGATGGGGTTGGGTGGGTTGATAGGAAACATTTTTTTACTTTTTGCATACTGAATATGGTGACTTCATTGATGATAGACAGCATAGGTGTCTACACTGTTCTCTCCCTAGTACAGGGGTGCTTTGAGAGACAAGAACTGAGAATGGGGTATGGGGTTCCCACTATTTGGAAATAGGTTAGTTATCTGGATGCTGGAAATAAAGATCCTTGGCTTTTCACTTTACTCCTTAGAGGTCATGTAGACTAAGATATGTGTTTTGTTGTTGTTATCACCACTTGAGATGATTCTCCAAAGAATAATAGAACTTGGGGACTTATATATATCTTTTGGGGATATAGAAGTATGGTTGATTGGCTTTACTATGGCTTGAGGGAAATGAGAAGTCCAAGACAGGATTATCAGGGAGAGGCTGATGCTTTACAATGGATACAAAAGAAAAGGGTCCAGCCAAGGGCTGGGCTACCTGGGAAAGGACTCTGATATAATGGGAGAAACTTCTAATACAAAAAGGGTACTTAATATTTGATTCTATCTACTATCTAAACTGGGATCATTAAGTACTTTAAGGGCTATTGTTCAGTCTGAAATGGGGTTGGTCTGGGACTTCCTTCAGAACATATTCTCAGGGGACAGGGGCAAACTTGGGGTTCCCAAAAACCCAGTTGACATTGTTCATTTACTTCAGTTGTGTCTGACTCTCTGTGACCCCATTTTGGATTTGGCCAAGATATCTTCTACTTCAGCTCATTTTACACATGAAAGCCAAGGCAAACAGAGTTCAGTGATTTGCCCAGAGTCACACAGCTAGTAAGTATCTAAATCCAAATTTGAACTCAGGTCTACCTGATTTCAGGCCCAGTGCTCTATCCATGGTGCCACCTACCTATACCCTTCAGGTCTATTACATGGTTGCTATAACTGTACTCATTATCATAGGAAGAAATTAGTTTGACAAAAAGGTCTTTGAAGGCAATTCCAGTGCTAGCATAAATGTAGAAGAGAGAAACTATTAAAGTCAGAGGATACAACCTGGTCTTTTGTATGCCTCAAGAAGCCTTTCAAAGATCCCCCTGATGGTTGCTCCACCACTTTCTGGATATCATCTGGATATCCCATATCTGGCAGCTTTCTTCCTGGAATCAGATCAGATCTAGAGCAGATACATTGGTAGTGGGAAGATGGAAGGCCATGCCTGTGAACTTCCCATTGAGCTCAGATGTGGCTTTGCTTACAACTTTAGCAGTGCCAGTGGAAGCAGGGATGATGTTTTGAGCAGCACAATGCCCATCATACTACAATTTGACAGAGTGAGAGAAGATCATCTCCTATCTTCTAGGAAGCAGTAATGGTGTGGACTGTGGTCATGAGTCCTTCTACAATGCCAAAGTTGTAATGAGTGTCTGTGGCTGGGTAGGAGGTTGGGGCAGAAGCTGTTGGTAGTGCAAGGGGCATTAATGACATTCTTGAGGGAATTATCCTATTTCTCATGGTTCACTCCCATCACAAACAGGGGCATTAGCAAAAGGAGGCAGAGATTATGACATGCTTAGCTCCAAACATCAAGTGAGTCCTGGCCTTTTTTACGTTGGTAAAGATGACAGTAGACTTTATTACATCTTTAGCTCCAAAATTTCCCTGTTTAATATTGATGGGATCATGTTCCTTAGGTGATGATAATGACTTTTTCATGGATCATCAGTTTTCCCTTGACCATGCCCTTGAACTTGAATCATATTGAAACATAGAAACCATGTACAATGAATGGGCCATCAATGGTCACAACACCTGTTCTTCCTGAGATGATTGTAGCCATGGTCACCAGGAGCTGAATATGGTCAAATTCATGGACTCTAACTTTCATTATTTTGTCTTAAGGATATGCTTATAGTAGCAGATTCTGGCACCAAGCCTGGGAGAAGAGATGAGAGTAAATAGGAGACCTTATCCATTTGAACTATTCGAAAGTGGAAATAGGTAGTAGTGGAGACAACCTTTTGGGATATCTTTGAGCAAAGGATGGATGATCACTTTTGAGATGCATAAGAAAAGATATGCTTTAAAGGGAGGATTTAACTTTTTAATATAGAGATAATAGGGAGAAATTTAATATTTTTGAGACTCAAAGGATCATATCCATGTTCTAGAAATAATAACTTAGTAGCTGTTGAATAAATTCATATCTAAAAATTTCTTTGGCCAGTTGTGCTTCTTTTCTGGAGGATGCCTACTTTAAAGAAATATTACTGAATACTCTAGTCCTCAATAATTTCAGAAGGAAGAAAAAAAATTCTTTTGATGTTCTAGAAATAGTGGGTAATATGGGGTAAGGCAATAAGCAATGGGAATGGTGTTTGATCTGGTTCACTTTATAAGTGGGAAAATGAATAGAATAGGCAATGGAAGAATGAAAGAAAATAACTGAAGAATTAAATATTGCTTAAAAGAGTAGAAGCTAAATTACAGTATACAGATATTAGGCAAGTTTTTGTGAAGGAACTATATGTTACTGAATTAAGCTGTGCCTAAGTTGTTAATCCATAACAGTGTATCAGTATCCTGCTACTGTTCAAGGAAAGAGTCATAACTTTTACTCTGACAAAGAAATTATTAGAGTGGAAAAGCTAGAGGCTGCTGGGGGCTGTACCTTTCAAAAGTTATTACATAGCTCAGTACGGTTGGTGTATAGGGTGTTTAGGGAAAAAGTAGGAGATCTGGCATAAGGGTGTGCCCAGCCCTTTTCAGGGCTTCACTCTTGACACCACCTGCTAGCCCACTCTCACCTGTGACCCCAAGAAGCTGTAGGATGCTGTGGTCACACCCTGGTGAATCATTTTGGCAAGCTGGCTAAACCAGGTTGAGGAGAACTGACAGCCCTCAGACCTATTAGTAAGTTCAGGGCTGTCTACCCCAGGCATATAAAGACTTACCACATTAGAAGGGACAGATAAGAATGATTTGTTACAATAGCCATGAAGGTAATAAAAGTGGAGCTTGTGGGGCACTTAAAACTTGGTCAGACATCGTAGAATTCGAGTTCATCTACTGCATCCCTAGTCATCACCAGTTGTCTGAACTTTAGTCTTGCCACTAGACTTGGATGACTCCAGAAGAGAGAGTGAGGCTTACAACTTTGTATAACTCTGCCTCTCTTAAATTTAATTCATGGGCAAATAAAAAGGTAGATAAATAGAAATAGATAGATAGATGGAGAGACAGACAGACCTAGACACATGGACAAAGACATAGAGACAGAAAGACAGACATAAAGATAGAAGGTATAAGAATGAGAGCCAACTAACCAATGAATGTTAGAAAGGAGAGAGAATCTAAGATGGTGAGACTCTCTTCTAGCTCTCCCCTCCCACTGATTATACACTATAGAGATTTTGAGGGGGTGTCACACCGAAACTGAGTGACCTGGATGGTTGTGCTGCCCCACAGGATTTGGGGGCAAGGCTTCCCTATTAGGTGAGGTATATGGTACCCCAATCCTATTCTGAATGAGGACAGGGTTCACTCAAGCCTCCCCAGAGGTCCGTAAACTTCACAGCAGGTGATCTGGCTCCAAGATGGAGGCTGCTAGACTAAGCTGTGGTTCCCCTCCCCCTTGTTGTCACTCAGACTCTCTGGAACACTATCTGACTAATAAATGGCTTTTATTAATCACAATTCAGGGATTGGGGAAAGGGGTGAAGGACAGAGGGATTTTGGGGTGCCCTCGTCTCTATTCCTAAGGGTCCATCACTCAGGAGGGAACCTTTGGGGTTCCTACTTTCAAGCTTCTTATCCCCCCTTCTCCTGTTTCTATTTCTATCCTTTACTATAATTGTAAGTTTTGACTGAAAGGGAGTCTCTCAGCAAGGTTGGGTAATGAGAGATGGAGATTAAAAGATCGCTCCCAAAATGGAGTCCAAAAACTTAGTTAACTCGATGATTGAAGTCTGGCTGGGTGAGATGTGATGGAATCTTTGACCAGGTAATCAGGGTTTCAGTGTCCAAAGAAAGATCATCAGGAAGCCCTCAGGACTGGATTCAAGCTGAGATGTCCTCTTTCTCCTCTCCCCTCATAGTCCTCTGCCCAAAGCCCTTCCACTGGAAGACTTCTCCTCCTCCTCTCTCCTCCAGAGAATTTCCCAGAATTCCCCTGGTCTCAACTTTCACCAACTGTCACCAACTGTCAACCGCTCCTTCTCTGGCTCCTTTTGTCCCATCCCCCTTGCACAAATCCTATCCTTACAAAGGTAATCCTAAAAGGAAAGGCATTATTAGTAACTAAGGGGAATGAGAAAGACCTCTTGCAAGAAGTTGGGATTTTAGCTGAAACTTGAGGGAAGCCAAGGAAATTAAGAGGCAGAGGTGAAGGTGCTGAATATTCTAAGCACTGGGGACAGTTAATGCAAATGGCCGAAGATAGGTGATAGAGTATCAGGTTCAGCATAGGCCAGTGCAAGTAACTGTAGAGTGCATAGAGAGGATTAAAGATTTGAAAGATAGAAAGAGTTTAAAAGGAGCTTTAAATGCTAATCAGTGAAATATATATTTGATCCTGGATATTATAGGGAGCTACTGAAGCTTATTGAGTATATTGGTAAAATATTAGCTATAACCCCATAAATAAATCATAGTAGCATCTAAATGGAAGAGAGTTGGGAATAGGGAGAGACCTCTGACAGGGAGGACAGTTAAAAGGCTTTTATATTAGTCTAGGTGAGAGATGATGAGCGTTTTAACTGTCTAAGTAAAGAGAAGGGACTATATGCTAGAGATACTGTGAAAGTAGAAAATACTACAAGATTTGGCTACAGAATGGGTATATATGTGAATTGGAATATAAGTGAAAAGTCAAGGATTACTGAAGGTTGCAAGATTGGGTTACTGGGAGGATAGAAGGGTCTTAACAGTTATATAGAAGTTCAGAAAAGAGAATCTTGTAAAAGAAAACATTAGTGCAATTTTGGATATAATGAGTTTAGATATCTGTAAGACATCTAGGTGGAGACGTGCAAAAGGCAGTGTGTATTGTAACTATAGCTCAGGAGAGAGACTAGGGTTGGATATATTATATAGATCTGTAGGTGATCTGTTCAGAGATAATAATTAAATTCATCGAAGCTGATGAGATCATTAAGTAATAGTATTTAAAAGAAACAGACTGAAGGGGAGAGAGAGAAAGGGAGAGAGATATAGAGAAAGACAGAGCGATGATAAGAGAGAGAGAGAGATACAGAGAGACAGAAAGACAGAGGAAGAGAGAACAAACATATCCAGGATGGAACCATGGGAGACACTCATAGTTCATAGATGTAACATGCATTACTATTGTTCATTCCTCATTTTTCAAGAGGCTCAATGACATGATGTTTTATCTTGTTCGTGGATTAGATTTAAACAAGGCAGAGTTGCAAAAAGTTGTCAGCCTCATTCTCTTCCAGAGTCATGAAGTCCAGTGGCAAGACAAAAGTCAGGATGACTGGTGATAGCCTGGGTGCTGGTGAATGACCTTGGCATCTTCAATGTCTCTAAGCATTTAAGGGTGTCTTTTTCAGCTGCCTTTATGACCAGTTGTACCAGGGGAAATAAATATTCACGTACTTGGGGTAGACATTCCTCCAACTTAATAAAAAGAGAAAAACAAAAGCTAGCAAAGGAGACTGAAGAATAGTTGGACAGATGGGAAGAGAATAAGGAGAGAGGAAACTTAGAGAGGAAAAAAAATCTAGGAAGAATGATAGAGCAGAGGGGTTAAGAAGCATTAGGGACTTGATTTAGCACTTAACCAACTTGGCATTTAACTGAACTGAACAAGATGAAGTTTATTGATATTTTTTGCATGTTGAAGTTATAATGATATTAAAAAGAGCACTAATGTATAAAATTAGAATTCAGATTTTATTTCACCCCATTGGCAATGCTTATATCACTGGGGACTTGGCCTTATACCATTTAACACTTTTACCAATGACAGATAAAAGCAGACACTTGCTTCTCAAATTTGCAAATGTGAAGAGGAAAGGTAGAGCTCACAAGGATGGCAGAGTCAGGATTTTATTTTAAAAGACCTTGCTAAAAGGATAGAAGTTTGGACTGGATTGCAATTTAATAAAATAACAAAGTCTTACACTTGTTTTCAAAGAAGTAACATCACAAATATAAGATAGTAGAGATGTGGCTAGATAGCCATTTTTGAGAATGACCTGGCAGCTTTTGTGGAAGGGAAACTTAAAAACCAATCAGTTCTGTCACATGGTAACCAAGGAAGCTAATAGAACCTTGGGCTTCATTAAAAAGAGTTGTGGTGTAAAAAGGCAGCTAGGTGGTATATTGGATAGAACACTGGGCCTGGAGTCAGGAAGATCTGAATTTTAATCTGGTCTCACATACTTCCTAGCTGTGTGACCCTGGGCAAGTCACTTTATACCATTTACATCAATTCTCTCATCTGTAAAATGACAATAAGAAGGAAATAACAAACCACTCCAGCATATATATATATATATGCCAAGAAAACCCCAAATGGGGCCATGAGGAGTCAGACATGACTGAAAAAAAATTACTAGACAATAATAGTTTCCAGAAATGATGAAGTGATAATCCCTCTGTACTCTGTGCTGGGTCATTTCATATGTGGAGTATTGTGTTTAGTTCAGGATATGGTATTTTAAGGAAGCTGGGGAATGTCCTGAGGAAGAATGACCATGAGAAGGACACAGAATTTATAGCATGTGAGGATCAGTTTATTAAAATAGGTTATCCTAGAGAAGAGTGAAGAGTGACATGATAATTACTTTCAAATATTTGGAAGACTGTCATGTGGAAGAGATTTGCTTTGCTTTCCCTTTGAAGGCAGACCTAGAAGCAATGCATTAAAGTTATAGAGAAACAAATTTTGGTTTAATATTATTAAGAACTTCCTAATGATGAGAAATGTCCAAAAGTGGATTAGATTGCCTCAGGGGGCAGCAGGCTCTCTCCCTTGCTAAAAAGCTGTTCAAGCAAAGGTTGAATGGTCACTTTTTAAATGAAATGACTCCAGTTCCCCCCTTTTCTCATATCTATGTCCTTGGCAATTCTCTTAGTGGCCAATGTGGTCAAGATGATGATGGGTAACATTGACCCACCAATGGCAGAATGTTATAAAGTGTCCTCAAGCTCTAATGTTTTTTGCAACGAATGTCTTATTTAAAAGCCAAACTCCTATCAGTTATTTGAATGGGGATTGGGGCCATCCTATTTATTTCCATCTATTATTGAGATGTTCCCAAATAGGTGATGGTCACTTTCCCAAACCCCCACCCAATCCCAATCCCACTCTCACTGTCATCTTCCAAAATGGATTGCAAGCTAAATGATACATTTCTAAAGCTTGTGAATAGTGTAACATACTCAGAAAGCATTTGGTATTTTGATTGGTTAGCCTATCTTTCTCAGAGCTGTGCTTACAGCCTCATTAACCTGTAGGAAGGGGTGATTATGGCCAGTCAATGGAAATACAGAATATAGTAAAAGTCAATGTGATATAGCACATTACTCCAGTGCTGCAGACAGACGTTTATTTGGTGAAGATGCTGTCAAGAAGCCGCACATTTACAGCTTTACCTGTTTGTCTTCTTTTTCTCTCTCTTTCTGTCTCTCTCTGTTTCTTTCCATCTCTGTCTTTGTCTCCTGTCTCCCCACTACAAGTATGTTTTTATACATATACAGAGAGATAAATATACATGTGCATATTCAGCTCTTTTTCTAAACCCAAGCATGATGGAGAGTCTTCATATTACCATTTCTGTAGTCATTTTATAAAGAGAAGTGAAATCAATTGGATTGGGCCAATCACTTTTGACACTTTACTTACAAAATCATTGGGTGAAAGAGAAAGTTGTTAACATAGCTTGTTTGAGATAGATACAGCATCAAAGTATGTTGTCTGGTATATTCAGAGACAATGCTGTGTTATGGAATATTCCACTTCTCAGTCACAGCCTGGACATGGAGCATTGCCAGAAATTCTAATCTTTGGTGGTTTTCATTAGAAAAAAAAACACAACACAAGTACACACAAATTTCTAAATCTACAAAATATTTTAGGGGGAGGTAGAGAAGAAAATATTTCTAGATGGGATAATCTGATATTGATGAATTTGATAAATTTCAAAAGCAATCATTTTGCCATTCCATTTTATAAATTCCAAAGAAAAGAAAAATATATCAGAAATCAAAAGGCAGATAGGTAGCACAGTGAATAGAATGTTGGACTTAAAGTCAAGAAAACCTGAGTTCAGATTCTGTCTCAAGTGCTTTCTAACTATGTGATTTTAGGCAAGTCACCTAACCTCCATCTATCTCTGTTTCCTCATCTGTAAAATGAAGATGATAATAATGCCAATTTACGAGGTTGTGAGGATTGAATGAGATGATATTGAAAAAGCACATTTTGAACAGCTTATCACCTCAGATATCTACTGGTTCTGTAACAGGCAAATCTTTTAAACTCTCTGAGCCTCAATTCACTCTTCTGCAAAGTCTACAGCTGTTATAGAGATCAAATGATCAGATATATACAATATTTCAAGTGCGTTGCATACCTTCAGGTACTACAAAAATATAGCTAACAATGATGATGATGATTAATAAAGTACTTCATTAAGGAGGTCCAATATGAGTTTAATCCACATGTTGGCTAGAAAACTTAGTAATTTTCTATGATCTTACCTTGACTAGCTTCAATAGTAAAAGAATACTACTTGTTGTAAGGGTCTAGCATAATTCTTTTCAGAGAGTAGGTGCTTAATAAATGATTGTTGAATTTGGACTGAATACAAAAGAGTGGGAAAGAATGTATGGACAGATCACTGTACGCATATACACTACTAAAAAGACAATTCAAAATAATTGCTTTCCTAATGTTAATCTGTTACAACTTCTTTGTATTTTAAGCACATCATGTTACTGTTAGATAAAGACAATTTTAGGGACTATATTAAAATTATATTTTATTTAGGAGGTGGTATAATCCAGATATCTCCTCCAATATATATTTCTAAAAGAATCTCATATACTCTTAAAGCTTATTTACTTTCTTCCATGGCTTTTCTGGAAGATGAAATGTGTTTGCTGCACATGGAAGAGACAAAGGAATTTGCAATCCTAATCCCAGTGGATGTAACTATTCCATTTATCTTAATCTCTGCAAGCAATGGTATAAAAGTATTGTGCATTGTTTTACAGAAGCCGCCACTGTTTAAAAAAAAATGCAATCAGCTGCCTTCCTCTCTAGTTTAAGGTACGTGTGACCAGGGAGACCTTTCCAAAATAAGGTTGTAAAAGCACTTAGATATTAGATAAGAGCTATTCTCCCCAAAATGGAATATATGCAAAGAGAGGATGATAGACATCTTGCCAAAGTCTCATGTTTCTAGATAAACACTTCTGGTTATGGATGATTTTAAATCACATGTCTGCTTTCCTGTGTTTCTTCTGTTCATTATTATTGTAGTCTCCAGCACTAAAATTGGAATTTGTGGCAGAGGAGCGTCTCATTTTCCCTGAAGGGTTATCAAAGCCATAATACAAGTTTTCCTCTTCCCAGAGCCTTAATTGTACTGGTAATCTCACACAATTCATTTTGAATTGTGAGAAGTTGGGGGGTGGGCAAAGAAATAGACAAGAAGGGTGAATTCAGTTGCGAAACATGGAATTGTTAAGTCATAACTGGAAAGTTTCTCATAGGAAAATAACTCTGGCTATTAGGGGGAAAAGGATTGTTCAGACAATTCAGAAGGAATGAGACCCTCTCTTGCCTCTCTCACAGATTTGTGGCGTAAAAGAACTCCCATGTCAGAATGAATCACCCTGCTGGAATTCATACACACACACACAAACACACACACACACACACACACACACACACACACACACACACACACACACACACACACTGAAGAGAAGGCATACTTTAAGAGGCCAGATGCAAGTGATGGAATTATAGCACATTTCCAAAGAGACAACTTTAAGTCAACTTCGTTTCTCTCTCTCCTTCCAATTTCTGGTTTGTGTCTTGTCACCTAAACTATAAACAAAAGCAGTAGAATTCACAGAAGGAAATAGGGAGATGGAGCCATTTAGGAATAAGAAGGGTATTTCCTATCTCCTCCAAAGAAGAAAATGAGAAGCTTCCAATTTGATAGACTGAAATATACACAGATTTCCCTTTCTGTGGAAAAAAAATATCCCAATGTATTTCCATTAATGCCAATTCTGCACAAGTCCTGACTATTATAAATATAGAATAAATATATTCTATTGTATCTTGTAACTTGAAACACTTTTAGATGAATTTTGTGGTGAATATCTGTAGTTCCTGCTAATGAGGAGCCTGAAACTGGAGAATCCATTGAGCTGCAGTGGGCTGTGTCCACCTAAGTTAAGCATTAATATGGCGAGCCTCTGAAGTGGAGAACCATCGGATTACCTAAGGAGGGGAGAAGCAGCCCAGGTAGGAAACAACAGGTCAAAGTTAAAGTGCCAATCAGTACTAAATTGAGGTATTTTTTTGTAGACTGGGAAAAATTGGGAGCCACACTCTTAAAAACAGAAAAACAAGATCCACACTTTCTAGAAAGGAGGAAAGTTCTAAATTTCATGTGGCACAATATTTTCAGATAAGTTCTGTTAAGGTAATCACCAACCTAAGAAGTTTTTTATATGAAAAAGTCTCAAATATATATAGATTTTCCCTATTAGAAACACATATAATCTCACATTTATAAAGAATACTTTCTATTTGTTCAGTATTCAAATGTCAAAATTCTGCCAGTTTTACAATTGTATTGTTATAAGTGGAAGAGACCTCAGAGTCCATTTACCTTAACCTCCTCATTTTAGACATGAAGACTGAGGGGATCGAAAAGGTTGAATTATTTTTCCAAGGACAAACTGGTCATAGTAGGGTTAACCCTTTCTGATTCCAGATCCAAATACCTTTCTGTTATGCTGCATTGCTTTAAATCCGAATGGTGAAAACAACAACAAAACCTAAATCTTATCAAAATTTTTATTTAATTTTGAAAACCAAGCAAAAGACATGGAACTAAAAAGACCTAGATTCTTCCAGCTCTTATACTATTCATGTAATCATTGGCCAGTTATTTAATATTAATGGATTTCCATTTCCTTAAGCTTAAAATGAGGGGGTGGAGTAGGTAATCTCTAAGGTCCCTTTCAGTTCTAACAGGCAATGATTCTAATCAAGTAGGAAAGGAAATATTTCATGTCTTTACCATGAGTTGTGATAATTTATAATAATTTCAACCTTAAGGGTGAGAGAGAAAATTTTGAAGAATGATAACATGAAGCCAGAAAGCTTTCTGACTTTATGGAATATGTTTGTGGAGTTGCTCAAAGCACTATTGACTCATCTCTACTTTTGTCCTCCTGTGAATTTTGTTTTGTTTTACTTTCTAGCTTAATATCATGTTTATTTTTAGGCATTTGGATCGAGGACTCCAAACAAAGCAAGAAAAATCTTAACAGATTTTCCCCTTACCAGGATAACTTCAGTTAACAAGAACCCAATTTACAGGCACTTTCATTTAACTGAAGCTTTCTTTTATGCATTAAAATTTAAGGAGGAAGGACAATTTACTCCATGATAATGTATTACATATAAATAGCACTATAAATTCACTGTTTGTCACTGTGTGAAGTGGGTAGTAAAAGTATGATTATCTATATTTTACAATCAGAAAACTAGGCTAAATGAGGGAAAATGATTTGATTAGTGTCATACAGCTGATAAGTACACAGTTAGCAGTGAAACTAGGTGTTCTGATTCAAAGTTCCAGCTAGTTTTGATGACATACATCATCTGTGATTCTAGAATCAAGGAGGCTGAAGATGGTAGATCACTTGAGCTTAGGAGTTCTAAACTTCAGTGAGCTTACCTGATCAGATATCCTCACAAAGTTGTTCTCCAATACAGTGAGCTCTCCAGAAAGGTGGCCAGGCTACCTACAAACAGGTGAATTCTTCTACATAAGAAGGAAGCAAGTTAAAGCTCTTATCCCAATCAGGCCTTTGAGTAGCTACTGTACTTCTAGCCTGGGTGAAATAGGGGGACCTTAGGCTTCTCTAGGTTCTAGCTAACCAAAAGAAAAAAAAATTATGACATCCTTGTGGAATACATTGGCAGATGTGGTCTGGATAAAAGAACAGTTAGGTGAGAACTGTTTGAACATCTGGACCCAAGATTGTTGATTAATAGGCTGAAATCAATTTTGATTGCATCTCTAACACATTATAAGGCTATCCCTTCAACCATATTCTGTTGATTATCTTTATCAAAGCATTAAATGAAGTTCTAGAAGTATTGTTATTAAAGTTGAGATAACAAAATTCGAAAGCATAAGTAATATCCTAGATGACAGAATCTGGAGCCAACACGTCTTTGAGAAACAGAATCCAAAAGATTTACGTATAACAAAGTCACAATAAGAATCCATTTAAAAAGCATCTTTTAGAGAATATCTTAGGATTGGTACATATTTAATTCAATCATGGTTAGAATTTCTACATTATAGTATTCTATTATCAAATAGATGGTCAGAATACCTGTGAATCCCTGAAAGATTATGCATAATCAATTAATGTTTAAGTTATGTTCACTAGACTATGTTTCATCTACCAATGTCCCACTATGATGCTTCATTGTGGCATGAAGGTGATCCTGTATTCTCAAAAGATATGACAGCAGAGCATAAGCACTTATAAATTTGACTAGGCTGGAGGGCTTTGGGATAAGGGTATATTGACAAACTATATGGCTACATGAAGTTTATTAAGACTCATTAACAGAGTAACACTGGAGTTAGTTGATTAACAGTAGTAAGGACTAGGCACTGTGCTGAGGTCTGAGGATACAAGGAAAGACAAAAAATAATCTTTTATCTAGATGTATTAACCACTTAATGATTGGGATGAAATATATATGCTCATAGCCACTCTTGAAGACCATCTATACAGTTTTAGATAAGATCCAATCTCCATCAGTTAAAAGAATGCTTATATGAATGAATTTACAAATTTGCTTAAGTATGTTTAGGCAAGAAAGTAAATGAGCACTCCAGTATAAAGACTGAAGGGAAAAAAAAAGGTTTTCTTGTTAATCTCTGGTTCATTCCCTTAATAATCTTTTATGAAATGCCTATAGGCACTTGCTTTCAAGGTATTTACATCTAATAAGTAAAACATGCAAACAAATATAGACAAAGCAAACTCTATACAGAAAAAAAGGAAATAATTAACAGAGGGAAGAAACTAGAATTGAAGGGTTGAGGAAGGATGTCAGTAAACAGAGTAAAAGAGAGAGAAAATTTTGGATTTGGGGACATCCAGAGAAAATGCCCAGAACTAAGAGATAGGGTGTATTGTTTGTGGAACAAGCCAGCATCACTAGGCTGAAGATTATGTGGCAGGAAGTAAGGCATGAGAAAAATGGAAAAGTATGAACAGGATATGTTAAGAAGGGCTTTGAATACTTAACCACATTTGGTATTTGATTCTGAAGTGAATAGGTAGCAATAGGAGTTTAGTGAGAAGGGAAGGAAGGGATGACATGATCAGACCAAATTGAGCTTTAAAAATATCAATTTAATAGTTGAATGGTGGATGGATTAGAGTGAGGAGAGACCTGAAGGCAGGTAGACCCAGAAGCAGGCTATTGTGATAATTTCAGGAGTGTGAGGATGAGAGCCTGCACTAGAGGGATGGCACTGCCAGAGAAGAAGACTTATTCAAGAGATTTAAAAAAGTGAAATAAACAAGCCTTGGCCAACAAATTTGATGTTGTGGGTCATAGATTCCTCCATTACAAACCTGTGAGACTAGGAGTATGGCATTGTACTCTGTAGCGATAAGGAAGGTAATAACAATGGATTGGGTTTGGGGAAAAGATGATGAGTTCTCTTTTGGACATGATACTTTTAAGATTTTTACTAGACATTAAGTTAGAAAAATTAACTGGAAAATCTAATTACCTGGAAAATCACATTGCACCCAAAAGGTATCTTATATGGTTCCTATAATGTGAGTTCTAGTTTGGAGATGAGCAATAGAATGTTGAATTATGATATATGATGCATCAAATGATTATTTACTGAGCATTTACCATATATTCAGAAGTCTGCTAAATGCTACAGTAGATTCAAAAGCATAAGTATGTGGTAAAAATACTGGAAATTACTCACAAATATAATATGTAAGGATTAGAAGGGACTTTAGAGGATACTTAGACTAACTCATGCACAAATAATCTCTTCTACACATCATAGAAAAGCAATGACCTAGTCTCTATTTGATCTCTAGCAAAATGGATCTACTAGATCCTGATTTAGCCTGGTCTAATTACTAGGAGTTTTCCTTCAAATCCAGCTGAAATCTATCTTTTCACAACTCTCTCTCATTGCTTCTAGTTGTGCCCTCTGGGACTGAGCAGAACAAATCTAATCCCTCTTTCATATGACAGCTCTGCAAAAATAACTCATTTATATAGCACTCTACAGTTTACATTGGTCTCTTTACACATTTCCTTTTCTTCTTCAACAGAATATCACTGAGATTTTCTTCAAAAAAACTATTTATGGAAAGAAACTTTCCTTATTTTATAATTATGCCTTTTCTAAATATAAATTAACGAATAAAGAAAAATTAGAACAGGAGTTCTTCATGTGTTAATTAAAACAATTCTGATAACTATGTTTCAGTATAATCAAGTTCTTCTATATCCTCTATATTTTATTTTAATTGTTTAAAAACATTCTTTTGAAAGGGGATCTATAGGCTTTACCAGGCTGCCAAAGGGGTCTGTGACACAAATAAGATTAAGAAACTTGATAAAGATCAAAACTGTGTTGGTTTAGACAAAACAAATCTCTAAATTGACTTCTGACTCTGAGAAAGAAGTTGTTTATCACTTTCTGTCTCTATTTGGCAACCAGAAGATTTGAAACTTTGTAGAACAGTAGAAAGAGCAGTGATTCAAGAACCAACTCTATAGCTTATTATCTATGGTATCTGGTGAATATCTCTCAGTTTCTGCTTCCATAATGTATAATAATCCATTATCTGTCTCACCAAGTAGTGGTAAGGATCAAAGGAAAGAGTGTGTATGAAGTACTTTTGCAAAGTTCAAACTGCTAAATAAATGCAAGTGTTTATTGATCACCACACAAGGGTGATGTGAGAAAAAAGCTTTAAAAACTATGAAGTACTATAGAGATGAGTTATTTTTCCAGAGGATGATGAAATTCACACAGGTTTAAGGAAAAAGGAAAGAGAAGAGAAGATGCTGTGGTACAAGAAAGAACCCTTAAAAAAGAGATGAAGCATTCTTTTACTAAGAAGATTTAATACATTACATTTCCTGGGAATATTTATATTTTAATAAGCCCTCCCTAGATTAAGATAAAGGAATGAAGCAATTTATGTGTTAGGCAAAGAAATAATTTTGGTGGAGTATGAAAGGATACAATACACATGTTTTAGATCCCCTAGTCCAGATTAGGCCTGTCCCTAATATCATAAGATCTATTTATCAGTGTAGCTGCAGAGAAGAGTCAAATTCAGAAGTGGTAGAAGTAGTTATTTACACCAGTCTTTGTAGCCTTTTTTACTATCCCTCTCATCTCTTCTTCCTTTTCTCAGCTCTTTTCTTTGATTTCCAATCTCGTCTAAACTAAAAAATGTTGGGGGCTTTAAGAGATGACCCTGCTCAAAGTAGATTCTTTTAGCCATACTCTCATTGGTCCCCTGATATCTCAGTATTACTTGGGTTTTCCCTGGTAAAGAAAGAGATTTAAATTGGTGAACTCCTTGGATTTATGTTAAAAATTCCAAATACTAAAGCTTATTCTAAATTTATCAAACATTTGTTCACAAAGAAAATTAGTGATAGAATCATTCAGTCTACAAAAGATTCAATAGCAAGGTCACCTGAACTAATATGTGCAAAACCCATACCAAGCAGAGAATATCAGTAAAGTTGAGTGCTGAGTAATTTTATAGGGAATTTATTTAAATCACAAAGTCCATGTGATTGATTGTCTGTGTAGACAATGTTGCAGTCATTTAAGATATTGAATCATCTCATCCTCCCTAGTGCCACCCTTTTCTATGCCCGAATTGGCACGATATCTTTTGAACATATGTGAAGTTTTTATATATGTCATTTGATATATATGAGGTTTTTTGAGAGCTATATAAAATATTTTCTTTTAATATTTTTATTCTGAGCTTAACAGAGACCAAATAAAATGAATATTTCCATAAAAATAATAGAACAGAAAAAGAGTTTTGTACATGATGGGAAAGCTAGTGGCAAAATGGTTAAAGCCTAAAGCCTGGAGACTGGAAGATGAAAAGTCAAATCTGAGTTCAGACACTCACTAGCTGTGTCACTCTGGGCAAGTTGCTTACCTTTTTTTGCCTTAGTTTCCTCATTTGTAAAACGGGAAAAATAATAGTGCCTATCTCTCAGCATTTGTTAAGGAGATCAAATGCGATATATTTTGTAAAGAACTTAGCACTGTGCCTGGCACATATTAAACATTTTATAAATGTTAACTAATATTATTATTATTAGTTGTTACATGATGCTGTAATACAAGTTTGTAGATAAATATATGTATATGTAATTTTCAATACTACTCTGCTTTGTGATCCTATGTCTGCCATACTTTCTAGTCTCCTTTTTGTCATCTTCTGCACATTAAAAATAAACAACAAAACAACAAACTTCAATGATACCTTCATTACTTTCTTTTTCTTTTCTCCTCTCTCAAATTGAATATTAAATATACATACATACACACACACACACACACACACATATATATATATATATAATGTATCAACAATGCATAATCAAGCAGGAAAAATTCTCAAATTGGTCAAGTCTAAAAACTAACATATGTTTTAGGCTGCATGTTGAATTTATCACTTTTCTGTCAGCAAGTTATGAGTAGCATGTTTAATCATTAATCCTCTGGAGTTATTGGTCATTTTTCCAATTAGAATTTCTTTGAATCTTTAAAATTATTTTTCTTTGCAATATTGTTGCTATTATGTTCATTGTTCTCTTGGTTCTCCCACTTTGCTTTGTAACAGCTCATACAAGCCTTCCCAGATTTATCTAAAACCAGAGATTCATTTTATATAGATCAAGAATGATACTTTATAGTTAAAGATTATGATTGGTTCAGCCATTACCCAATCGAAGGACTTTCTTTTGGTTTTAAAATTTTTCTATGACAAAAAGTTTTTACAGATGTTTTTTGCACACATGGATTCTTATCATCTCTCTTTAATCTCAGCATTGGTTCATCTGAGTCAAAGGATATGCACAATTTAGCAACTTTGGGAAAACTTTCAAAATTGCTTTTCTAGAATTTCTGGATCAATTCACTGCTCTACCAAGAGTGCATTAGTGTGTCTGTTATTAATCATCATTTTCCATTTTGTCAGTGGTGACAATCTGATGGTTATGAGGTAGAACTTCAGATTTGCTTTCATTTGCATGTTCTCATTATTAGCCCTTTAGAGTATTTTTTACAGATATTTGTTGGTAGTCTGATTTTTCTCCTCTGGCAATGGCCCTGCCTTTTTGGTCTGATCCTATCACTTGTTCATTGTTTGTGCTCCTTGTTGGTGTTGCCTTCTTTCTAACCTGGCTGGTCTCTGCTCAGAGCATTTGTACACTCTGTCAGGTTTTGTTATAAAATGCTAAGCTAGATGTTTCTCCTTATGTTTCTTTATCATTGTTCCCTTTGGTTCATTTTTAGAGCTTCATTAAAGAGCTTGTGGAAGATCTGGGCTATTCTAGGTCCTAACATGCCTCCATCTTCTTATATTTCCTCTAAACATTATTTTAATTGGGCAGACAAGAGTTGTTTTTCTAACTTCCTCTAAAGAACAAAATGGCCACAAAATGAGATGCCCTGTGGTTTAGCATCAAGAATTTTGAATTTGGAGTCTGTTTGAATCCTGGCTATGCCATTCATTAATCACCTATGTGACTGTAGGCAAATCACCAAATATCTGTGGAGCTCAGCTGCTCCTCTGTAAAATCAGGGTTGTTAGACTAGATAACTGCTCAGTTCCCTTCTAGCTCTAAATCTATGATCCTAAGATTAATAGACAATAATTGATCAAAGTAGAACCAAAGACTTTTAGCAGGAAGTAATGGACAGTTAGGGAGAAATAAAAAATTATTTTGTTAAGTAGAACCTGAGGACCAAAAAAATATGCTTCTCATCTAACCAAAGTAGCCCAGTCAGCAGGTTAATAGAGCAACTTGCTGGTGTGGTGGGAAAAAGTATTGGATTTGGAATCAAGAAAACCTGAGTTCAAATCCTGCATCAGACACTTACTAGGTGTTTGATATGGGTAAGTCACTTAACTTTTCTCAGCCTCAGTTTCCTTATCTGTAAAAGGGGGTCATATCATCTCTGGTATATGGTTTTGGGAGGATCAAATAAGATGATATATGTAAAGTGCTTGTAAAGCTTTAGCTGTTATATAAATACTAGTTACCAAGAAGTTACTTTTTAATGATTATCTCCTTAGTTACTAAGAAATATTTTAAGTAAGTAACTTCTTAGATTAGATGGATTCAGGGACCAGAACAGCCATGTTCTGTGGCTGGCAAGTTTTCTCTCCTTGGGGGAGAAAGACATCATGATGTAGTGGAAAGAGCTACAGATTTGGTCAAAAGACCTGGATTTGCATCCTATCTCTTTCTTTTCCTTCTTAGCTGGGTGATCAGGTAAGTAACAACCTCCATTTTTCATCTCTAAAATGTTAAATTTAGATTAGATGGTTTAAGTCTACCAGCTCTGAATTTTATTATCTATGACCAGGAAGAGAAGCTAGTGGGAAATAGAATGGAAATCTAATGAATAGGGGCAGCTGGGTGGTTCAGTGGATTGAGAGTCAGGCCCAGAGATGGGAGGTCCTGGGTTCAAATATGGCTTCAGACACTTCCTAGCTGTGTTACCCTGGGCAAGTCACTTAACCCCCATTGCCTAGCCCTTACTACTCTTCTGCCTTAGATGGAAAGTAAGGGTTTAAAAAAAAAGAAATCTAATGAATATTTATTAGGCAATGTAGTTTTATTCCAAAGAACAGGACATCAGACAGAATAGGGAGATTCCCAATTTGTCACCGAGTCATTGGTAGTCTTGGAATGGGGCTGTTTAGGGAAATAGGATTATATGGCATTCAGATTCATAGAATATTTCATATAATGGGATCATTTTAGGAACTGTATGTTGAGTTGGACAAACATGGAATTTCTTTCTGTATCCCTTCAATATGTTGTAAGAAAATTATATGCTTAATTGTCAATATGTTGTAAGAAAATTATATGCTTAATTGTCAACTCATATGATTAGGGCAGCTAGGGGAATGAATGGATAGAGTGCTGGTTCTAGACAGGAAGACCTGAATTTAAATCTGGTTTCAGACACTTAAAAGCTTTGTGACCCTGGAGAAGTCGCTTAATTTCTTTTTGGCTCAGTCCACTGGAAGAGGAAATAGAAAAATACTTCTGTACCTTTGCCAAGAAAAGCCCATGGATGCTATGGCTCATGAAGTCACAAAGAGTCAGACACTACTGAACAACTGAACAACAACAATATGGCTGGACCATCAAAAATGGTCACGACACTGTTATGGTTGAGAAGAATGGCTTGGGAAGAAATTACTATTGTGATTAGTTAGTCAAAAGAGAAGAACAAGAGGAAGGGCCATATCTCTTAAGCCTGAGACTTCAGGCAAAGACGGGGAATGAGTCAGACAATCCCATTGGTATCACAGGAAGGAAGGCATGTGTCTTGTTAATTTTTCCAACAGTGATTTTGGACTACTCTATCCACTGTTTTGCCTGGGCTTCAGTGTCATTAAAGGCACACATTCACAAGAGGAGGGTATTAGAGATATAATTTACAACCTGAGAATTATTATTATTATTTTAATGTGAGGCAATAGGGCAGAGTGGAGAGAGGAATGGCCTTTGATTCAGGAAGAACTCGTTTTGAGACTTGCTTCTGACACATATTGGCTGTGTGGCCTTTAGCAAATTATTTACTTTCTTGGGGTCCTAAGCAACTCTTAAAGACCTTATGTTATAAAAAGGTGTCTGTTTGTATGGTAGAGAGACTTTTTGAACCTTAAGTTCCCTGCACTGATGAAATTATACACCTGAACTACTATTTATTAGCCAAAAAATGTGTAACTTGTAGTATTAGAAGAAATTCAATGTATTCCTTTTCACTTAGAGTACTTTAAGTGAACTTATAATAGTGCTTCGCAGAATAGATGCTTGGTAAATTTTTTTCATCTATCTATCTATCTATCTATCTATCTATCTATCTATCTATCTATCNAATTTTTTTCATCTATCTATCTATCTATCTATCTATCTATCTATCTATCTATCTATCTATCTTCATCATCATCATCATTTTACATCCCTTCATCCCTATCTGCCTAATAAATCCGATAAAAACAAACAATAAAACCAATTTTTCCATTTTTTTTTTGCTGGAATTGTCCAGATGCTTGTCTCTGTTTTCCATTTTCCATTGCCCATGTAGATATAATACAAGATATCCAGACTTCAAGTCTAGCCCTTAAATGGGAAATTCAGTTAATTGTGTGAGTCCATGCTAATACCATACCTGGTCGCCAGCTGGCATACAACATAGTTCCTAGCCTCAGGGCTGGTAAGACCAGACTCTAACCGTCTAACTCAAACCTGGGTCTCATATTAGAGTCCCAATTTCAGGTGCCACATGGCTAGTTTACATTTAATTTAGAAAATAAAATTATATAAGCTTTTCTTAATCCATGCCCCAATTTATCTTATATAATATATGAATTCTTTTTTTCCTAAATAAAGAATAGAAACATATGGTTTAAATCATATTTTATAGTTTCATATCTGCCATTTGGAAACATGTGCTGCTTAACTGCTCATTCAGCAGTATCTGTACAATTAAAAAGCACATACAAAAACACAACTCTAAACAAAGCATTTCAATCTGCTCTATTACATGATGTTATGTTTAGCTGAAATGAACCGTTTTATTTGGGTGCAGGATGAAAGTAGCCTTTTGTCCTGCTCCTTTACTGAGAAACTTCTCTCAACTTTACATTAAAATTAGGTTGATGAGGAAAGGTGGGGGTGGTGGAGAAAAGGAAGGTACATTCCAGAAAAAGGAATGACAGATTCCTTAGCACCCTATAGTCATGCAGAGAAAAAGCAGGTGATGAATCTTTCTTGCATATATGTATCTGAATCTGTGTATATGTATGCATACATTTATAATGTATAGTTTTAGTTTATACAAATATGAGTATGAATTTATATATATATATACACATATATACATACATGTAAGTTTTAATATGTGTTTCCCTGAATCACCACTTATACTTGCCATGTGGTAAAATCCATGCATGCCCAGTAATACTTATTTGCCTTTTCCCCTTCAGAGTTTGAAAAGAGAAAGTTTTCTCTGCAATTGTAACTCTCTGATATATTAAAAATTTTGAAGATTTTCCTGTCATTATGTTAGCCAATCTCCCGTTATACATTGTACAAGGGTATTGGCATGTAATGACATATAACTAACACAGTAACTTTGGAAATATTTGAGTAAAAGGCTCAAAGTTCATACAGCAAAAGTGTCAAACTTACCTGCAGGTTACAGGAAGCCTACAGCACTCCCTAACTAAACCACAATACAATTAAAATGCAACTGGGAAATTTTAAACAAAATAAACAAAAACATTCTTGGCAAGGATACAGAAGCGTTTTGTCATTTCCTCCTCCAGTGGATGCTATTGATAGGCAATTAGAAGTTAAGAGATTTGCCCTAGTCAAGCACCTTAGGAATTGTCTGAGGTTGGATCTGAATTCAGTTCATCTTTACTCCAGGTCCAGTTCTCTAACCATAGAGCTATAGCTACCTCTTAAAATCTACCATGTGGATAATGTTCATTTGTGGTTGTCTAAGTCAACATGCCTGTGGGCATCCGTTTCTATTTAAGTTTAATATCAATATCTTGACCTTAAAGGAGATTTCTCATTTCATTAATTTTTAGTAAGAATTGTATTCTGTAATTGTGGCTAGACTTCCCATTCATAGAATTCTCTTTATGCTGATCAAGTCATGGATTTTTCCTCTATTCCCATTCTGAAGACTGATACATATCATCTCACTGATATCTCTCTAATAGGACTAGCAAAGCATTGATTTAGGGGTGAAAGAGACCTTACGAATCCTCTAGTCCAATTTTTAATCTTCATATTACAGATGGTAAAACTATGGGAAAGAGGTTAAATGACTTTTTCAAGGTCATCATAAGAAGCAAAGCTGAACTTCAGTATTTCATCTGATACTAAATTCAGCATTCTTTTAATAAGAGCTCACTTCATTCCTTTAATTGCCAGCTAGTTTTAAGAAATACAAGAACAAAGAAATTTTGATTATATTTAAACTATCATAGCAAGGTAAAACCTTAGTGTACGGTTGAGTGTATGCATCCAGACCCAAAGCACAGCATTGTTTTCATGGTAGTAGCTGTTCCCCAAGCCCATCCATAGTAGTCTACTGACTGATAGGTTTACAGAGATAAAATGTATAGTCATAATTAGCAATTGCTATATCGAAAGCAAATAGTGGGGAGTGAGCTAGATTAGGCATATCAGGGTTATAACCTGGATTACCCTGAGGATTCTAAGCAACTAAAAGGGAATTAAACTGCCAGTGTCATAGATGCTTTTGGTGCTATTCATGAGAGTCAAAGAGATACTGGTTTCCTTTAAATTTCCCACCCCTGGGGAATCTCCAGTCATTCCACCTTAGTTAGACAGTAATATTTATTGGTATCATATGTATATAGGAAACATTCTAATTTCTTTCTTAATTCTTAATTTTAATTCTTAAAAGATAAACACCAATGTATTGTAATTTTCCTCTCTAACCAAAGAATAGAATCACAGATTTAGAAT
This sequence comes from Gracilinanus agilis, assembly GCF_016433145.1. NCBI lineage: Eukaryota > Metazoa > Chordata > Mammalia > Didelphimorphia > Didelphidae > Gracilinanus > Gracilinanus agilis. The sequence continues at coordinate 591,200,240 of NC_058131.1, read as the reverse complement.
GAGAGGGGATTTTAAAAATCACCTAGTCCAACTCCTCTTTCATTTTATAAATGAAGAAATAGGGGAAAGGGGATAAATAATACAGTAATTAGAAGAGCCGGGATCAAATTCCTCTAATTATAAATCCTATGGTCTTGTCACTAGACCCCACTGCAATTAGATACATTAACATATCAGATATCTGTTAATTTCGATAAATCTTGTTTGTTTGTTTTTTAATCAAGCTAACCATTTTATAGACTTTAAACATATTCCCAATTTAACTATCTTTCACACTGAAGATTCTTAATTTTTTCAGTTTCATGTCCTGTAATACATTTTCTGTCTCCTCTACTACTCCTTGGGAATATTTGAGGTTAAGCCAATATGAATGACACAGTATTCCATGTATGAATAGATTGTGGCTTTTTACCAGGGTGAGACAGTATCCCCAATTTTGTTTGCAATGCTTACTTTCTGATGACAAAATGACTTACCCCTCCCTGCTTTTTAAAAATGGAGAAATTGTGACTTGCCTAAAATCACTCTGGAAAAGAAAAGAGTATCTTTACCAAGAAAACTTCAAAAGAGGTCCTGAAGAGTCAGATACAACTGAACAAGAAATATAAATTTGTATATATGTATATGTGTACATATATACATTCATGTACACATATAAATATACACAAACATATATTTATACTACATATGAAGTAAATATGTATACAAATGTACACATATATTTAAGAATTTAGACCTGTAATCTAACTTATATTAATAAAGAACTCCAGAATGAGGAACTCCCTCTTCCAAAATGGGTCAATACTTTCTCTAAAAGATCAAACATCAGATGTATGTGCCATAAGTGACATGCAGTATTCTTGAGTGTGCCCCAAATCTATTTAAAATGTAATTAGGAGATGTTTGATAAAACAAATGAAAAATACAATAGAACACAGATAATGTTAACATGTGGTCTTCTTAATCATGTAAGACTGATTCTAGTGGCTTGATTTTTATTTGAGTAAGACACAATAGACCTAGAGTCTTGAGAGGCTAAATGACTCCCCCTCCCACTTCTTCCACCCCCCAGGTCTATGCTACCCCTTTGTCTATGTCTATAATCTATATCTCTAACTACACCTGTACCCATATTTCTATATTTCTAGCATATAATTTGATACAACTATATCAGCTATAATTGTAAGGTAGTTTAATATATTATACATTGCATTTTATATATTATGTATTATACATTATAACTATGCATATTTTATAAGTGAGGCAGTCAAGTTCTAGAAGTTAAGTGACTAGCTTTCAGTAGACAAAACTGAATTTTTTTACTTCCTGCCAGTGTACCAATATGCTGTTGGCATTTTAAGTCATTGCAGATATTACACTGATGTCTTCAGAGGAACTATATATAATTACTATCATTCCATTTTCTTGAGCCATAACTAATTGATACCTTGAAACCCATCATTGTATCAGTAGAGTTTAGATTATTTTTCTCTAATTGCCCACATATGAAGACAAGTTTTGGCCTAGGTACAAAATTCATTTCAGTGACCATTTGCTAACGGGAAGAAAAACATTATAGCTTGGTTTCATATAAAATATAATTTTAGTTATGGTGACCTCATACTTCCCATTCAATATAGAAAGGTACCATTCCAGAAAAAATGTTTGAGGCTAGATTTACTAATAGAATGATGATGTTTGAAAATGTACAGACTCAAAATTCCATGTTAAAGGAAAATGCTATTCTGGTAAAATAATAATAATAATAATAATACACACACTGATGCTACTTTTAAAAGTAAGCACTAATACATTCTCTGACATAAAAATTTCAGAAAGTTAAAATTTGTCATTATCAGAACTGCCATAGAGGTAGAGATACTAAATTTCGAGCAATTAAGTTATCACTTCCATCAGTCTCAAACTACTTTTCTATTACTAACCATTTTTTACTTCTATAGTCTTCCTGTTATTTGAAAATGTCTTTATTCCAGATACTTCTGCCTAAGATGAGAGTTGGTAAAACTACATTTTGAGTTGAGGAAGAAATTGGCGTATAAAGCTAAGAACTTCACTAATGATCACTCATAATCTGATATCTGCTGGAATAAGTACTGGACAATAACCAAAAATGACAAGGAAATTAATATTTAATAGATAATAGAAAAGCAGCATGCTAATATAAAGAAGGCCAGCTTTGAAGTCACGATGATCTGTGTTTCTTCCCCAGATGTATGTGACTTTTTGGGTACCATAGACAACTGTAATTTGCCTTGGAGTTTTCTCATCATAATCATTGAAATCAGAGGTTTCAACACCCCCTCCCCCAACTCTGCCCTGGTTAATATTTTGTTATTAATCTGAAGACTTTTATATATTTAATCAATGACATTTGTTCTAATAAACGACAGTGCATAAAATGTGTGTACACTAAAGTGCCAAAAGATTCGATCTTCACTTGGGAATAATAACAATAATTAGCATTAATATAGTGCTTTATAATTTTAGAAGTGTTTTACAAATATTATTTCATTTCATATCTGCAACAACCCTGGTCCTGGGTATAGTATTATCCTCATTTTGTAAATGAGGAAACTGAGGCAGACAGTTTAAATGACTTTCCTAGGTCACATAGAGGACAAATGTATAAGATGAGGTTTTACCTGAGGCCTTCTTGACTCCAGGTCCAGCATTCCATCCCCTGAACCATCTAGTTGCCAATAGCTGCGTGGTGGTAGTAAAGAAAAAAAAAAAGAGGAAAAAATCTCCTTGTTTCCTCCCTCTAACTATGACTAAGGAAAGCCCTACCCACCACATCTGACTCTGGGCAGAGAAAAGAAGGATAAAATAATGGAGAATGGGAGAAAAGCATTAACTCATATTTTTTTAAGATGGATCTACTTTCCTTTATCTTGTTCTCTAGTGGAAGAGGTTAACATCAACCTGAACACTGAAAATTCTCAAAAAAAGACTGAATGCCTATCAAGGCTATTGTAAAAGCATAGTTTATATCAGATGGATAGGGATAATGAAGTAAATGATTTTTATATTTTTTTTTCTTAATAAGATTTAAGGCTTCTTTGAAAAACTAAAGAAACCCTCAGAAATGAACCTTACTCTCTTAATGGTCCCAAATGACATGCATGATCTTTAATAGGTCTCTTAAACTTTTGAACCTCGGTTTCCTCAACTATAAAATGAGAGGGTTAGACTAAATGTTCTATGGTCCCTTCAAGTTCTAGATCCAAGATTCTTATGACTCTACAATTCTCATGTTCTTAAAGTTTGTTTTTTTTTTTTGTCACAGATTCTTTTGGCAGTTTAGTGAAGCCTATAGATTCTTTCTCAGAATGAATTTTTCATAATTAAATAGAAAACCAAGTATATTGAAGTACTTATCTAAAATTTAAAACAAAATAAAACAACTTCAGAGACTTTAGTTTAAGAAACCTTAATTTAGAGTTTTTCTTTCCTTTGAAGACTCCATGGCAGGATGAGGGATCCAATCGCCATCTCTTGTACCTATCCTTTCTTTAAAAAATGCGTTCAATGGGGCAGCTGGGTAGCTCAGTGGAGTGAGAGTCAGGCCTAGAGACAGGAGGTCCTAGGTTCAAACCCGGCCTCAGCCACTTCCCAGCTGTGTGACCCTGGGCAAGTCACTTGACCCCCATTGCCCACCCTTACCAATCTTCCACCTATGAGACAATACACCGAAGTACAAGGGTTTAAAAAAAATGCATTCAATGGCTTGCCTAAGATTTCATTGTCAGTGGACAAATCAGAGACAAAAATTCAAATTACTCAATGACTAATTTAAAATGTTACCCACCTATTAGATAATGGTTTATTTATGGTAGTACTGAATGTACTATGACAACACTATCTATAAGAGAGAACCACCTGTCCGAGGGAACCCACAGCCAATTACAAATTAGTTATTTCAGAGCAAAATATACTCGAATTAATTTTGTCTATAAACAAAACTATGGAAACATGTATCCACCAATTCCATTCTCCTTTTACTCCTCAAATGGGTTAAAATTGTATCTGACTCACAACTCAATTCCACTGCATTTAATGAACATATTCATTCTTCTTCATCCATTGGTCTTTCTTCAAATGGAAAGCAGATTCATCCTGGAAAAAGTAGACATCATTTTTCAGCTGTTTGCAGCTGACATGTTTCAAGTTGGAGGAGCATTCCTCTGTTTACTGACTGAACTAGACTGAAATTCACCCTTCTCTCTGAAGACAAAACAAGGGATTATAAACAAGAAATTAGCAAAGCAATCAACATGCAAGAGAATACTCATTTAATAAGTGCCAACTTTTATTTTTCTAATAAGCTTGGAAAACAATAACACCGTGGCTATGATACAATTTGATTAAATTGGCTCTGATGGCTTTGGGAGCAGTAATATGATTAAATGTCTAACAGAGTTGGAAAGCTCTTTTTAGATGGGTGATGGGCAGGTTGGCTTTATTTATTTATTTGTTCATCTATCTGTCTCTCTATTTATCTGTTTCTTAGGGTTAAAACTCTTGGCGGCAGTATTGTTATCCAATTCAATACTCTGTCATAATTTTAAAAAACTCGAGCTAGGTCAAGACTGCATTAGATATGGCCATTGTCACATTTTCCTTTATTTCTTTGGAATTTGAAAGCCTTAGGGCATTGAAAGATTTATTTAATTTACATAAAGAATCTTACTAACTGCAGAAATTTCCCATTTGGCAATTAAATCAGAGGACTATATTCCATTTCCGAAGTGATAGGTTCAGAAATGGAACTAGAAAAATTACTGTAATCAAAAGCCTATGCAAATTAATATATCATCCTCCAAAATCAGAATTTTCATTGTGGCTTGACCACATATGGACCATAGCTTCTTGGTTCATAAATGTAGTCTTATTTGGAAAATAGAAGTGTATAAGTTTCTCTGCTTTATATGACTAATTCGAAAACTGGAGGCATGTAAAAGGACTCTGTATCTTTAGTAAAAAATCACATAAATGGGTTTGGGGATCAGTAACTCTAAGCTTGTTTCTTTGTTCAATCTTCAATATGTTACCTCTGTACTTTAATTTTTCTCTCAGAAAAATGGGTCTAAGATGATATGACTATTGATAATAATCTAATATGGCAAGCAATTAACTGTTAAAGGCTATATTCAAAGATAATGCTGAAGGCTTTTTAAAGGATTATAGAGAGGAATGTGAATGGTGATCAGTAATTTGGCAATAAATAGCATTTTTACCAAAAATAGAGTACTCATATTAAGAGATCACATCAGTTTGACCATTTTGCTTATTCTCCTTGGTATGCGTCTATGCTGTTTTGTGATTGGTTACTGGAATTCATGAACAGATTTTTAAAAACCTACTCTATCAGAGAATTGTAAAGAAAATAGATTACTATATCTTTAGACGATTAAATGCTTAAGAACTGACATTCCTCAGGTTTCTTCTAGCTGATGAAATTCAGTGGGATACAATTCATTGCCAAATATCTTAGTTGGGATATAAATAAACATTATATTTATAACATATTTTTATAGGAATAATAATACACTGCCTTAAGGACAGTCATTTCTGTATGATTCATTTTTTTAAAATTTTTTATGCCCTTAACTTCTGTGTATTGGCTCCTAGGCAGAAGAATGGTAAGGGTAGGCAATGGGGGTCAAGTGACTTGCCCAGGGTCACACAGCCAGGAAGTGTCTGAAGCCAGATTTGAACCTAGGACCTCCCGTCTCTAGACCTCACTCTCAATCCACTGAGCTATCCAGCTGTCCCCTCTGAATAATTCTTAACAGATTATAAGTTCCTTGAAGGCAAGGACCATATCATACTTATCTTTGTTTTCTCTCTATATATATATTCCTTTCTATTTCTCTCTCTCTCTCTCTCTCTCTCTCTCTCTCTCTCTCTCTCATACATACACACACACACACACACACACATACACCCCAAATCTGTCCAAGCACAGTCTTGCATTCACTATTTGTTGAATGAATAGGATAGTGTCTAGTGTATTACTCAATAATAATAGCTATTACTATCATTATTATTGTAGTTGGTATTTATTTAATATATCAATGATGGCAAACTACTTAAAATATGTTATTTCCCTTTAGCTTTATAACAATCACATGAGATAAATACTAGTCAAGTCATTTAAAAAGCATTTATGTTTTTATAAGACACCTGCTATGTGTCAAATACAGAGATAATTCCTGTTCTTAAGGAGCTTACTACAGTTATTATATCAATTTTCAGAATAATTTTGCCAAGAGTAGAGGAATGATTGCATTTTTAGTGCCTAGCTTATAGAAAATTCTTGATAAATGCTCTCTCTAATTTAAACATTTCTAGTTGTATAGGTATATGCTTAGAGACCGAATGAAACAAATGTTTTAAATGTACAACTTGTCCTTTCTCCAAAATTTTATACCCTTAAATTTTTATTTTTTGAATTTCCATAAACATGGTTGCCAAAAAGCAAAAAAAAATTTTGAATAAAATTTGTATTTTTAACTTTGTTGACACAACCTGCATATTCAAAGCTTTGGAATTCTTAGATGAATGTGAAGCTAAAAATATGTTTTTAACAAATGAATTTAGGATTGTGGACACCTGGCTAGAGTCTAAGATCCTTAAACGAAGAATTTTTTTTTCTCTGGGAAATGCAACTCTGGCCCTACTTGTTTCCACAAGTAGATCATGCATATTCCTCATGATTTTAAATGAACATCTTCAGGAGGGAAAAGCAAACATGTTTATTTAACCCTGCTCCAAGCTGGTTAGGAGGGCATAAATGTTTTGTCTACCAATTTCCACAAATATATTATGTTTCTGAACTACCCTGAACTTATTGGCTGATCAAAACCAGAAAATCCACTACAAGGTCAGTGCTTCCAAGATATCCAGCTCAATTTTGCAGATTTTTGAGACCACAAAATGGGCTGGCTAATAGCAGATGGGAAGAACCCAAATTTGATTGCTAATCGGAACCAGGCTTTGATTTTCAATCTTTTCAACTTTGCCCCCACCAAACTTTAGCTCCCACACAATCTCAATAGCAACTCACAGTTCTTTGAACATAATATGCTTCTAGCTGTAAAAAATGTGAAAGCCATTATTATATATCCAGGCTTTAGAAAAATAAATAATGAATCCCTGCCTTCCTAATGGTTACAGAAAGGACAATTTGCAAAGACATACAGTCTGGAGAAGGCTGGATTCTGTGGATCTAGTATTTTATTCTTTAGCTTAGTTTGTTCTTAGTTACTCAGAGAAATAAAATATTCTCTTATGTTTGCATCAGTTTCTTTTAATTTCTTATTGGCTATTTTATACTAACATAAATATTTAGTCTAATATAAGAATATGAATGGAGATGTCTTTGTATCACTGCATATTACCGCTGGAGTTTTTCGAGGGGTGGAGAGTGGAAAAGGTGGTTTAAGGTCTCTCAGAAATGAGACAAGAAGCACATTTCTGAAGTGGAATAATGGATCGAAAAGCCTGCTGGTCCATGTTCATGGTCCTTCCTGGGGGAAGGGAGAAAAAAAAAAACCTAATTGCCACAACTAATTAAAACTGAAGCTGATGGGCTCCTCTCCCACCTAGAATTTACAGGGTTAGAAACAATCCTGATTAGCTGTAAACACGCTTTTAAAAATCCTGTTTCCTTTCTCAGAGGACTTGTAGGGGGTAAGTATCAAAAACTTTCTGATATGTAAGCACTGTGTATACAGAGGCAATAAAAATCTTACATTAAGTTAACTACACAATTTGCTAATAACATTTACTGACACAATCCATGGAAATCACTCTGGCAGGCCAATTTTTGGCAAGGGTACAAAGGTTTTATTGAACACATGCTGCCTATGAAACATGGCTTGCTTACCCATGAATGGGCAGTTGAGTCACATAAATACCTGCTCTTGATCCCTTTTTGCAAATAAGGGATCTGACTTTCCCTGTTTGTCTCCAAAAGGTTTCTGGCAGCTGTCTAATATTTTTTTCTGGTTGAACTGTCTTCTCCTTTGTATCCTCTAAGAGAGAAAGAGACAGAGACAGAGAGAGACAGAGAAGATTACTATGGAAATGTATATCCTCTCTACTATCATCAGCATCACCATGATTCCTCTACAAAAATAGGGTTGACAATATAAGGATATGACATACTGCAGGGGGAATAAGGACTAGATTGGGAATTAGAGGACCTATATCCAGTTGTTTAAATTTTGTTTTTATAAACTTGAATAATATTAAGAAACTTAGCCATTTCCTTATGCCAAGGATTAGGGTGTGGATCTGATATTTCATTTGTATAGAGAATTTCTGAGTAAGAAGCCTGCATCTATCAATCCTCTGCAAATTATACTATCAGTGAGTTTTCTGAGGTGTCCAAAAGTTAAGTAACTTGTCCAAACATGTCCACAATCATCCTTTTTTAAAAGAAAAGACAAACTCAGAATTTGAAGGCTCCAACGCTGGTTTCTATTCCCAATATAAAGCTACCTCTCCATACAAAGAACTGAAAGCATTGATAATATGCACAATATGAATCTCTAATATTTATAGCTTGTATTTGTTAAAAAACAGATAATGAATTCAACATTTTAGTCTTGAAATTGTCCTGGTAGACTGAATTTGTCTCTGAACACCCTCCCTTTGTTTCTTAAGCATCCTTAACGAATTGCTTCAATTATACTATTTTCTTTCTTTTTTCTTCTTTTTTTCACCTTACTTCCTCTTCCTAACCTTATTCTCCAACACAAAACAGTTAGAACTTCTTAATATATAAGTATAATCAAGCAAGAAAACTTTAGACATTGACCATGATTGATAATGTATTCCTCATTCTACAACTCTTATCCATCACCTCTCCCTCAGGAGATAGGTAGCATTCATTTTCTGGAATTGTAGTTATTCATTGTATATACTGGAATTCTTAAATCTTTCAAAGTATTTTTTTATTTAAAATATGTGTAGCTGTAATAAATAGATATTTCTTGTTGCTGTCACTTTACGCCTCAGTTCATAAAAGTCTTCCCAAGTTTCTGTGAATCCAATCCTTTCACAATTTCATATAATGTCATGTGGTAATGCAAATATTTTGTGTCTGTTCTCCCTAATCTAAAATAGTGAGTAGACAAGCAAAAACGTTGTTGTGTTATAATGGAAAAGAGTGTTTCCAGAAACTGTTCCCTCCCAGTGGAAAATCTATTCATGTAAGAAATCTTAGAAATAATCACTAAAAAATAATTCTAAGTGAAAGCCATAGTGGGCAGTTAAAAGTAAATTGGTTGATTAGGCTGCTATGAATGAGAAAGAAGACTTAAGGGAAGAACCATACTGGCAGCTTTTGAAATAATTGACATGTCTTTCCATCAAAGAAAAAAAATTCCTCCAATTTAAAATGGTTTCAATAAGTAATGTACTCCTTCATTGACTACTTCCACAAGCAGAAGTCTAAGGGATACTGCATCCATCACTACAAGAAATGCAGGGTTTTGATAAGTAGAGTAGGATTGCCGATTTCTTCAAAGTGCAAAGCTGTGAAACCCCAAGGGTTGTATTTTTCCCTTTCATTTCTCTGCTGACAAGCAGCATGGGGAGTGTAGAAAGAGTTTAAAATTTTCACTTTGAGGAAACATATTCCCTGAGTGATATACTTCACACACAGAATTTAATGGAAAATATTTTCCAAAGTTCCTTTCTCCTTCCTTCACTCCACCCTCCCACTTTCCAGTTACCTTTGTAGCCTAAATGTTTTAGATAATATTGAAAGACATTCTTCCCTCTACTTCTCCCTGAGCTTTCTCTCGCTGAATCTCAGCAAGGAAAAGAAATCAATGATTTAAGTGTTTTGATTTTTGTTATATGCAATAAATATTAAAGGCCTCCACCCCTTAAAAATAATATAAAGTATTGGGGGGGGGTTGTACCCCTGATGCCTGAGCTTTGCTTTGTTCTCCATTACCTATAATCAAGGTATGTGTACATCTTTATATGATTGGGAGAACAGGCCCAAGTCCTTGAATTTCCAATGAAAGCGTGCATTTCTAGAATTTTGAATTTAGTAGGCAAAATAAGGTTGTTTGCATTAAAGTAGGTTCCAGGGTTTACTAATCCAGGATGTACACAAGGCAACATATTTCATCATGTTGTCTCACTCATAAGACTAAACTTTTGCTTCTTAATTATACTATTGTGACACCTAAACATAATTGCTCCTAGGAAATAAATTGCAATTCTGACAGATATAGACCCCAAATGAAAATGGTCTGACACTAATGGACATAGGGTAGAATTTTGTGATAGTGAGTGAATGAATATATTAGCATTCATATTTTGCCAAACAGAAATTCCCCAAACCTAAAAGCCAATATTGAGAACTTTATTGACCCAGAGTATGGATTTTGTGAGGAAAGGTTTCAGAAGGATACTTTAAAGGCTGATGAACCAACCTTATTTTAAAGCAGTCATTTATCTTGCTATTTTCAGTGAATTTTTTTATAATCCATGCGAGTTCCATAGACATGTTGGAAAGTTCTTTACACTCCAATGTCTCTCTATTCAAGAATTATTTCCATTTCAAACAGTATGATACAACATCAGTTTGAGGGATTATAAAAACCCCACAAAATCCAATTTAATTCCATTCATAAATGGAAAAAAAGAGGCAAAACCAGTTTTGTCCTTTAGGAGTTTGTAATCTCTCAAATTTGAGATATCATTTGGGATATTCTCCCAAAATCCAAGTAAGAAAAGTGAAAATAACAGTCTGAAGACAGTTTATCAGAGGACAAAATAGCATGTATTCAGAAAAAGAAAATGAAATTGGACAAATCCCAAGTGGAAATAGGAAGAGCCATGATGGGTATGAGAGCAAGTTTTAACATGTCATTAAATGATGGTTTGCATGCAAGAAATAGTTAAAGACAACATTGAGGGCATGTGTGCTTAGAAAAAGAGGTGGTCTTAGTACATAGCAAGACTTTGATATATTTAATAAATATGTATTTACAAAGCATCTTCTATATATGTGGCACTGTGTCAGGTTCTGAGGTTAAAAAGGTAACATATGACTTCAAGTTCAAAATGAATCCATAGTGTGATGTGGAAACCAAAAAAATGGAATGCTATTATTAGACTTCATTAAGAGAGGCAGAATTTACAGAAAGAAATAGTACTATACTTTGCTCTGGTCAAGCCATATCTGAGATCTTGTGTTCTGTTTCACTCATCATGTTTTTGGGGAAAAAATAGACAAGCTAGAGAACTTTCAAAAGAAGGAAGCCACAATACAGTATAAATTGGTCCCTTGGAAGAACTGAGAATATTTAACCCTGAGTAAAGAAGACCTTTCCTTTATCATTATTGTGATAGGCATAGGTTTTAGGTATAGGTTTTAGGTAGATAATACTTATCCTATTAAGGAGTCTATCTCTTCCAATATTTTCCTGTGTCTTTATTAACATAGATATGGATATTGTATATTAAAGTGGTATTTTTGCAATTATCAATGTAACTCCATGATTTCTGTTCTTGTTGTTCCAAGTAACTCTTCTACATCATGATTTTCTTCATCACAGTTTCAATATATCATGGGTCAGCATAAGAAATTAAATGGGATTTTTTTGAGGGTTTTGTAGAAGAGACATATGATATGCAAAGGCCAGCAGATAACACAGAAAAAATGATAGAAACTCAGAAATTCATAAAATAGCCTATCATCTAATACTTAACCAAAATTTAAAATAAGGTACTGCAAATACTCCATAAAAGAATAGGAAAAAATTCTGACTTCTCTAGTACAAAGGGAAAGCCAAAAATTTAATATGTTTTTTTCCATATCATGGGGTGGAGGGCACTAACCCCTGTGATATGGAAAGGATACTTTTAACGTGCTCTATTATATTGATAGTTTTTAAAATTATTGAGCCAATCCTGGATTTCTATTATAATTTACAGCTGGCCATTGAATGGTTTTTATGATATGTGACTTTAGCATTGTTGCTAATGCTTTTTTTCCCCATTTGGAGGATTAGTATTCATAATAGATATTGGTCTATGGTTTTCCTTCTTTATTTTGAATCTCCCTGATGTTTAGGTATCAAGTTCATAATTGTATCATAGAAAACCATAATGTAATAAGGAGAACCTAAATGTCACATTTCAAGAAATTATGGAAGAAAACTGTCCACATTTATTTGATCCAGAAAAAAAGTAAAAATAGGGAAAAAATCAATTGATTTTCAGGGTATGCCATGATTGTCATATTATTTCTCCATAACATTTTGTCAATTATTTTATATGAAATGTTTTACACTGTACTTTTTTCAGACTTTGTTTTAATTTTTAAATTGACTTTTAGAAATATAAACTTCTGTTTGGCCCATTCTAATTTTTAATCAGCCTTTTAGTTGAGATTTTATATCTCTTGTTTGTTGTTGTTTGGTTGTTTCAGTTGTATCTAATTCGTCGTGACCCCATTTGTTTTTTGTTTTGTTTTTGTTTTTGGAAAAAGATACTAGAATGTTTTTGTCATTTTCTTCTTCAGCTCACTTTTTAGATGAGGAAATGAAGTAAACAAAGTTAAGTGAGTTGTCCAGGGTTACATAGCTAGTGTCTGATACTGTGCCTCCTAGTTGTCCCTTCTATACCCTTTACTAAACTATTAATTCTCCTACCCAGTTTTTCTTCCAGAGCTCTCTTTTTTATTCTATTTCTTTTAAATAACAATTTAATTATAAAATTATTTTTAACTTAAAAATAACCCATCCTTCATTTCTTCTATTCTAACTGACTTTATTACTAAGCTGTGTTCTCTTCTTTGGGACTTCTTTGGGACTTCTTTTGGAATCATTCTCTTCTTCTGAGCTTTTGATTTGATCATCCTTGTACTACCATAGCATAATTGTGAGAATCTTTTTATTTGCTCATACATTCTCTCAGCTTTCCTTTCTAAATAGGTACTCTATGTTCAAATCAGGTAATGCACACTTATGGCAGAATGTCTGGGCCTTATTTCATTCTAGTTTCCTCCCCCCCCCCCCCAGGCTCCTATTGCTAATTTCACTAGATATTAAGTGCGATATTCTTTGATGATTTCAGAAGTGGCAAGAGTCAAGGACATGAAAACTTTTAGTATGTCCAAAAAGTTGTAATACAGGGTGATCTGTTAGGGATCCTCCTTGTTTGAGTTTTGCATTTGTGCATTTTCTATTTTACATACCATTAAGATCCTTTCTTTGGACCAAATTTTCATACAAGAAAGGAAGGATCTATAACTTTGGTTTATAATTCATCTACCAGTTCCTCCTCCCCACAGGGATGCCATGAAAAATAGTTAACTTAAAATATTTATTATCTTAACTAATTTTCTGGTCAGATATTTTTGTACATATAGATCCTTTTTCTTTCTCTTTTATCTCTTTGGAATATAGACCCAAGAGTGGTATTTCAGGTTGAAAGGCTATGCACAGTTTATAGCTTTTGGGCATGGTTCCAAATTGTCTCCAGAATGGTTAGACCAGTTCACAATTCCACCAACGTCATTATTAATGCATTTTCCCCACATTCCCTCCAACATTAGTCATTTTCCTTTTCTGTCAGATTAGCTAATATGCTAGGTGTGAGGTGGTACCTCAAAGTTGTTAAAAGGTGCATTTCTCTAATCAGTTGTGATTCAGAGCATTTAAAAAAAATTTTTTTAAACCCTTAACTTCTGTGTATTGACTTATAGGTGGAAGAGTGGTAAGGGTAGGCAATGGGGGTCAAGTGATTTGCCCAGGGTCACACAGCTGGGAAGTGTCTGAGGCCAGATTTGAACCTAGGACCTCCCGTCTCTAGGCCTGGCTCTCAATCCACTGAGCTACCCAGCTGCCCCTCAGAGCATTTTTTTAATGACTTTAAATAGCTCTGATTTTTTTTTTCTGAAAACTACCTGTTAATATCCTTTGACCACTTACCAATCAATTAATATTTTTTATGAATGTGCCCCAATTCTCTACATATATTCGGGGGAAAAGGCCTTTATTAGAGAAACTTGAAATAAAATTTCCCCTTTTGGGGAAAAAAAACAACAACCCTATATCTTAAATATATGGATGCCTTGCTGGAATGCAAGGAGGAAAAAGGTACGATGTGATATTTGGGAATCAATGAGTATTTCAATCAATTGATTTGGAATGTATATTATACAAATGGGATAATATGAAAAATAAGTTTGAAAAGTAAGTTCGAACTAATTTATAGAGAGTCTTAAATGTCTGGCTAAGAAGCTTGTGAGTTATCCCTGAGGCAACAGGGAGTTATTGAAGGTTTTTAAGCAAAGGAGTGACATGTTCAGACATATGCCTTAAAGCAGTTATTTTGGCAGCTGCAGCTAAAGAGAGAGTGGATTAGAAAGAGGACAGTCTGGAAATAGGGACATTAATTATGAGGCAACTATAACTGTTCAGGTATGAAATAATGAGGATCTGAACTAGACTGGTGACTCTGAGTAGGGAGAAGGGAACAAATAGACGTAAGACATGCTTTGAGTTAGAATGATCAAAACTTGCAAGTGCTCAGATGTTGGGGATGAGGGAAAGTAAAAATTCAATGATGGAAGTTTTCAAATCTGGGTAACTGAGATGACAACAATGCCTTTTACAGAAATAAGAAAATCCAGAGGAGGGATAGGTTTATGGAAATGTTGATAATTTAAGTTTTAGAAATGTTAGTTTGTTAATATAATAAGTAATGGAAGTGGAGATATTCATTACATAGCTGGAATTTAAGGGAAAAGTTCAAGAGAGAAATTAGTACTCTATTTGCATTGATTTGATAATTGAACCATTATGACCAAATGTGATTGCTTTCAAAAGAGAGCACAAGAGTGCCTAGATCTGAACCTTATAGGCTACCCATACTTTGGGAATGAGAGCTGGATGATGATTTAGCAAAGGTGACTGAGGTATGATCAAGCCAGAGGAAAAAAGTAGCAAAGCAAACTTACGGATGCCAAGAGAAGAAGATATGATAAACCACATCATATCAGTAAAAGAGCCATCAAGTATGAAGTCTGAGAATGACTCAAGATTTAGAAATTAAAAAATCCTGGGTAACCTTTAAGAGAATATTTTCAGTCCATTAATGGGTTCAGAAAGCCCATTGCAGGTTTTGATCAACTGAATGCACAAATAAAACAAGGAGAGATGGGGAAGACTGGCAGTTGCAATTAAGGAAAACAATAGATTTAAGAGAGGCAGAGAGAGAGAGAGAGAGAGAGAGAGAGAGAGACAGAGAGACAGAGAGACAGAGAGACAGAGAATGACAGGAGATTGCGAATAGAGAAGGGAATATCAAAGTTCAAGATTATAGTTTTGAATGAGGAGTATTGATGGGAGCAGAGACATTTGATGAACTGGAAGACATGGCATTTGAGGGAAATGTAAAAATCTTCTCTAGTGAAATGGACACTATTCTGAGTCATCTTCATGGCCCCGTACCAAAGAATCTTTCAGGTAATGTGTTTTGGCAGCAATCATCAAGGAGGAATTCTAACTCCTTTCATCTCTATGCTAGTGAATGTGCAGGCTCTTCTCCATTTCTCCTATAAATATCACCAGCAGCAATTGAGTTACCTGCTGGCTGAATTATCCCTTTTGCAAGGCTCTTCCTACCTTTTTGAGTAAAGGTTTCCCTTATTAATTTTACCAGCCAGCATTCACTTAGCATTTGCTTTGAGGGATAATTGACAGGCAAGGTGACACCCGCCTGAAAGAAAGCCATAAATCAGAAATAATTTCCAAAATTGGCTGAGGGGCTGAAGTGTTGAATAGGCAAATACAGGTAAAAATCTCTTTATTAGGGATGACAGGAACAGCAAATGTCAGCGAAGTGTTTCCTAATGTACTGGAGATTAATTTTGTGGCCCTTTTTAAGGAGATTTTGTATTTGTGTGCCACCGTTCTCTAACAAGCCTCTCTGTGCTATGTTCCATAGGTGAGAAGAAAATATTGTTTCAGTTTTAATTGAATAACCATTCCACTCCAGAGAGGAAGGTTAGTCTTTTCCTTTAGACTTTCTTTATTTCAATACTACAAAAGTACTCTGACTTATTGGTATTCTTTCTTTATCATTTTAAGTAGTAGATGGCTTATAAGTGAGAATCCTGAAGACTCAGTAAAAATAATTTGGTTTTTTTTAAGTCCAAAATTCTTTTAAAGCACTCTTATAATATCTTTTTTCCCCTTTTAATAGAAAGTCATCTTCCTTTGGAAAGTGGAATTTAACATTTTTAATGTCTTTCACCAGATTGAATGATGCCCTTCCATTTAAGAAGAGGAAAAATAAAAGCTAAATCCATTATATTGGGGCTAATGGTAAAATGGAGAATCATAGGCAGAACCACTCAAAACAAGATTAGACTTGAAGTCAAAGGACCTGGATTAAAATTTACATTTTTTTTACTTACCAGTATGACTTAGGCAAACAACTTAGCCTTAAATTCCTAATCTATTACATGTGACTTGTTTAGATGGTCACAAAGGTACTGTCCATCTCTATATGTATAATCACTAATCCAAATAGAAGAAATGACCCTCTCACAAAATCTTTTTTTTTTATATGCAGATACTTGCCCTTCAAAAAAAGATTTGTTGATTCCCCCTTCACAAAAAATCCACTATTTAAAGACAT
Source organism: Gracilinanus agilis (assembly GCF_016433145.1). Classification (NCBI taxonomy): domain Eukaryota; kingdom Metazoa; phylum Chordata; class Mammalia; order Didelphimorphia; family Didelphidae; genus Gracilinanus; species Gracilinanus agilis. Next base: position 591,183,536 of record NC_058131.1, on the reverse strand, counting down.
TCTATAAGTTACAGCTGGTAACAGCAAGATGGAAGAACAGAAAATAGGATGAAAATTATATGCCAGGAAAAATTATATACCAATAAATGCTGAAAAGTCTAGGCTCTAACACAGCATATAGCTCATCCTGGAAGTTTTTCTTTCTAACAATTCACTAAAGGGAATGAAACTTAAAATTTTCTATGGTGTAGTGCACAAAGAAGACTTATTTTCAGAAAATCAAGGAATAGGGACATCTGCTAGCTGTCTCTGGAGACACATAATCCTTTGAGCATTAGCAGATTCTTTTAAAGATATTCCTGAGGGTAAGGCTCAAAGTGTGTAATACGAATATTCAATCTAAGACACAAAAAAGAAATAATGATTCTTTACACACAACCATAATGATAGCCACATGGATTGGTTGTTTGCTACCTCTCAACTCTCTAACTCACTCCTGGACTTTAATTTATACAGTGTCCTAAGCTAAGTGATCCTGAAAACTAAAGAACACTAAGAAGTCCATACGTCCATGATTTGAGAGTCAGTGGTGTCAGAATTAGTGAGGATTCCCCCTCACTACCCATGCCTTCTTGCATAAACATCAATAAGGTTAAATATTGTTTATATTGACTAGTGGTTTGATGTTATATCGAACACTGAAATTTCAGTGTTTCTTTGTTCTTAAAAATCACACCTTAAAGTTGCTCTCTCTACCACAAGGTTAAAGATATAGGCAGAGCCAGAGGTGGTTCTATTAAAATGACTCGTTTTTTATTCCTGAAGGAAAAAAAATCTTCAGTTTTTAGAGCTACTATAATATGATACTTTCATCCAGTTTAAATTTTAGAAACAATGATCAATCTGTATCACAAATAATACAGAACAACTCAAGCGTACCCCTCTCAAAACAACATATTCTGAGAGTATGAACACTACTTTTTTCATGCAGGCTTTTCTTTAGCAATTAAAATAATCCACAGTTTTCTTATTTAATATACATTGTAGATATTTTAAGAGGAAAGGAAAAAGTTATAGATATGGATCAATTACTATCTGTGATTGAGGTGGATCAATTCATTTGTCGGGATGATAAAGGTAAAAGACGTGGATTTGCTACCTTAAAAAGCTGGTAAGTTGTAAAATCCAATGTCTCTGTCTGTCTCAGGCTGACAGGCCAAAATGGCTGCCTGCAGACATGAATGTCTCGATAATGCAATCTGACTTGTGTAGTAAATTAACAAAAAAGGTTTAATATTATATATAAACAGGGAAAGGGATTGGGAAGGAGGGCCAAGGCAAACCCTAACTCTAAAACCTCTAAATGCTCTTCCCATCAACTAAGGGATTCGTATGAATCCGTCTTCTGTGACTTGTAGCTAATAACACCCTCACCTCTCTGTCTGTACCCCAAAAAATCCTAGCTAGCTATCCTGTCTATGGCTACTCCAAACCAGTTTTTGGTAAAGACAATAGAGTTCAGGTTGCTGAATTAGAAGGGTGACTGAATGTCAGTTCAACCACACCTCTCCAGGAAAATCAGTTAAACCTCCAAAAAGATCTCCCTCCAAGTTCTGAACCAAAGAGGAACTCATCTCTCTCTCAGCTTCAAGTCCTTTCCTTTTATTCTTCCCTGACACTCTTTTGGAACCCTCTCTTTTTAAGTTCTATCCATGAGCTACTCAGATTCCAGCCTGTATCCTTTTGCACCTTATCTTCCTCTTTCCCATTTCCAATAAAGGTGAGGACAGAGTAGAGGTATAAATGGGATTTTGGGGGCAGAGGATAAGGGCCCCAAATTGTGACTTTAACAAGCAATATTTGATGTTCATTCTCTTTTAGGGGTTGGGAATGGAGGATGGAATTTGAGACAAGTGAAGTCACTGTATGGCTTAGTGAGAATAGAAGCTTAATCTAATCTATCATCTCCTGGTTTCCTTTTTTAACTATTTTTTCTTGTGAAAAATTAAATCATATTGTTTCTATGGGAAGAAAATGTCATTAGTGCCCTCAAAGGTTGAAGAATGAAGAAGTTGTCAAAGGGTGGAAAATTTTCCCAGAATGAGAGTCTTAAAGGGTGAGAAATATGGAATTTTAATTCTCTAAGGAAGGTATTAGATTAGATAAGGAATGTATTAAATGCAAAGGAGTAACCTGGTGTTGGTGGAGGTGTATTAGGAAGAGTCCATAATAAAAGAGAGATGGAAGGTGAGGACTGGAGAAGCAAGTTATATTTCTGATTCCTAAGTTTCCCAATCAGAGGCCAAGATGGTGGAACCCAAATCTACATCTGGCTTAGGGGTAGGAAAAGGGCCAAGACCTGAGTGTCCTTTTCTTCTCTCACTCAGTATGAGCCTATGTTCTCAGTGCTGATTGTGGTAGCTCATGAGATGAATTGTAAGATGCCTCCTTGTATTCCTTGAACTAGCAGCATCCTTGTAATAGCTTTTTCTTCCTCTACTTATGTTGAGATTGTGGAGAGTGGGTATATCAAGGGTGGGTAAGACAGAAGAGGGATCCAGCCACTAAGGAAATGCTAATAGGCCATGCCTGCTTCTGTAATGCCTCTGCCTCATCCTTCCCCAAAAGACTATCCAAAATTTTACATTTGATGTGTGACTTAAATTTTCTCAAAAAATGGAGGGAGAACACTGTAGTAAGGAGAACTCGAGGGCTTGTTGTTCCTGTTTTTGAGGAAGAACAATGACATCACAGGTTGATATCTTGACTTGCCTTTGAATTCGATTTAAGTGAGGCAATATTACCCAAAGTCTTACTCACCAAAGTCCAGTGACAAGATGAAAATCAGGATGACCCAAGATGTGTTGGATTCTTCGATTATCTGGCCAACTTCTAAGCACACCACAATGCCTATTTCAGGTGCCTTTATGGAACAAACTGTTCTCATCTATCCATTCCACTGGGGGACATCTTCACATGCTTGAAGTAAACATTCTTCCAAATCACTGAGAGGTTGAAGGTCTACTGGTTACCCCCAACCTGGCTTAGTCCATCTGCTTAGATGGTTTTACTGAGGTATATAGCTGCTTTGCATGCTATAGCTTTTTGGAGTCACAAGTGACAGCAGGGAAAAAGATGGATACTCAGAGTAGATGAGCAGCCCTGAAAAGGGCTCAGCAAGCTCTCAGACTAGAGTTGCTAGTTCTCCCTGAATACCCCATACTTCTGGCTCAAAGACCAGGTATGACTGGAAGGACTAAGGTAACACAATGTCTATTTATCTATTTGATCTGGTCCCTGACACCAAAGACAACCTTTTTTGGAAGACCTGGTTCCTGATGTTCCAAAGTCCAGAGGGAGGTGAAATTTCTTTTTTTTCCTTTTAGACTGGTTTATGATAAATAAAAGGAATACTTTTTTTAAAAAAATTATTCTCATTCAGGAATAGATTAACAAGAAACAAGATACAGACACTTTTACTTTGGATATCATAAATGGCCTTTTGAAATGTAGCTCTAGATTCTGTTTTCTATAGGGAATTAACTTCACTCCCTATTTTGACTGCATTCTTTTTTATATTTTATTTTTTTAATTGATTAATGAAGAAAATTTTTTCATGGTTACATTATTCATGTTCTTTCACTCCCTCCAGCCACCTTTAGCCAATGCACAATTCCACTAGGTTTTACAGGTGTCATTGATCAAGACCTATTTCCATATTATTGATATTTGTACTAGGGATCATTTAGAGTCTGAGAGGTGAAATATCAATGACTTCACTGTAAGAGTGCTGTATTTCCAGTGAGAGAACTAGGTTCTATTCTCAGTTCTAATTCTTGAACTCTAATTTCTCTTTTGCAAGTTGGTCAAGGTGATCACTGAATATTCTTCTGACTCCAATGATCTGCAAGTCTATGAATTTCAGCTATATTGGAACTTAGCTCAGCCAAAATATCAGATGTAGAGCAAAAATAGCTCAATGGAGATAATAAGAAGGTCATGGTATACTGGAATCTCTGTTTCCTCCATTGAATTGTGATGATTTCAAACCAGCCAGCTCACAAAGCCTTTCATATTTCTTGATCCAGGCACAATTGGTATGTATGCTCCATGTACCAATATTCCTAATTACACCTAAGAATAAATAAAAAAAACCAATCATTTTAAAATTATTTTCATGTTCAGACTTTAAATAGTATTAATGCCATTTTTCCTTTGTCTGTTTTAGAATATAACATCATTCCATGTGGGACTATTGAGAAAATCTCAAAAATCAGCACTTGGGTTCCATGGAAAACATGGTTCAGGAGAATTTATATTGTCAAAGTATTCACTGCGTTGAGTTCCTCATGATAAGAAATTTCAATTCTTAAAAGACTATTACATGGGAGCAGCTGGAAAGCTCAGTGGATTAAGAGCCAGGCCTAGAGATGGGAGATCTTATATTCAAATCTGGCCTCAGACACTTCCTAGCTGTGAGACCCTGGGCAAGTCACTTCACCCCCTTCATTGCCTAACTCTTACTGCTTTTCTGCCTTAGAACAAATACACGGTATTTATTCTAAGACTGAAGGTGAGTGTTTAAAAAATCATTATTACATAGTTACTTTGAGATCATTTGTTATTTTTAAATGCTACTTTACCTAGAGTTCCTCTCAAAATAACATAATATTTTAATTTTTTTGATGATTATTATAATAATTTCATATACAAATAATTTTATTTTATAAAATATTTTGCACATTGTTTTATTTGAATTTCATAATAAGAATTTGAGTTAGGCACAATAGATTTACCCATTTTATAGATAAAAAAGATTCAGAAATATGATGTGACTTGCTTATGATCATACAACTAGTTATTACTAGAGAAGGTTTTGAACTGAACCTGTGTGATACCAAATCTGGCATTTTATCAATTATTCCAATACGATTACTTATTAGATAAGAACCATAGGAAATCAACATGTGAATATGATATTCAGTTCTCTTGTAAGAAAAATTTACCAAGAAGTAACTTTGAACATTGTAGTAGGTAACTTGCAAATATAAATGGATCTGAATTAGGTCATGTTCTAGTTATCAGAATTTCCTTCTATTTTTAACTCTAAAATAACATGGTATTTTAATTTTCTTTATATTATTTCTGTATATTCTGAATAATTTCATTTATAAATAAAATTTGGGAATTTCTATGTACTGATACTCCAACTTACAATTTGTAGAGAAGACATCACTTCTTGCTACTGTATAGCAAGTTTTTTTTTTTTTTCTATAGCACAAAATGTTATTTGGTGCTTACTGAACTCAAACACCCATCATGAGCACTTATTCCCAATCATTTACTCTCCCCTAATTCTTACAGTCCACTTTATGCCTCAAGTCTAATCAATAACAACTCTATGAAACAACATTCCGACAGTAAAGATGTTGAAATTTCCCTTAATAGCTCTTTTAAAAGGAGGTTTTAATTAATCCCATGCTTTTCTGTATGATTATCAACTTTACAGTGTGATGACTGCACAGGAAGCTCCAAGACCCTTTGCCTTATGTCTGCAGACTGTTGGGTTACAAAAACAGTTTTTCATTTCTTGTCACTGCTTCCCATTAGCCTACTGATTAATCCTAAAGTGTCTTTCCTCCTCTCAGATCTTCTGATGCTCTGTGAATTCCAATTAATGAATTTGTTTTTCTTTCTACCTAAGAAATTGCATAGTCCTTTCCTGTGCCCAATGGCATTTCTATTCTTTTTTGGCTTAAATAGGGGAAATCAAATTCTTAGAATAAGGCTCTTATCTCCATCTGGGCCAGTAAGAACCACATGAAGAAAAAGTTTGTCCCATAGATAGAGACTATATACTCAACTTCAAGTTTTAGACATAGAAATGCATGCCACAGACTGCAATAGAATTGTGAATGTTTCAATTCAAACTTATCACTTCTACTGGATATGTTTGTGGGAATGCAGGGAGAATGGAAAACCTATGCTTTACTAATGAAAAGTAGGAAAATGACGTCATCCTTCTGTACCAAGATGGCACGATCAACACTGCTTATCTAGGCAAAAGATACTATAGTACACCTTCTTTTAACTGCTTCAAGTATAAAACCATTGCCCTTTATGGTTGGATGACCCTAAAGAAATATACATATACAGATTTTTTTTTCTGAGCAGGAATAATAAGACTCTCTGTGTGTCATGGACCTACCACCAGTCTACATGTTTAGCAAGAAGGCTAGGATTTTATATAACTGTGTTGCTACTTTCATTGTCCTTTCAATTAATTTTCATTGTGATAGAATATGTTGGAGATTACCTGTCTGTCTATCTATCTATCTATCTATCTATCTATCTATCTATCTATCTATCTATCTACATATGTGAATAAATATATATATATATATAACATTCATTTTTAAATTTAAATTTCCAAATGCTGCCCCCCTCAAACTACTCCCTCAGCTGTTGAGAAATCAAGCAATATAATACCCAGTATATATATGAAATTATATAAAACATATTTCTATACTAGCCATGATACAAAAAAAGAGGCAAGAAAAACAAAGGAAGTAGCAGAAAATATGTTTCAATCTATTCTCAACGTTCATCAGATTTCTCTCAGGAAAGGGATAGCATTTTTCATCATGGGTCCTTTGAAATGATCATGGATCATTGTATTGATCAGAGTAGCCAAGTCTTTCATAGTTAATCATCATTTTAACATTGTTACACTATTAACTACTGTAATTATTATTACTGAGTACAGTATTATCCTGGTTCTGCTCATTTCACTTTGCATCTCAGTTTATATGTCTTCTAGATTTTTCTATGCTCATCTTCTTTGTCATTTCTTATAGCATAATAGTACTTTATCACAATCATATACCACAACAAGTTTATTTAATCCCTCACTGACACTTATCCTTTCAATTTCCAATTCTGTCACTACAAAAAAGAGCTGCTATCAATAATTTTGTACATATATATCATTTTCCTTTTTCTTGCATATTTTTGTAATACAGAACTTGTAGTGGTATTCCTGATTCAAAGGGTATACAATTTTATAGACCTTTGGACATAGTTCCAATTATTCTCTAGGATAGTTTGGAACATTTCCAACTCTACCGACAATGCATTAGTGTAATTATTTTTCCACATCCTCTCCAGACTTTGTAATTTTCTTTTTCTGTCATGTTAGTCAATATGATAGATGTGGGGTTATTTCAATCAGTATTTATCTAATTTTTAATGCTTTAGAATATTTTTCATATGACCATTCAGAGCCTTGGTTTCCCATTCTGAACACTGCCAGTTCATATCCTTCACCATTTATCAATTGATGAATGATTCTTATTTTGATAAATTTGTCTGTTTCCTAAATTATTTAAAAGTTAGGCCTTCATCAAATAAACTTGCTATAAAGTTATTCCACCCAGTTACTTCTAACTTGGCTACAATGGTTTTGTTTCTGGAAAGCCTTTCTACATTCATGTAACTAAAATTATCCTTTGTACGTCATATTATCCTCTCTATTTCCTTTTAGTCATAAACCCTTCCCTTATCCATAGATGTGAATGGTAAAATTTTCCATGCTTCACTAATTTGCTTATGCTATCAACATTTATGCCCAAATCATGTGCCCATTTTGACTGATCTTGGAATATGATATAAGATGTTGGTCTATGCTTAGCTTTTGTCAGTGTTCTTTCCAGTTTTCCCAAAATTTTAAAAAAATGTTTTATATGTGAATATGATTTTTAATAATTGCTTTCTGTCATTTTGCAACCCATGTTCTCTCCCTCTTGCTTACCTCCCCCAACCTCCTTGAGACAGCAGGTAATGTGATGTAGTTTGTACATGTGTCATCACAAATATTTCCATGTTCATCATGTTCTGAAAGGAGACACATTTTGCTTACACTAGAGAAAAATTCATGAAAGAAACAAGGTGAAGAATGGTATGCTTCAATCTGCGTTCAGACTCTGTCACTTCCTTTTATGGTGGTGGATAGGCTTTTTCTTTTCATGTATCCCTTGGATTTGTTCTGGATCCTTGAATTACTGATAGTAGTACAATGAAAGTTGGTTATTGTATACTATTGCTGTATAATGTTTTCCTAGTTCTATTCACTTCACATTACATCACTTCATATATCTTTCCAGCTTTTTTCTTTGTTTTTTCTTATTTCTTATAGCACAATAGTATTCCAGTAGTTTTTGTTGGATAGTGAGTTCTTATCCACTCATGTTCAGAATTTTGGAATTGTCAAAAACAAGGTTATTATGATCATTTATCTCTATACATGATGTAACTAATCTATGCCACTGATTATCCACTCAATTTCTTAGCTTGTATCAGATTGTTTTGATTGATTACTACTCTGTAACATAGTTTGAAATCTGATATTTCTAGGACAGATTTCTTGATTTTTTTTTCATTAAATACCTCGACATATTGACCTTTTGTTTTATTGACACTACTAAAGATGCTTATATATATGCATATATATGCACAAATGATGTGTCAGTCATTCTCTAAACACAAGTTTCTAAAACTCTGCTTTGTGTCTATTTACATATCGTTTCCCCCAAAATAATGTAATTATAAATTCACAAAGTGGCCAAACTAATAGGAAAAATAATTGCAATCTAATGGCTTTAGAACCTTGGTACTACAGTATTTGAAATAATTTCTACAAAGAAGTAAGGATGGCTTAATGATCCCAGAGTTAGTAATACTCTTGGCCTGTATTGTCATGGAGCACAATCATTCCCAGGCTACCTTCATCAGGATTCCATCACTAGGATATTTCTTTCTTCAGGCTCACTTTTCTACCCAGTCTGTAAATGTGAATGATTAGACTCTTTGAGGAGTAGACTGATCCTTTTTCACAGCATAACTACACCATTCTCAGGGTTCTTTATGCCACACACCTTCCCTCAACTATCTTCTACGTGGCTATTTTTTGTCCCATATGAAAATAATTTGGTGAAATTGCTTATAAGGGTTAAAAATTAAGGTTGGACTAAATATATTAGAATGTGGTCACCAAAATTAATATATATCAAGTCAAATGACTTTTTAGCAATATTTATTTATAAAATAGAGGAAAAGAGTGAAAGTAGAGAAATGAGAAAAAGGATAGAGACAGTTTCTATCCTATCATGCTAGATAATTACTATGGCTGGGTTCAAGCCAGGCAGGGATCTTTAACCCTCCACTGGGGACCATGAGTCAGAGGGGTCAGTGGTGAATAAAGCAAAGGTTCTAGCCACAGTGTCTTCTCCAAGACAGAGGCCATCTCAGGAAGCTAGTTCCTCCAGGAGCCTGGAAAGGAGTCAGTCTTTTTCTTTTTATTCATTCATTCATTCATTCATCTATTTATCTATTTATTTTTTAGAAAATATTTTTCCATGGTTAAATGATTCATGTTCTTACTTTCTCCTTGCCAATCCTCCCCCCACCCCATAGCCAATGTGCATTTCTACTGGTTTCTTCATGTGTCATCAATCCAGACCTATGTAAGAATTAAGAGAGTCAGAGACCAATGTTTGATCAAGGGGAGATAGAGAGTCTATGAGGTGAGACTCTCTTCTAGCAAAGAATGCAAATGAAAGTATGTCCTAATTAGTAGGGAACTGCCCTTAATAAACTGCCTTCTTATGAGCTGCAAGTTGGGTTCATTTAAGTCTTGGAACCCAAAAAATGTTTCCCCAGCTTCAACAAACCTATCTAAATATGTTGAGGGGTGTTCATTTATCTCTTGCCTTAACTTTTCTAATTTTCCCCAGGAATCAGGATGCTTAGCAAAGGATTTCATAGCTTCTACAAGATCTTCCCTAGCTCTTCTTAGGTATACTAGGTTTTGATCACTGTTTAATTCTAGATTTTCATAATATTGTGGCCAATATATTAAATTTGTGTTCCTACGGGTCTCCTCAATAAATTGTGCTTTCTCTGCTGTTATAAATAAATCAGAAAGAAGAACTTCAATGTCCGAAAATGTGGGATCAAAAAGTCTTAATGCTCTCTTAAATTCTTTTATGACCTTGAAGGGATTTAAATAAAAGGCAGTTGTCTAGATCTGCAGCAGTGAATGGCTTATGTCTTTTTATATGGAGAAATCCAGAATCTGGCTGCAAAATTGTGTGATCAATAATTGGTAATACTGGTACTGCTGGTGCTGTTGCCCCTTCCTCTATATTCTTTGCTGTGTCTTTATGTGCTTCAGTTATTTGTATTACTATTTCTATTTTGTCTCCTGCTGTGATCCCTTTTCCCCCCTTTCAATTGAGCATTCTCTTCAAGTAACTTTGCTATTTCCTTTCTTAATGTCATTATCAATACAGTGCTATCATCCTTGTGACCTAGCAATTTGTGCACTAAAATTTTTAAGGACCAATATAAGAGGAGGAATGAGATGATGAATGCAATTGTGGTTGGAATGAAAGCAAAGACTCGACCTATTTCTAGCTTCAACCATTGGCAGAAATGATATATTTCTATGATTCCCATTGTGTAACTTGGGATTACTATGATTCAGAAATTATAAATCATAGTCTAAAAGTTGTATAGTAATGTAAGGATTCCCATCATGGTACAAATTGTTTTCCCCACTGATGGATACATTGTACCAGTTTGAATGTAAAATTTCTATGGTACTGTGCCTTTAAATTTTCTTTTCTAAGTTTGTTCCCTTTGCTATGCTGTAAGTAGGAGAAAAAATGGCTGCCGTCTGGTTCAAAAAGAGGTTTTTTCCCCCTCAGAATTATTTAGGTACTTTACCTAAGCTGGCTCTGCCAAAAACTGTAATAATAAAATTGTAACAATGAAGAGAGTCTCTGCCAAAACTGCAATAATAATGAGAGTCAAGTAACCAATGTTATAATAGAAGGGAGAGAGAGAGTCTATGAGGTGAGACTCTCTTCTGGCTCTCCCCTCCCACTGAATATAAACTGAGAGACTTCGAGGGGGTGTCACCCTGAAACTGGGTGACTTGGATGGTTGTGCTGCCCCAAAGGAGTTGGAGGCGATGCTTCCCTATGAGGTATGTGGTACTCCAATCCATTTCTGAATGAGGGCAGGGTTCACACAAGCCTCCCCTGAGACCAGTCAAGTTCATAGCAGGTGGTCTGGCTCCAAGATGGAAGCAGCTAGTCCAACCTGTGTTTCCTCTCTCTCTCTCATTTTCTCTCAGGCACTCTGGAACACTATCTGACTAATGAATGACTTTTATTAATCACAATTCAGGGATTAGGGAAAGGGGTGAAGGGCAGAGGGATTTTGGGGTGCCCTCTTCTCTATTCCAATGGGGTCTATCACTTAGGAGGGAATGTTTGGGGTTCCCACTCCCAAGATTCTTCTCCCCCCCCTTCCGCTTCTGTTTCTATTTTTATCCTTTTCTATAATTGTAAGTTTTGACTGAAAGAGGGTCTCTCAGCAAGGTTGGGTAATAGGGGAAGGAGACTAAAAAACGATTGCTCCCAAAATGTAGTCCAAAAACTTATCTTACTTGGTGATTGAAGTCTTGCTGGGTGAGATGTGATGGAATCTTTGACCAGGGAATCAGGGTTTCAATGTCAAAAGAAAGATCCTCAGGAAGCCCTCAGGACTGGATCTGAGCTGGGATGTCCTCTGCTGGAACCCTTTTCCTCCTCCTTCCTCCTCTGGAGAATTACCCAGAATTCTCTCTGGGCTCAACCTTCACCAACTGTCACCAACTGTCAGCCACTCCTTCTCTGGCTCCTTTTGTCCCATCCCCCTTGTACAAATCCCATCCTTACACTTTTTTTCCATATTATTGATAGTTGTACTAGGGTGGTCATTTAGAGTTTACTTCCCAATTCATGTCCTCATCAACCCATGTGTTCAAGCAGTTGTTTTTCTTCTGTGTTGTAACTCCTTTAGTTCTTCTTCTGAATGTGGGTAGCATTCTTTTCCATAAATCCCTCAGAATTGTCCTGGATCATTGTGTTGCTGCTATTACAGAAGTCCATTACAATCTATTTCACTACAGTGTATCGATCTCTGTGTACAATATTCTCCTGGATCTGCTCCTTTCACTCTGCATCAATTCATGGAGGTCATTGGAGTTCACAATGAAATTCCTCCAGTTTAGTATTCCTTTGAGCATAATAGTATTCTATCACCAGCATATACCACAATTTGTTCAGCCATTCCCAAATTGAAGGGTATGCTCTCATTTTCCAGTTTTTTGCTACCATGAAGACTACGGCTATAATTATTATTTTTTTTTAGATTTTTTTTTTAATTTTAAACCCTTTAGCTTCTGTGTATTGACTTATAGGTGGAAGAGTGGTAAGGGTATGCAATGGGGGTCAAGTGACTTGCCCAGGGTCACACAGCTGGGAAGTGTCTGAGGCTGGATTTGAACCTAGGACCTCCCGTCTCTAGGCCTGGCTCTCAATCCACTGAGCTACCCAGCTGCCCCTATAATTATTTTTATACAAGTCTTTTTCCCTATGATCTCTTAGGGTTACAAAACCAGCAATGGTATGGCTGGATCAAAGGACAGGCAATCTTTTAGCACTCTTTGGGCATAGTTCCAAATTGCCATCCAGAATGGTTGAATCAATTCACAACTCTACCAGCAGTGCATTAATGTCCCAATTTTGCCACATCCCCTCCAACATTCATTATTCTCTCCTTCTATCATTTTAGCCAATCTGCTAGGTATGAGGTGATACCTCAGAGTTGTTTTGATTTGCATTTCTCTAATTATTAGAGATTTAGAACACTTTCTCATGTGCTTATTGATACTTTTGATTTCTTTATCTGAAAATTTCCTATTCATGTCCCTTGCCCATTTATCAATTGGGGAATGGCTTGATTTTTTTGTACAATTGATTTTGCTCCTTGAATATTTGAGTAATTAGACCTTTATCAATGTTTTTTGTTATAAAGATTTTTTCCCAGTTTGTTGTTTCCCTTCTGATTTTGGCTACATTGTATTTGTTTGTACAAAACCTTTTTAATTTAATGTAATCGAAATTATTACATTGTTATTTTTTCTAACTCTTGCTTGGTTTTAAATTCTTTCCTTTCACAGAGATCTGACAAGTATACTATTCTTTGTTCACTAATCTACTTATAGTTTCCTTCTTTATATTCAAACCATTCACCCATTATGAATTTATCTTGGTGTAGGTGAGATATTGTGAGACGTTGATCTAAACTTAATATCTCCCATATTGTTTTCTAATTTTCCCATCAGTTTTTGTCAAATAGTGGATTTTTGTCCTAAAATATTGGGCTCTTTGGGTTTATCTTAGACTGTCTTGCTGATGTCATTAACCCCAAGTCTATTCCACTCATCCTTCCTTCTGTCTCTTAGCCAGTACCATATTGTTTCAATCACCGCTGCTTTATAGTATAATTTAATATCTGGTACTGCTAAGCCACCTTCCTTCACATTTTTTTCATTATTTCCCTTGATATTCTTGATCTTTTGTTCTTCCAAATGAACTTTGTTAATAGTTTTTCTAATTCTGTAAAAAAAATTTCTTGGTAGTTTGATAGGTATGGTACTAAATAAATAAATTAATTTGGGTAGAATGGTAATTTTTTTTATGTTAGCTTGTCCTACCCATGAGCAATCAATGTTTTCCAATTGTTTAGATCTAGTTTTAATTGTTTGGAAAGTGTTTTATAGTTGTGTTCATAAAATTCCTGTGTTTGTTTTGGTAGATAGATTCTCAAGAATTTTATATTGTCTAGGGTGATTTTAAATGGTGTTTCTCTTTATAACTCTTGCTACTGTGATATGTTGGAAATATATAGGAATGCCAATGATTTATGTGCATTTATTTTGTATCCTGCAACTTTGCTAAAGTTGTTGATTATTTATTCTAGATTTTTAGTTGATTCTTTAGGATATTTTAAGTAGACCATCATATCATCTGCAAAGAGTAGCTGTCTCTTCGTTGCTTTTTTTAATACCTTCAATTTCTAGTTTTTAAGTTGCATGCCCAATTTATTGATCTCTGCCCTCCCTAATTTGTTAATATATACACTCAGTGGTATAAATTTTCCCCTTAGAACTGCTTTGTCTGCATCCCATAGATTTTGGTAAGAAGTTTCATCATTGTCATTGTCTTCAATGAAATTATTGTTTCTATGATTCATTCTTTCACTAACTTATTTTGGAGAATCATATTATTTAATTTCCAATTAGTTTTTGGTTTGTGTCTCCATGTATCCTTGCTAATAACTATTTTTATTGCATTATGATCTGATAAAGTTGCATTTATTATTTCTGCTTTTTTGCATTTGTTTGCCATGTTTCTATGGTCTAGTATACAGTTAATTTTTGTGAATGTTCCATGTGCTGCTGAAAAGAAGGTGTATTCCTTTTTGTACCTATTTATTTTTCTTCATATATCTATCAACTCTAATTTTTCTAGGATTTCATTCACCTCTCTTATCTATTTCATATTTAATTTTTAGTTTGATTTATCTAGGTCTGATAGGGGAAGGTTGAGGTCACCCACTAGTATAGTTTTGCTATCCATTTCATCCTTGAGTTCCACTAGCTTCTCCTTTAGAAATTTGGATGCTATAACATTTGGTGCATACATGTTGAGTACTGATATTTCTTCATTGTTTATACTTCCTTCTATTAGTATGTAATTACCTTCCCTATCTCTTTTAACTAGATCTATTTTAACTTTGGCTCTGTCAGAAATCTTGATTGCAAATCCTGCCTTCTTTTTCTCAGTTGAAACCCAATATATATTGTTCCAGCCTTTTATTTTTATTTTATGTATGTCTGCCTGTTTCATGTGTGTTTCTTGTAGACAACATATGGTAGAATTTTGGTTTTAATCCACTTTGCTATTTGCTTCCATTTTATGGGCGAGTTCATCCCATTCACATTCAGAGTTATAATTATCAAGTATCCCTAGATGTTTTGATTCTCTCTCCTTGTCCTACACTTTCTTCTTTCACTATTTCTGTCTATACCAGTATTTTGTTTTTAATCAGTTCCCCTGATCCCCTCCATTATTTTACTTCCCTTTCTCCCCTCCCCCTTTTTGTTCCCCTCTTATTCTTCTTTAGGGTATCCCCCCTCCCTGCCCTCTCCCTCCCTATTATTGCTTCCCTCCCCACTATTCCTTTTGTTACCCTTCTACTTTTCTATAGGGTGTAAATCAATTCTATGCCCTAATGGATCTGATTGTTTTTCCTTTTTTTTAAGTTAATTTCAATGCACTTCAGTATTAATTATTTCCTCTTTCCTACCTCTTTATCCTTCCAGTGTATTGATCTTCTCCCCTTTTTGCCCCACATGCTTCTTTATGGAATATAACTTTACTCCATTTTGTCTGTTTTCCCATTTTTCTTAATATTATCTCCTTTTTTCCCCTCTAGTTTTATATAATATATATGCATATATATGTTAAATATATATATACATTCCATCCCATACAGTTTGTCACTGTTCCCTCTAAATAAACTTCTTCTAGTTACCCTGTTGATAATTTTTTTTAATATTTACCAATATCTTCTTTTCTTATAGGGATACAAATTGATTGAATTTATTGGGTCCCTTAAATAAAAGATTTTGTTTTCTTCTTTTTTTCTTCCCCGTTCCCTTACCCCCCACCACTTCCCCATCTTAATTACCTCATGGTGATTCTCTTGAGTTCTGTGTTTGGGCAGCAAACTCTCTGTTTAAGTCTGTTTTTTTTCTTTATGAATGCTTGGAAGTCTTCAATTTTATTGAATGACCATACTTTCCCTTGCAAAAAAATAGAGTCAGTTTTGCTGGATAGTTGATTCTTGGTTGTAGACCCAGTTTTCTTGCTTTCTGGAATATTATATTTCATGCCTTTCTGTCCTTCAATGTAGATGCAGCCAAATTTTGTGTTATCCTAACTGTGGTTCCCTTATATCTGAATGACTTCTTCTTAGCAGTTTGCAATATTTTTTTCCTAGTCCTGATAGTTTTTGGCTATAATATTCCTGGAAGTTGTCAGTTGTGGATTAAATGTAGGAGGTGATCCCACAGATTCTTTCAATATCCATTTTTTTCTCTTGTTTGAGAATGTCAAGGCAGTTTTCTTGGATAATTTCCTATAGGATGATGTCCAAACTTTTTCTTTTGTCATGTTCTGGTAGACTAATAATTCTTAAATTTTTTTCTTCAAGATCTATTCTCCTGATCTTGGGTTGTATCAATGAGGTGTTTCATCTTCTCAAATTTTTCATTTTTTTGGATTTTGTTTTATATA
The DNA here is from genome assembly GCF_016433145.1 of Gracilinanus agilis. Classification (NCBI taxonomy): domain Eukaryota; kingdom Metazoa; phylum Chordata; class Mammalia; order Didelphimorphia; family Didelphidae; genus Gracilinanus; species Gracilinanus agilis. Next base: position 591,167,343 of record NC_058131.1, on the reverse strand, counting down.
TTCTTGCTGCCTTGTGAAGTCATTTGCTTTTAGTTGTTGAGTTCTATTTTTTAAAGACTGAATTTCATCCCTGGCTTTTTGGTCATCCTTCTCCTTCTCACCTGATTTTCTTTGTAGATCATCTTTCTCTTTCTTTGCTTTGTTTTCAAGCTGGTCAATTTTGGCTTTTAAGACTTTATGTTCTTGTATTTCATGTTCATTTATTTCCTTTTTCAAATTGTCTTTAGCCTCTCTTGATTGCTTTTTGAGTTCCTGAAGTTCTTGAGTTAATTGAATTTTGAGATCTTCCAAAGCCTGTGTCCAATTCACTGGAGCTTCTTGATCTTCTTCTATTTCATTTGCTGTTTTTTAGTTTCCTGGAAAGAAGCTGTAAATTGTCATTTCTTTTCTCTTTTTCTGTTGTTTACTCATATTTTTTCCTTTGTTGTTCTGCTAGTTTAAGCAGATGGATTTAATAAGCTTTGATGAAAGATATTCCCCCAGCTGGCAGTGGAGGTTTGTAGTTATGTTCTCTGCTGTCTATGAGGGAGGGGTGTTGGAGTTTCCCTGCCCTCTGAAGACTTCTTGTCTGTCCAATTGATGAGATTAAGCCTGGACTGGATAAGTCTGTATTGCTTGATGGGCCCTGAGGCTAAAACCTCAAGAGGAAAAAAAAGGGTGGGGGTAAAAAATAGAGTGTTTTTGCTGAACTGTCTAGCAATAGTGTCCCCCTGGTCTGTCCTCCTGTTAGACTTGCTTTTCTTTCCTCTTGAAGTGCTCTATTCTCTATCTAAGTGTGGTAAAGCCAGTAGGTCTGAAATTTTGCTCCATCTAAGCTGCCATCTTCCAAGTGTTTTTGCTGTGTTTCTCTGGCTTTCTCCTCTAGCCATCTCCCTGGTGCCTGTGTTCTACTGAGTCTGGTGCCAGTAAAGCCCTCTCTCCGGGACTGTGAGCCCTCCTGCCTGGAGATTTCAGGGGCAGCTGGAGGCTACACATAGCAAATGGGGAGGGGGTCCTGGGATTCCCCTTCTATGCCCTCAGACCCAACAGTTCAAGAATTCAAGCCTTTTTCTTGATGTACCTCTTGAGCTATCTAGCAGTAGGATCCCTCTGCTCTGTCCTATTGTTAGATTTGGTCCTATTTCTTCTCAAAGTGCATTGTTTTCTATCTCATTGTAGAAAGGCTGTGGAGGTTTTAAGATTTGCTCTGTCTAGCCACCATCTTCCCAGAATCCCCCCAGGAGTCAGTCTTTTTCACTCACCCTCCACCAATCTTCAGATCCTCCAAAAGAGCTCCACCTCCAACTCTGTAAAACTTCTTGCAAAAACTCCCCCTCACAGAAGTTGCAGCTACTTTTAAAGACACTTCTTTGTGTCACTTCCTGTGCCTTCCTCCACTTTACTTGGACCAATTGTAGTTTATAAATTTTCTTAGGACTGCCCAGGGGGCAGGGGGCGGTCAGTTGTTTCTGAGTTGTCATCCACTTTAGCACATGAGTTGCAGACCTCTCCCCACTTAAGTGTAAAGTGTAAAAGCTTCTGGTGATTAAATCTAAAAGTAGGCTGAGGAGAGTTAATCCCATCTTTATAGCTATACCTCTCATAAATTCAAGTTGGATGAGGGGGAAAATTCTTATAGCTATTAAACCAAGCTTTCTTCAGCATATACAGAAAATATCATTTTTTCTTCTTTTATATATTTCATTTATGCCATTTTCTATCATGGTCATTTCCTAATTATCTCCCTCCCCTACAATTCCACATAAAATAGAATATTTCTCTATAATAAATCAGTATAGTTAAGAACAGCAAATCAACAAATTAGCCATGTTTAAAAATGTATACTTTGTTCTTTACCTATTGTCTAACACTTTGACAGAAGGGTATTCCTTCTTCAATATTAATTCCTCTCCAGTCAAGATTGGTTATTCCATTATCAGGGTTCTAAAATCTTTCACCCATGTTGGTATATATAGTTATATATAAAAATATATAATATATACATATTCATTTACATACCTATTTCATGTTTTCAGAATTCTCTTGTCTTTTGCCTTTGTGTTTCAAATATTCTACCCAGCTTTGGTCTTCTCAGCAAGAATGCTTATAAATCATTAATTCTTTTAAATGTTCCTCCTCTTTTTCCTTTGAGAAAAAGGAGGAGGAAAAGTTGGAGGAGGTCCCTTTCCTCCCCTTCTCTTTTTCCAGAGAAGAAGAAGGAGAAAAAGAAGTGGTAATAGTGGTGGAGGAGGCAACATTGGGAAGTGAAGGAGAGAGATGAGTGAAGAAGCTTCATAGACCCTTCTTTTCCCATCTCCAAGGTCACTTTCTTCTCTCCCTCTTCCTCAGCACTGAGACAACTCCACAAGTCCCAGAATGGGGTAGCATAGGACACTAGAGCAGGGGGGGATGAAGGAAAAGCCCATCCCATGTAGTGTGGGAGGTAAAAGGCAACCTTCCTCAATCATCATCTGTCTCTTTACCCTGCTTTTGGAGGAGAATGAAGAGGAATTGCATTATTTGGCCAAAGCTGAAGTGACAGAGTTTGAAGACATTAATTTATGTTGTATTTTAGATTTTTATTTTGATGAAAATCCCTATATGACTATAAAAGTAATCTCCAAAGACCTTTATCTTAATGAAAATGGAGTATATGTTTTTTTTCAAGGAATACATTATTCAGATTTTAAGGTTTTTTTTTTTAATTTTATTTTTGCCTCTTGGCATACTGTATTACAAGGTGTTTTTTTTGTCTTTTCCTATATTTATTACCTGATTGTCTGTGGTTCTGACAGTGATTTCTTGATAATTTGATGCCTTTTTCCCTTTATTTTTTTGCATTGATTTTTCCTTTTCCTGGAAAAAACTGGGCTTTGAATATTACATCTTGTGCTGTATTATAGTTAGGATTACTTTTAGATAATGACCTGTGAGCTCTATTTCTCATTTTATGATCAGATTACAGAAGTATTGGGCAATTTTATTTGATAATGTATTTTAATATGCTATCAAGATTATCTGTTTTAAAATGGCTTAGAGGGATCCCAAAGTCATAAATTTGTCCTCATTTTTTTCAGGTAACTTATATTTGACAGTTGACAACTTACATTTTTTTCTTAACATTTCAGTCTAATGATTTTTGATGGATATAATGTTACTGGTGTCTCTCTTATTAGTTGAACTTTTATTTCATTTTACACTATTTTCAAATGTTTCTGATGTCTTTTTTTTAATCAGAGTAATAGGGTTTGACTGAATCCCTTTTCAAGTACCAACTTTGCTAGAAGGTTCTTGATATTCCTATAAAACAAAAATACATTCTATAGGAGGTCATGGGATTATAGAATCATAGATATATAGCTGGCAGGGACTTGAGAATTAATCAAGTCCAGTCTTTTCATGTTATCAATAAAGAAACTAAGGTCATGGGATTACACATCTAGTAAGTTTCTGAGGTGATATTTGAACCAAGGTATTTGTAACTCTTAAGTCCAATATTCTATCAACCTGCCATGCTACTGGTAGAAGTGAGCAAAAAAAACCCTTATATTCATATTCGATAACTTAATGATATTTTTCATACTTGTTTACATCTTTCACATTATTAACCTACATATAGCCTTCTTCCACATTCATCTATATGTTAAATTACTAATAATAACTTCATTTTGCAAATGTAGAAAATAAAGCCACAAGAGATGCAGAAAGTACAAGAATTAGAAACCATAAGCACTGACTTGGCTTGCTAAGAGATACCACCATTATTTCTAGTGTTCAAAGATAGGAGACAGTCCTGGAAAGGGAATGAAGAATCACCCAATACAACTTCCTCCTTTCTCCCATAAGTAAATGGAACCTCAGGGATGTTTAAGCAACTTGTCTAGTATCACATAGGTTGTAAACATCAGAGCCAGGATCTAAATGCTAGACTTCTGACTATACAATTCCATTCTTCCATGTTGTTTCCCAGATTTTTCTATCCCTCCATTGCTTCTTGCCACCTTTTCAGTATCCACTAATATAATGTTATTCCACGAATCTCTCTTCATAGTTTACATGGCTAAAAGCTTTTCCCTTGGTCAGATTCAGACAGTCCATTCAGAATGGCTCTGAGGAATTTTTATATTCTTTGAAGTCATCAGAAAGTATGTGAATTACCTGACAGTAAAAATCCTATGACTGTCAAACTGTCTGCCAAGGCTCAGCTTTCTCTAAAAATAGGGGAAACATCTCTTGAAAAGGTCAGTGCTCCCTTTTTGTGAAGTCCCTTTTAGTTTTCTCCCTTATTCATTTCTCTACATTTCCATCATTGGTTTTCCTTGAAATTCTGTTTTCTTAAAACTCACTATTTAAACTCTTTATATAACGTTGTTATATGTAGATAAACATGTATGTATCTCAGTATATAAGTATATATGTTGACATATATGTACATACACATAGGATTGTCTAGCTATCCCATCTTATCTGAAATGTATATATTTTAATATAAACATGTATTCCAGCATGAATGCTATATGTATACACACATATATACACATAAATAAAAGGGAAGTTGATGGTTCTAGATGGTACAGTTGACCCTGAGATTCTAGTAGCAATGCCCTGTCCCCTAGCTACTAGCCTAAAGGTGGAGTAGCTCAAGTGGCATCTTCATAGTCTCTAAATTCTGTCCATTTCCTGCAGTTCTGGACTGGGATCTTGCATTTTGAGCTGTCTTTGCCTTAACTATCAGCTCAGTACTGCTTTATAGGGGTAAAAAATTGGGAACCCACCTCCCTAGCCTTTCTCTCATTTTCTGTATCAAGTCAATTCCATGCCCTGACCTCGATCCTAGCATCCTAGACCAAGTCTCAGGACATACACACACACACACACATACACACACACAATACATATGTGTATATGTACACATAGTATCTAAGTATTATACAGAAGATATTTTCAGTATAGAATCTATATCTATAGATTAGTATATATCCATATCCATATAGAGTGATATACATCTCTTTATTTATACAGACATACGTGTTGTATGTATACACACATAGAATCCATAAACCATTTGTCAATAGAATCCATAAACCATTTGTCTTTCTTCTCATTAATAAAAATGTCTTACAATAATTATATTATATATTTATGTGTGTCTGTATGTGCGTACATGCATGTGTGTGTAGATGGATATATGTTTAGATCTTTTTTTTAATCAAATGGTTTCACTCTCTTTACTCCTTCAATAATATCACCAGCTTCCTTCTCCTGAGCCCATACCTGAGTCTCTCTCTCTCTCTCTCTCTCTCTCTCTCTCTCTCTCTCTCTCTCTCTCTCTCTCTCTCTCTCTCTCTCCTGCAGTCACTGCTGGGTCTTCCCCATCCTTTGATGAATTCCTTCTCCATTTATCACACATAGCCTCTTGCTAATTAAGGTCCAACATGAAGATATGATTTAGAATCCAGGCTTTAGAAAGAATGAAAAGAAATATGGATTTTTTTTTAGTACATCATCATTTCAACAAGTTATTTCTGTTAACGAGCTTCTAGAAGAAAGAGGAGCCGTGTCAGTTCAGAAAAGCCAGGGCACCTTTTGCAGCAAGAGGCCAGAGTTCCTGAGGTGTCCACCAGAGCAAGTTTTATCAGGTCACCGAGTCAGACATACTATAGGGCAATTTCTCTTTCTCAGCATTAACCCTCAACTTGGAGTTAGTGCTCGAAAGGCCTCCCCCTTCACAAACACTCCAGGATAAGATGATAAGAAGATTACAAGTAAAGCCTCTCTTTAGCAATTCCACATCTCCTGTCAGACACAGCAAGTTAAATTACAGTGCAGGCCACAAATGCATTGATCATCCACTCAGCTCCTACAACCCAGGGGTGAAAAGATCCATGCCAAGGATAAGTGAAGTAATCTCAGGAAAGTTTATTTTAGCAAGGAGGGGTTAACCAAGTTCAATTAGGTGAAGCCCTGGGAAAGCCCACTCCCCCCACTAAGCCCCGTTCTGGAGTGCAGGGTGTCTGCGTCGCCCTCATCAGTCAACACTCCGAGCGGCCATTGGCTAAAGGATCCTGTGTCTGGCAGTCGCAGGGGTCATCTAGCACAAAGATAACCCAGTCCCCAAACCCTGACGATGCCGGACTCTAAATAAAAGTCAGAAAATAGCCCGGTATTTAGGAAGAAAACATCCATAAGACATTATGGCTTTAGATTCTTCATGCTGATTCATGCCTGGTATAATAGACCCTTTCATTTTGAAAATGCGTCCCACTTTCATAGGTGACAATTGCATTCACTTAGCCTATAAAACATACTGTGTTTTATGATGAAGAAATAAACCTCTTAAATGGTTTTGATTGTGTATGTTTAATGTGGACAAGCCAGGCCATATTCAGGCAGAAAAGAAATGCTAAAACATAAAAAAGAAGATAAATCATTAGAAACACTTATGAATTCTGTTCATGACTCTTCTTTATTAAAAAGACCCATTGTAAATTGGAAAGTTCCGAAGGCTTTGTGGTGAGGGAGAATGAATTATAATGACATCACAGGGTCATGAACTGGGCCCACTGGCGACTTTCCAGGATAAAATTGACTGGGAGAGATCAGATGAGCCCATTCGTAGCACAAGACATCTGGGTGGCAGCCAGGGAATCGAGGTTCAAGCCCCCTATTTAGGACATACTTCCCCTTCCTCTTCATCATCAAATACAATCTGGATTTCCCAGGCAAGACGTCTAGGCTAACAATGCATTTCAATTCATATTCTAAAAAACATCCAAAAAGTTCTTTATACTCTTTGCTCAGTGAAGGACCTCATGAAAAATATTAACATGTCAACATCTGGCTGACACCTATAGTACATTTTCATCATGTTGCTGATGGGAAGCATTTTACCTTCAAATAAGCATAATTTGCCAGTCTTTTCCATCTCCTTTTTTGTCTCTCTCCCAGCGTAATAAATGGTGTCTGAAGCCCAAGAGAAACTCATTTCTGTTAACAGATCATTTGTAAACCTTTAAGGGCAGCTGGTGAGAAAGGGGCATTTTTTTCTTCTGTCTTAACTTTTCTAGTTGTCTTTCTAAATGCAAAATGACACCTCATTCAAAGCTTTCTGGTGTCATCTTAATCTCTCTTATTTTACACTTTATACCTTTTTGATATTGCTTTAGACTGCATGGAGGCTTTTTACCTAATACTGTAATACCTATTATCTGAGGCATTTAGGCACATATGCACTTGCCAGCTAAGAATAATGCAGATCAATTGGATGTCAGCAGCCCAATAAAGTTGAATAGTATATTTTCCTAGAAAAAAAAAGTCTACCCATCTGACCTTAACACCAGCACCATTTCAATATTAATATATTTTATGCATGCATGTGATAACGTTTTACCTTCCTTATGGTCCTGCAGGGAAGTTTCTCTCCTTCCCACTGCGGATTATTACCTATTCAGAGGTGGTTATGATTATAGATACTTACTAAGACAAGAATAATTGACCATAAAAAACCTTTTATATTCCCACAATTATTTTTGCATTGACTAAAAGTGTCAAGAAAATCTGATTTTATTAGCAGTTCCCTAATTTTGCCTTCATTTAATTTTTATCTAGCTTCCCCCTCCCCCAATATGTTTTCAGTCAGAGATAGTTGGCAGTGGTACAAAAGAACAATTTGTTACAGAATCTTTACAGAAAAGAAGTTCTATAATCCAAGCATAACATCAAATATCAAATAAAATAAAAATGCATGAGATCAGCAAAAGAGACATGCTCCAAGGTAAGGAACCGATCTAGGGCCTAGAAAAAAAAGTTTAAATCAAAATTCGACTGCTCAGCTATGAAGTAAGCCTGTGGAACAAAGGGTCAAATACAGTTTTGACCCTTCGTTCCCTTCCACCCACCAATAGGTCAGAACCTTTCAGCATTAAGCCTATTTCCAGTAAGGCTGAGGGAGCCAAGCCTTACTTATTAAGGGGCAATTAGGCCAACTCTAAAAGACACTTGAGAGTGAAGTTGGAAGAAACCAAGTGGACATTTTACTGCTTTGAGGATGCTATGAAAACCAGAAGGGGGAAGGATTTCTGCCCCTTTAGACCACAGGATTAAAGGACACCCCATTAACTGGATATGGCTAATCCATTGGGCATTTCACCATATAGATTTCTGGTAGTGTAGTTCTTTAGAAAGAGGAAGGGAACTTTGAGAGCAAAAGAGGCACTAAAATCTGAAAATAACTCAAAGGGAAAGGAAATGAAATGAACAATATATAAATGGAATGAGCTCCCCAGGAAGCACCAAGTTCTTCCATAGTGGAGGTTTTTTAAGTAAAGGATGAAGGAGTATTTGTTGGATGCATTGCATTGGGCACTCATTTTCAAATATATGGACTATGTGGCCACCGAAAAATTTTTTCTAATTCTGAAATTCTCATTTAAAAATGAGAAGCATTCCTGGCTCTTTAAGCTCTGTATGAAACTACCAACAGCCCTTCAACACTTCTATTAACAATAATATTAATGATAAAGATGACGATGATACCTACCATCTATATGATATTCTAAGGATTGTAAAGTATATATTTTCATGTTACATATATTATCTCACTTGATTCTCACAACAGCTTG
>NC_058131.1:591088436-591152039 GCF_016433145.1 Gracilinanus agilis | reverse complement strand
CCACCCCCCAAAAAAAACACTTGGTTCCTTTTGCTTGACCCTCTCCTATTTGTATCACTATCTACAATAGGATTTCCATTAAAAGTCCTGTGTCTAGTTTAGCTGTTTACTATGGCATTGAAAAAGTGGACACAAAGACCAAAAGTGCCCTATCTTATCTTCATAGGCACCAAATCAGAACTTAGCCTAAGCCTTTTCTATCCAGTCCTAAACTGTGAGCTCATTGCATTGAAGTGTAGATTTATAGCATGTTTTATGTATATTTTCTTAGTCCCAAGGTTCCCCCTTTTTACAGATACATACACAACGTGTCATGTTGAAAATATAAATTGTTGATCGTACAGGCACTTTCTTCCTTTTTTAAACCTTTCCAAAGGTCTTTTTGTTAAATACACCCAGATGCCGTTTGACAGATGAGGGGCTAATTGCTCTGTGAATTACCTCTATCGATTCCTGTTTCATGTTGAGCCAAACAAACAAAAGATATTAATGCTTTGAAAAAAATGAATGATGACCTTTCTCTGCAAACACAGCTTGCGGCCTCTGATTATTGGTGATTCCAAAGAGCAGCGGTCAATCGCAATAGCTGTAACGCTATGATCACTATAATAAGCTTGCCTGACCTTCTCTGCCATGTTAAGTGGTTTAAATTTATTTGCCCAACAACAGTGGAGCTTTCATTTAAAGTCACAGAACATTCAATTCAATTTAAAGATGTAGTGTCTTATTTCCCCTTCTTTCCTTTTATCCCCCATGAACAAAGTTAAATGGATTTTTACCTGAAAAACCCAATACTTAAGGTTTATTTTAGCCTCTGTCTTCCATCTTCTTGTATTCAGAAATGAGGATGTCTTTATTTCTTTGGTTCATTATATTTATAGTTGAACTTCTTACACTTCCGAACTTCCTTTTTAATTTATTCGGGCATTTAAAAATCATGATCTCAAATTGTATGTGATTTTGTTAAAGGAATGTCCTGTATAGATGACAGAGGCCAAATCAGAGAGCTAGAATAACTCTGTTGAATCCTTAATGAATTTCTTCCTTTTTCAGCAAAACAGCTGGAAAGTAAAAATAGCAAGTAAAGATGAGAAAATCTCAAAGGGCTTTAGCTTTGAATGCTTATCTGAAGCTCATGCAAACCTCCTTCATCTATCTGGAAATCTCTCTATAAGGGTACCATTGAAATTTCCATAAGTTTCCTGCAATGAAACATGCCAACAATACCATGGAAGTTGCTTCCCTTAAAGTATTTTGGTTCTTACACTTTCAGATCAAAGCAGGAAGTGAAGACAGCACACAACAGCAAATAAACAGAAGACTTCCTGAATTAGTTTAAAGTTCTTAAGATCTTGGACTTCCATTTAGTTGGGCTTCCAAAGAAGTTTTTAGACCATTGTATAAAACCATACATAATTTTTATTCTCTTCTTCTAAAAACTTATCTAATGACACTTATTTGGGCTGAAAAAGTCTAAAAATAACTTTGAATGAAGCCAAAAAAACACATATAGAGTAACTGTTATAAGCTGAGTACATATCAGATGTTCTGTTAGACATGAAAAATATAAACCAAAGTCCTTTATCTCAAGGAGCTTACAATCTTCTTGGAAAGAGAAAATGTTAGACAGGAAGTTAAAAACAACAAAATATATAAATAATAACTCAAGACAATAATAAAAGACGTGTCACAGAATAGTGCATGGTTAATTAATTGCTAATTGCTCAGATAATAACAGCCATAGTAGTTATTTTATACTCTACAATTCATTTCACAATCAGAATTTTCTCCTTTTTTTCCTAGCAAGAAAACTTCCCTGGCAGCACCTAGAATAATGTGAAACAAATTAACCAGGTATCTAAATTCTAGCAGGGAAAAATGTTGGATAAAGGACAGTGGAAAGGGATTGGGGCAATTAATAACCTGGTATAATAGATTTTAGAGGTCATTGAGTCAAACCCTTTCATTGTACAGATGAGGTTACTGAGGCCAAGGGCCATTAAGGGACTTTTCCAAAGTCACACAGCTCAGCATTAGCAGAGATAGGATTTGTACAATGATGTCAAGATAAATAATATGTAATTCAGTAACATAATATCACATCAAATCATAAAGTACAAATAGATCAAAATATAGAAACAACTTTCATTAATAAAGCCTGATCATATTTAAGTAGATCATGTGATTACATACACTGAACAGATTATTTTTTACTCCTTGTGTTAGTTAAAAGGTTTAAAAAAGTTATTGATATCTTTTGTAAATATGATTTTCATTCAAATGGAGTTCTGTCACCATTGATGCTGATCCTTACCCATCCATGCCTGGCTAGCTCATGTGACACTTTTCTATATTCTTCCACAAATGATCCTTCAAAATTTCTGGGGCATTTCCTTATCTTTTTTGGCATTATAAGGATAGTGATGGAATAAGTAGGCTGCCCATTCCTGGGCTCTCATTTTTGCTATGTGACCAACACATTTTCTTCTTCACTCATACATTTCCTTTGCAAGACCTTGTTTGGATTATGTTACAACTTTCTCACTCCACTTTACACCTCCTCACTGTCCTTTGGGTGATCCTCAATTTTGGTTCTTCAAAGACTGTAGAGTTACATAACTCATAGACATATAATACAACTGAAATGATATTGGTATAAAAAAGATGGAACTTTCTTCCAGGTAACCATGGAAAAATATAAAAAAAAGTATTTAAAAGAACAAAAAAGATTTAGAAATTGCAAAAAAAAAAAACAAATCTCAAACTTGGGTTTACTAAGAAAATGTCATTTTCTGAATGCAATTTGACTGTCTATATGCTAGTTCAAATCTTGTCAAAAATCATTGTGTACTTTCAGTGATGATTTATGTGACGATTTCATATCGGGTATAAAATATTATAATCACCACTATGACCAACAGGGAGAGAGTCTCAAAGTCAACCTCTGATGCTTGCTGGTTTTGTGACCAGAACTACTGTGGGTAAGTCATGTGATCTTTCAATGCCCCAACTAGTTGTGTGTGTGTGTGTGTGTGTGTGTATTCATCTGTAGACATGTTTCTCTCATCAAAGTTCCCTCCACTGCTGAAATTAAAAGTCTAGAGAGATGTACACATAAACATACATGCAATAGATGAAGACTCTTATTTATGTAAGAGCCTTGAATGTTCACTCCAAAAGAATTTTTAATTTATCTTCACTCCTTTTTCTTTGAATCAATTAAGAATTAGTATTCAAATTACTAAGCTGTTTTATCTCATTTTTTTCTATTTAGCATTCTAAGAAGCAGTTTATGCTGTTGATTCCTTTTCCAAATTGTGAGTTGAATTAAATGCTCAAATTTCAGTTTCTGAATCTGTGACACTTTTGTTCCATAGCCAATAATTTGCTAAAAAGATAGATAATAATCATAGAACTGGGTTATTTTAAAATAAGAAGACCTTGCATGGAAATGTTAGGTCATTTCCCCAGTCCAGTATATCCCAGAATACTTACTTTTTAGGTCAATCCAAACATTTGTAAACAGGGCATTTAGTTCCCTACTCAAAGAAAATTCCATCAGTATGGTCAAAATATACACTTGGAAGAATACATGGAAAATAAATAGTATAAATACTCTAGATTTTTTATCTGGAGGAAAAAATAAATTTAATTTTAATACCATTTCACAATTCATATCACAAAGAAGACTAGGATCAAATCATAACAAAATTAGAGTTAAAAAGATAAATTAGCCTGTCAAAAGAGGGCCATTTCAAATGAGTCAAATTTACAAGAATACAAGTAATCCCCCAATTGATAAATGGTCAAAGATCATGAACAGGCAGTTTTCAGATGAAGAAATCAAAGTTATCTGTAGTTACATGAAAAAAATGATTTAAATATCTATTAATTAAAGAAATGCAAGTATAAATAACTCTGAGATACCACTTCACACCTATCAGATAGACTAATATAACAAGAGAGGAAAATGATAAATATGGAAAGGATATAGGAATATTGGGACACTAACACACTATTGATAAAGTTGTGAACTGATCCACCCACTCTGGAAAACAATTTGAAACTATGCCCAAAGGGCTATAAGAACTGTGCATACCCTTTGACACAGAAGTACTACCTTTAGGTATTTATCCAAAAAAAGATCAAAGAGAAAGGAAAAGCTCCCATGTGTATAAAAATATTTATAGCAGCTCTTTTTGTGGGGGCAAAAAACTGGAAACTGAGGAAATGCCCATCAATCGGGGAATAACTGAAGAAGCTGTAGAATATGATTGTGATGGAATACTATTGTGTTCTAAGAATTGATGGTCAGAATGCCTTAAGAAAAAACCTGAAAAGACTTAAAGGACCTGTTGCAAATTCAATGAAGTGAACAGAATTAGGAGAACATTGAACAACACTGTAACAGCAATATTGTATGATGAACATATCTGTAAATGACTTAGCTATTCTCAGCAACACAAGGATCCAAGACAATTTCAAAGGACTTATGATGGAAAAAAGCTATCCATTTCCAGAGAAAGAACTGATGGTTCTTTGAATGCAGATTCAAGCATACATTTTTTTATTCTTAGTTTTATTTTTCTTGTTTTATTTTTTAGTTTTTGATCTGTGTTTTCTTTCACACAATGACTAACATGGAAATGTTTTCCACCACTGCATATACTTAACCTATATCAAATTCCTTGCCATTTTTTTTACATGTAACTGGAAAAAAACTGGAAAAAAGAGAAAAAGATAGTTTGGAGATCTGATTCTGTTACCTTTTCCTTTAACTAACAAAACAAATAAAAGAATCCCAAATAGAAAATATTAAGGTTTTTGTTTTTTTCTTATCAGTTCTGAACACTTAATTTTATTAAACTCAAAATCCAGTGATCATAAAGCTAAACAATTAATTATCTGTGCCTAAAGTTAGGTTCTTCGGTATTGTAACAAACTATTCCATTTTTGATATCATCAACATTTCAAAGTGAAATATTTCAGGAATTAGAAAATGCAACTGAAGGATTAGGGTATTATATCTTATACTATATACGTTAGAGAAAATTTTCTTCCTGTATTTTTTCTCATGTCACAATTCTTTTATATTGGCCTATCCCTTTTGATCTTTATCATCCTGGCATTCTCTCCTCTGCTCTATGGTCATAGAGTTAGTTTGAGATGATAGGAAGAATACTGTATAATTATTGCTGAGAATCTAACAATTTTGTTTTTAGTCCTTGATTTGATGCTTTCAAGGTATTATTTCATTTTTAAGATGTTGTTAACTTCTCTATAAAATGAGAGAAAGTATTTTAAATTGAGTTAATTAAGAATCTTTAAATTTAAAATATTTTAATAACTATATTTCAGTATTACTGGTTTCCTTTGTCATCTTGTGCATTTTATTTTATATATTATAACATTATTCTTATAAGAAATGTATAGATTTCACCAGTCAAATAAAGGGGTCCATGAAATGAAAAAGTATAAGAACCCATGTTTGGGATGACCCAAAGGTTCTAACCATCTATAACTTTTATGATATTGTGTCAGCATTTTAAGTTTTAAAAGAATCTCCAAATTCCTGGTTGGATAAGTTCACCAAAGGTAAATACATAACTGAATGCTGATTGAACAGCAACACTATTCACAATGAAGCCCCTTAGAAATCATTCTAGGAATAAGCAAGTGTGAATCTTGGATAAATATAACCCAATAAGATGAATTATTCTTTAAATAGTTGTATGAATGTGTATTGTTTATAATATATGGAACATTACAAAATACCCTGATTTCAATTTACTGGAAATCAACATGTTCAAATATTCATATTTCCTTGCTTAGCACATAGTAGGTACATAATAAATATTTCCTGATTAGTGGATTACATTCAATTTAATCAGAACTTTCTTTTAGACAAATGGAATTGTATTAAGCACCAGGAATCACAAGATAAATATGGCAAAAGCCTTGCTCCCAAGTTATTTATAATATAAGAAAGCAAAATATGATTTTAGAAGGGAGAAAGATTGCAGAGCCCTCATTCATCATAATATTATAACATTGCATTCTCAAAAATGGTAGGCTCCAAGTAGAGGGAGGGAGGGAGAGAAAGGTATGTTAAAGGGGGAATTGAAGAAGGGTTTGAAATATTCACAGCTTGCAATTTTATATAACCAATCCTACCCCAACCCCACACAGTTATGAAAGGCAAATTCATACAAATAGTTTTGCTTTTTAAGGGAATAGGTTATTATACTAAACTTCCTAAAGGCAACAGAATAAGATCATAATAACACTTCTGTCATTTCCCTAAGAAAGTAATTAAACACATTCTATGTAGTCATATATGTGTGTATAATATGTATATGTACATATGTGTATATATGGAAAGAAGAAGAATCAATTTATAATTTATTTATAATGAGAGGCATCAATAGCTCTGGAACTGTTTTCTTTAGACTTTAATTATTACTTTAAAAGAAAAAAATAGACACGAGTGTCCATAAAGTATCTGTTAGTTCTAAGTGTTTTTTTTTTCCTAGATACCTCTGTGAATTGTCTGAGGTTACTAGTTACAGGGGATCAGCTTATGAAGTCACAATCCCTCAGCACAGATGGAGTCTTTGGTTATCTCTCTAAGCTGAGAACGTTGTCTTTCAAATCCTGTCTAGGTAAATTACCTTCCCAGGGCAGGGTATTTCCTTTGAGGAGATTCCTTGGGAGTATCTCAAGGGAATTGCCTAACTTTTTAATGGTTCACTCAGACTAGGAGGAAGGAAATTTGAACTAGTCTAAGGGGAGGCAACACTTTAGACAGTCAGCATCCTGCAATTCTTCCTCAAGTCAGTGAATCATACTTTTTTCTTTTTTTTTTTTTAACTCTTTTCCAAGGGCATTTGTCTTCCTTTAAGAGAGGGCCAAAGTAGCAAAGGCTAGGACTAAAATAGGGCCCAATCAAGGCTTAGCCATGAAAACAATCGTTTGATTCTCAAACTGTCTGTGAAGAGAATTCTGGCTTGTGTTCTCCTTTCAAAGAATGTAATAACAATATATCACTTTTTTGGTTCGACATTAAAAAAAAATAAAACTTTCATCAATTACTTGAACAAAAACCTATAAGGATCTTTATCAAATACACAAGGGATAGGATTACTACATAGGATTGTTAATATTTTTGGATGACCAATTCAGGTTGCAAAAGAACCTCAACAGGATACTATTATAGATGAAACTTAATGTTAATAAGATGAATTGAAATAGTGATAAATGTGAAATTTAATAATTAGTTTCAAAAAATTAACTTCAAAATAAGATGACTAAACCACAATTCATATGAAAATGATTTGCAATTTAAGTAAAATACTAGGTTCTTATGGATCAGCATTGTGACATGAAGAACAAAAAAAGCTAATGCAATTTTAGGTTTATAAAGAAGATCATAATATAGGATGTACATGAGGAAGTACTAATCCAACCATACTTTATCCTGGAGAGACTACTTCTGAGTTATTGCTTTTGGTCCTAAAAGTCACCTTTAAGGAACACATTAACAACTTGAAAACTTTTCAAGGAGAAGGGTTCTGAGGTCATTTCTTTTAGTTAAAGGAACTAGAGAAATTTAACTTAATGATGAGAAGTATTTGGGGTTTAGAATAACTGTCTTCAAGTATTTGAAGGGCTGTCACATGGAAGAAATTTTAGCCTTATCTTTCTTTGGTGAAGAGGGTCAAACTGAAGTAAGTAGAATTTGCAGAAGGGAAAATTTAGGTTTGATGTAATTGAAAAAAGTCCCAATAATTATGGAATGTTCATTTTTGAAGGTTTCCCAAGAAATATTGAAGTGAGGCCTGGATGATGACTTAATGGGGATATTGTAAAGAAAATTTCATTTTAGGAATAGATTATAAAAGATGGCCTCCAAGGTCCCTTCCAAGTTTGAGCATTTATAGTTCTCTTTTTAGAATAAATGAATACACACACATAAACACTGAGATTTTTCTTTCCACTACAAGATTCAGAGTCTATCCAAATAAATAAAATATAACATTTGATAAAATTTGTTGCAAAACACTAGTTTTGTGTAAGATATTTTTTAAAAATTAATTATTTTTATATGGAATAATCTTTACTAACTCAATTTTTGAGCCAAAATAAAAAGTCTGATATCTTCAACTCAGTAAATTACATAGATACTTGGATACTTGTTATCTACCTACTCTTGACTTTTAGCTTTAATCAAATAATACCTTATGCATTTTTCTGAAAGTAATGGTAGCATTCATAGAAACCTGACTGATTTGATATAACATTATCTATTGTAGTAGCAAAGTAAGAAGTAAAGAAAATATCATTAAGGTTTTCATGATACTGAATCCACAAATATTTCATTGAATACCTATTGAGTATAGTGCACTGTTCTTCTCTCCATCTAAGATTAGGAATGTAATCATTACCTATGGAAATTATTCATTTATCTAAAAATTATTTATTGAGGTTATAGAACTTAGGCTGGGATTTGATGTTTCAAAAGACACAAACAGGTCTTTCAGTTAAGTTGACTCTTTTATTCTTGATAAGTACAATTCGTTAGGTACTAAGTAATCAGCATCATAATTTTTATCAATAGTTACTTGTTGAGAATTTTATACAGTCAAAAGAAAGAAAAATAGAGTTGTAATTTATCTAAGCTATCTTTTAAAATACTACTGCAATACTTCATCATGGCATGGAACTTACTCTGGCTATTTAAAACCCTTGCCAATAGCATAAAAGTCATAGCAATTTGGGTATAAGGTCAGCAATAGGCTGTGGACCAGTAATCTGTGGATCTTTCTAGGCAAATTTAGAGAACAGATTGGCCGTCAATGTGATGATTTTTTTGAGCAACTCTTTTTTTTAAACCCTTAACTTCTGTGTATTGGCTCATAGGTGGAAGAGTGGTAGGCGTGGGCAATGGGGGTCAAGTGACTTGCCCAGGGTCACACAGTTTTGAGCAACTCTTACAAAATACCATCTAAATATTAATGGTTCTAATCTTTGCCAGTGAACATGTATCTTGGCAAAGAACAGATGCTTGAGTTATTATGACACGTGTAGGAGGTAATTGTATAGATATCAACAATACACAGTTCTTTCCTTAAATGTTTCTTTGAACAAGATGCCTATAAATACATAATTTCTTTTTAAAGATTCCACTAGTTGCTTTTTTAATTGGTATATATTTTTAAAAAATATGACTCACTGACTTCGGAACAATAGGCCAACTGATAGGTTTGAAAATGAAATTTGAATTGCAATGTTAGCAACATTCTGGCCAGGCAAGAACTTCAATTATCTTAAAATATATTCTGAGTTTCATTTTAAAATGCTATGTCTATACTTCTAAATGTGACCTATTTTTTTGGAAAGATTTGGTAAGATCTCAATGGAAGATTTCCAAGGAGCATAAGTGTTAATGAATTTCCATGAACTTTTATTTGGCACTTTTCATTCTAAACAAATGACTGCTGTTTGAAGATATAGTCCTACAAAATGAAAACTAAAACTATATGATTTAACATATGAATCAGAGATATTCTAATCTCTACCTTTCTCCCTAAGATTCATTTAATCTACACACTCTTTCTTGCCACCAAGTAAGTCTTGCTTTTTTAAAAGTCTTCCTGCATTTTCAATTTACCAATGTGATTTTCTTGTGTATTAAAGAATATTATGCATATTTGAGTATACTATGTATAGCACAGCATATATTATAACTGTACTGTGGATGTCTTGAATATATGATGTATAATAATTGACTACTGGGACACTTGTGTATATTTAAAAACATACTGGAATGCAATTAAAAGAGAATTGCAAAGTCTTTCATTTAGTCATTTTAGAAAGGGAAAAATTCAGTCTTTGAGTACAACCTGAGTCTGGGTCACACTTTGGTAAAAAAACAAAAAACCTGAATTTCACACATTTTAAATTATTTTATTTTTCTTTCACTTAAGTCCCATTCTGATGCCTTAATCCAGCAAACAAGTAATCCTGGATTCTAAGAGATAATTCTAGCTTAGCTCAAGGTCTGATATGTTCTACTGACCTGGAAGTCTTCAAGAATAGAGTTGATATAGCTGTTACCCAGGAACCAATATAAATATGTTTGTTTAGTCTCATCAACAGAAAGTTGACTACTGGGTGATGATTCATTTTGGAAATAATTTGCTAAGATCAGCTAGGGCTATATCTGCAGGTCAGGACATGAATCCTTCCTCTTTCTGGACCATAGTGAATGAAATAAAATATTTGAGGAGCTGAAGAAATTGTGTCAACCTGTACCACATGGAATTATCATAGAGTAAATGGTACTAAAAGATGACTATCACTGCGATATACACAAATGGTGAGTGTACCTACATCTATGAAATCATCTATCCTTAAATATATCTAAGTGCAGTTAAGTCTTTGGCTTCCTTACTTTTCTACTCACAAGTTCCTTTTCCCACAAACATCAAGTGGAGTTGAACATTTTAGAACTGAATTAAGCCCATTCCACTAGTTGCAAAGAGTACATCCATCCCTCCAAGGCTTTCTGTTCTCCTTATGGGTATGGGCTAAGTTGGAACTATGTAAGAAATTTATTCTAAATATTTCTGTGGTCTCACTGATTCAGATGCTTTGGCCAATGTTACTCACTCATAAAACAGATATAATTTTTGAAATGTAGTTTTAGGAAAAATATGAATATTCCCTTGAATGTATTTCTGTATATATATAAATATATGCATATGTGTGTATATATACATATGTTTATGCAAAAACACATTCATCTCTCTTTTTGAGAGAGAGAAAGTGAGAGGGAGAGGGTATATTAATTTAAAATATTTAGCATCAAGATACTTTCTAAGACATCTGAATTTTCACCAGAAAAGACAGGAAATCCCATCCATGTTCCAATTTTCTAAGCCTCTGATATAATTGCTGAAAGGAACAAATTACTTTTAGGGGAGGTATTTTATTTTTAGTTCCAGTGTCCATTTAGATATATTGTATATATTTGAAACAGGATTTGCTGGTAGATATAAACTATGGCCCTTTCAAGTATCACTGATACTTGGTTGTTCTGAGTATTGGCTTTCTGACAGGGTTTGGAATGAAGCCATTTTTATTAATTTAGTTATTTTTGCTGATATAAAAGGCCGTCTATCATGTTAATGATGTATCGGTCTGCGGTCCCAACGAACAATAATTACAGAATGTTCCTAATAGTAAATCATTTGTCACCATCACAGCTCACTACAACAACCTTTTGTTGAGCAGTAGAAGACATTATCTGAATAGAAATACACCTTTATGCTCAGCAATTAAAAAAGTCTAGATATAGAGAATAGTCACACAAATTCATGGTGAATGCCATTTCACTTATGAAAAATTTTTGACTATGTTATGTGCACTTGAATTTTTTACTCTGCTTCAGCTTTTATGTATCTCAGATGGATGAAATATCCCACTTGCTCAAACAAATCAAATAAGGGAGAAAATAATCAGAAAATGTGGGCTAAAGTACTTAATTTTTTTTTTCTTGGTCATTTCTACACTTTTTGATAAAAAAACCAAAACATTGAAGAGAGGTATTGGAAACTAGAACTTTTCAGGTAGAGTATAAAATTTAAAACCCTATGTAGCTTAATCATTGGTATAGATTCATGTGTGGAACATTTATATAGAAGTAATTGGAAATCAGGTGTGTGTGTGTGTGTTACTTAAGTAGCAGCACGACATGTAAAAGAATATACACACTTAAAAAGTTTTCCTCATTTGTCCTGGAGAGCCTGCCTCACTCTATCTTCTTTCACCAAAGTATCATTGTAATATTTACTGTAAGCCACTTGAAGCTGTCATAAAAATATTATACAAACTTAGTATTCATAGATTCAATATTAGGTTTGATGAATACTTAAAAAACCCTTTAATTGCATTAAAAGACTTTTGTAATTGAAAGAGCATTGGACTTCGGAGTCAGAGAAATTGGATTCATGACCTGACCTTCTTACTTACTACCTGTGCAGTCTTAGGAAAGCTGGTTAAACTTTGTGAATCTCATTTTCTTTCAGTATAAAATGGGGTTGATAAAACTTCTACTAGCTACCTGCCAGGATTATTGTGAAGGAAATACTTTATAAATCTTAGAGTACTAGTTAATCATGAATTATTTATTTTATTATAAAATGAATGAAATGAGAGGATTTACACAAGCAGATACTGAAATGGTGTGCCTCAAACCCAGTGAATTCGAATTTGCCAATGGCAATTAAGGTGAAAAACTTAGGTCATACAACTGGCACTGGAAGTAATCTTTGACAGCTGAGTCAAGGGGGCATATGCTATGAAGTCAGCCTATACTTTCCATTTTCCATTAACTTATTTTTTAAAGCCATAAATAGGCCTCTGTATTTTCTGCTATTGCTCAAAAGTATATATTAAGGAAACGATTTGGGATTAATTGCAACTTGTTAAATACTTCTCCCCTGTCACTCCCTACCCCCTCAAAAAAAAGGAATACAAATTCTAATACTTAGAAAATGTCAAGAATTCATTTTAGTTATGGTAGCCAGTAAGTCCAATGGGATCTTCACACTTGTATGTTAAGTGTCAAACATAAAATAGCTGTAAAATAGTCCAATAAAATGCTTGTTACTGTAGGTTTTTGAAAGCCACTAGTGAAAGCAATTGCAAAGTCTTCTAAAGGGAACAAAAATTGAAATGGATTATTTGAATAACAGCATGAAGGCATGGGGCGTACAGGGATGCTCAATGTCAGGACCACACAAATATCTCCTGTCATGCCTTCTCTCCGCCTCTATGCAGAACCTCCAGTTACACCTCTGATAAGCAAAAGTAAAACACATAAGGATCCTTGATGTAGCACTGCTCTTCCAAAGGGGCGAAAGTCCCTTTAAAAAAAAAATTCAAATGGCTTCCCCCACCTCTACCCTCTGTCCCCTACCCCTGTGTTCTGTCCAAAAGAAAAATCCCTCAGCCGCAATGGTTGTTTTTATTAAATTCTCCTCAATAAAAAGCTCAGGCAGGATTTATTAGGTACTCAGGGTGGACGTTTAGTATTTCGCCAGTTATTAAGTGAAAATCAATAGAAAGCAAAGAAAATGGAAGTCACTGCACTGTTAGCGCACTGTTGTCGCCCAGATATTATGTCGGCTGTCTTGTAGATTCATGACAGACGAAAGAGGCCGGGAGAGAACTTTCTGCTTACATTGCAGGAGCCAAAGTGGGGTTATTCATTAGAGCAGGCAGCTGGCCAGATGGATTTCCAGTTCAGTTTTACCATTTATCTTTAAAACGCCTGTATCGAGTGAGAAAGAACACTGATATTATGTGATATCAATGGCAGGTTTATGTATCTAAATCAGGATTTATTGTTATTTTGTTCCGAAGACCTTTTTTTCTCAAGAAATACCATTTCACTGGAAGAAAATAATAGCTAAAACCTTGTCAAAGATAACCTTTCATGTTGTTCGTGCACCACTGGCTGTAAAACAAATAGGACCCAGTGTATAAATAGTTTTAACCACATCCTTACAAATCATTTCTTCAGAGTCTGTTGCCCTGTTTGAAAAAAAATTTGTTTTTACTGTTCTAAATGTGATTTTTGGTCATTAGTTGTTTTTTCTCCCTACCAGTAATTTAGCTATAAATAATGGCAGCATTTGTTTTAATTGCAACTAAAAGCACCAGCAATTTGATGTCTTGCTTTGGAACATCATGGACATGTTTGAAAAGACATCTAAAAGCTAAGACTTTTTTTTGGTCCATGCTCCATGCTGCCAACTCAGAAAAGGCCTTAGAATCAAAGAGAATAAGCATTATTTCTTATTTTCCAAAGAGGCTTTCCAGAAAGCAAGGCCCAGATCTTCTTGAGTTGGCCATTGAATAGATTTTCTCAACTGTGTCCTGTGGAATAGAAGGTTATTGGGGGAAGTTTTTGCTTCATTTTTCCCTTGTAGTATGAGTATTTAGCATATTGCTTTGTCTATAGAATGCTTTTACAAATTTGCCTAATTGAATTGAATTATCTTTTTCTCAATCAATTGGACAATGTGTTTCTTAAGATGAGCCAATTAGTCATGGAGTCATGCCAGTGAGGTGACTAAGATTTTCAAATAAAATGTATTTCTATTTCTTATTACCAAGAATGCTATCAATTCTAGAAGATCCTGGTTCTATTTTGTTCCTATTTATTATTTCCATGTATATATGTTTGTTTGAGAATTAATTTGAGAGGGGGCAACTTGGTGGATGAGTGGATTGAGAGCCAAGACTAGAGATGGGAGGTCCTAGGTTCAAATCTAGCCATCAACACTTCCTAGCTATGTGATCCTGGGCAAGTCACTTAACCCCCATTGCCTAGCCCTTACCACTCTTCTGCCTTTGAACCAATACATAGTATTGATTCTAAGACAGAGGTAAGGGTTTTAAGAAAATTTATTTGTAACCTACTTTAAAATTTTTTCTTGATAATTTTATGAAATATATCTCAAAATTATTTGATGGCACAGAGATTTCTTGATTTGCCTTGTATCCAGCTTTGACGTCTTTTTTTAAAATGAGAGAATAGAAGGAAAAGTCATTTTAACATTCATAATTGTTAAAAAAAAACTTTCCATGTAACTTAAAAATTTAAACCTACCATATAGGAAGTTTCTAAACTTCATACAAAGAAATAATTACTTAATTATTTTTATATAAATATCATGAAGGAAGGAACTGGAGCAGTAATAGTGTCATATTAAGCAGAATGAAAATATACAGATTGAGGAAACAATGAAATTACATTATTAATAAAAACACGTATACATCCTATAATTACAAATTCTAAAAATTTCAAAAATGAACAAATCTTATGATTTTAATCTATACTCAAATTTTATTTGGAAAATGTCTAAGAATCCTAATCTATAACAGAGTACTTGAAGGGCAGTCAATAAGTCAAAAATTTTAAGCTTATATCTAAACACCAGGCATTGTGCTAAGTATTAGGGATATAAATATAAAAAAAGAAACCAATGCCCTAAAGGAACTTACAATTTAATGGAAGCAGATAACACAAAAAAGGGAAGAGGGGGAAAGAAGGAACATACCTAGTGGAGGGGCATAATGAAGAAGTCCAAAGGAACAAAGCTGTGAGGGAAGTGAAGAGAAGGCTGACCTGGATGCCTTCCTTAAATTGAGGTTCTTGAATGGACTGTTCCATTCACCAGTCAGAAGGGTCTCAGTGTCAAAGAGTATTGATGAGGTCTGAATTCTGGGGCTGATATGATTTTGCAGGATAAAGAAGTTCTCTGGTAGGATATGATGAAGTCCAAGAGTACAAGTAAATAGGAAGTGAGACATTAGGTAGCAAAGGAAGTAAGGAAATATGATAAAGAATTAAACTGACATTTGATATATTTTGTCTTTTTTCCCCCCTCCTATCCAGAGTAATATTTTTCTATAGTACAAAAATACACTATATGTTTACTAAGTATATGTACTATACTCAAAAGCCTAGATTGCATCCTGAGCGCCTAGCACATACATAGAAGGCTTTTAATAATTCTCTGTGTATTGATATTTTAAAAAGGACTTATGATTATTTTTAACACAAGTAGCATAGAGTTATTGAAATAGATGGATTTTTAAAATGATAAATGTTTACTAAGCAGCTAAGAGGAGAATTGAATAGAATGCTGAACATGGAACCAGAAAGTTTTGAGTTCAAATACTTCTTCAAATGTATACTAGAGTTGTCATCCTGGACAAGTTACTTAACTCATGCCTGCCTCAGTTTCCTCATCTATATAATGGGCATAATAATAGTAGAAACTCCCAAGGTTACTATAAAAATAAAATGAGATAATATTTGTATAGTTTTTTTTACAAACCTTCAATCACTATACAAATTCTAGTGATTATTATTGTTATTATTATTACTAATGTTGCTCACTTTTTCCTATGAGATCAAGTCTTAATTTCCTGTCTTGAACTGTACCAACGGTTCTATTTTCCATGTTTGTGAAAGAAATCTTAACTGTATCCAGGATGATACAAATAATTCCTAAATAAAAGCTTGAAAGAGGCTCTTTTATACCTCTGCCCTTTCAGAAGATCCATTTGTACTATCTAGTGCATATTAAGATAAAGTTTCATATGTTCATCTAACCAGCTTACAGTACGGCAGAATTGGTTCCACTCTGATGAGTCCAGTTATGGTTTGTGGAAACTGTCCTCTTGCCAGAAATGTTTGCCCTGCCAATATTACTGAGAAGATAAAGTATGGCAAAATGGACAATGTGCCAACCTAAAGATCAATAAGATTTGGGTTCAAGGTCAGCCTATGACACCTCTCAGGCCGTGTGTCAGTGGCTTACCCTCTCAGGGCCCCAGGGAACTCTGTAAGGCTGTGTTACACAGCAGCTGTTGATCTGCATTGGCAAGGGGTATATCCTTTCCAGGAATTTCCTACACAAATGAAATCACAGGTGCAATCGAAAAACAAAGGAAAAGAAAATTTACTGAGATGTAGAAAGAGCTTTCCATGAAATTCCAGTTATAGTGGCCTTTCCACTTAGCCAAAATTTCATAGTGAAATCATTCAGTTTTTAAAAAGCACCTCTCAAAAATGTGATGATTTTGGTTTCCTTAATGATGCATGAGAGTCCCCCACAAAATTGATTTAGCAAGAGTAGTGGTAATGGGTATTCATCGCCAAGTTGGCAAAAACGACTAGATCAGCTAGATTTCAGTTTGCATTGGCAGCTACGCAGAAATTCCACGGTTTTAATTTGTCCAAAAGAAAAAATCCTAGTTGGTCAATCCATCTTTCATGTATTAACTGTGTCTAATTGGACTAGGAAATAGCTTCTCACCTAACTTGATAGTCTAATGAAGGAAGATAGTAAGCCCCAAAATTAAAATGAATAACAGAAGAAAACTACCTTGTAGACTATTCATATCATCTTTCTTCATTGATGACATCAACTATGTAGCTGTTCAATCTGTCTGTCTCTGTTACAGTCTCTGTTTCGTCCCTTTTCTTTCTTTCCACTCTATCCTACAGCTACTAAGTATTACTGTGCTAGGAGTACACTAGTGCTATGCTAGGAGTCAAGTTACCAGGAGCAATTTACATATATGCTTTCATATATATATATGCATATACACACATATATGTGTATTTATGTGTGTATGTGTAATTGTAAATATAAATACTTTCTATGTATCAATTTATGTATCTCTCTTTTTCATCCTTTGTTTTCAAAGAAGTCTAATACTGTCTTGACGTACATATAAATTGGATTTAAGTGAGACAGAATTGCACAAGGTTGTCAGCTTCATTCTTTCTTCCAGTCATTGAAGTTCAGTGACAAGAGAGAAGTCAAGATGACTGGTAATGAATGGTCTAGGATGCAATGGATGACCTCAGTGTCTTCAATATCTAACAGAGCTCGAAGCGCTCCACAGCACCTACTTCAACAGTCTATATGGCCACTGGAACAAATTGTTCTCATCCAGCCATTCTGTCATAAGAAGTCTTCAGATACTTAGGGTAGGCATCCCCCTAACTCACTGACCTGTTGGTTACCCTCAACCTGATTTATTCTGTTTGCAAAATGATTTTAATGGAGCGTGGTTGCTGCTCATCCTAAAGCTTCTTGGAGCTATAGGCGAGAGTTGGGTGAGAGACATACAGCAAAGGTGGATGACAACACTGAAAAGGGCTCAGCAGGCTCTCATCCCAAAGGTCCTGGTCCTCTGTGAACATCTCATGCACTCCCATCTGTCTATCTACCTAGCATAATAATATCTGTTCCTCAATAGCTTGTGATAATTTTAAGAATTCCAGTAAACAGGAGAGTGGCTGAGCATGCAGAGGAGGGAATCCAGGCTTGCTTTTTTTTTTCTATTTATTTCCATGTAAAGAGCAGTTGAAAAACTTTGAATGTTTCACAAAGAGAAGAGAAGACTGAGGGGATACCTGATAGCTGTCTTCAAACGTTTGAAGGGCTCTTACCTGTCCTAGGAAGATTAGGCTTGTCCTTTTTGGTCTGGGAAGGGAGGGAAAAATGAGTGTAAGTTGAAAAGACAAATTAAGCTGATATATGAAAATCTCTCAAACAAATACAGTCATTCAAAAGTAGAATGGATTGTGGGAGGAATTAATATATTTCTCTTCCCTGGAGGTCTTTAAGCCAAGGCTAAGTAAGCCTTTTTCAGACATGAAACTTGTGGAAGTAAGGAACTCTAAAGTACTCTGATTCTGTGAGAGCTGAGATTTATACATTGCTTTAAATTATTTGAACCCCTTTATACATTATCCTTATGACACTGTTTGTAAGTTTAAATATTTCCATTTACAGAAAAAAGGAAACTGAAACCTAGAGAGATTGTTCTTTGCCCGTGGGCCCTGAGCTAGGACTTTATTGTCAAGGCAGGATTTGAACTCTTACTCAAGTTGCTCCCTTCTCTAGTTGCAATGTTCTTTCCACTCTATCACAGTACCTTTCTATATGTTGGCTCCCAGGCCCCAGTGGTGTTTTATACACGATGCCTTCTCTAGTGCAGGATAGGGAGGGAAGAAGGGAGATAACTGGGAATTTTAATATAAAAACAAATTAATTAATTAACTTAAATAAAAAGATAAAATGACATAGCAAAAAAGTATCACCAAAATATAAGCTGGTGGTAGAATCTGCATGCTTTAAAAACACAACAGTATTAGAATAAGGACTATGGCTAATTCAAATTTTTTTTATTAGAAGGATGGATTAACAGAGCACAAGCAGTCTAATTATACACACAATTAGTCAATAACCATTTATTAAGCATCTACTATGGGCCAGACATGCACATTGATGTAAATGCATACCAGTTAAAAGAATTAGAGATGTTTGGGATCTTTTTGAAGTTTCTACTTTATGATGCTAAAAAGTTTTTAAAAAAACTCCAAAGAAAAGCTAATTTTATTATCTTTTTATGAAATATGTTTTTAGGTAGCTTTTTAAAATTTTATTTTAATATGGTCATTTTTAAGCCTACCCCACAATTGAACTCTCCCTTTGCAACAACAACAAAAAAAAAACAGTTAATAAAAAACAAGCAACATGGTGACTGTATCAGAGCAGGTATTTCTATATCCTACTATAATTGTCCCCTGCATCTAAGAGGAGGGAAGTATGTTCCATTCATTATTTGTTCTCCAGGATAATTTTCTACTATGCAACTTTAACTTTCTTTTAATAGTCTTTCCCCACTCCTAATTCCATTATAATTTTCATTGTTGATGTTTTTTGCTTTTAGTTCTTCTTATTTTGCTGTGTAAAAGTTCATAAAATCTCATGTTCCTTTGAATTCCTCATATTCATCATTTCTTAGTGCACATTAACGCTCCATCTGTATGCCAATTTGTTTAGCCATTCTATATGTGATAACCATAGTATAACAATAGCTAGCAGAATATAGTAGTCCTCTTGAGGTTTACAAAGTACCTTACAAAATATCTCATTCTAACCTCACCACAAACATGGGAGGGAGGTATGATTATTATCACCTCTTAACAGATGAGGAAACTGAGGCTGACAGAGACAAAGCTCCACACAACTCGATTAGTACCTGAAGACAAATTTTAGCTTGGCTATTCCAGACTCTATGTTCAATATTTTATCCACTGTGCTACCCAGTTGCTAGATGGGAACCCACACCACTTAGCATAGTGACACTTAATCAAGTCTAAGTTATTGATTGGTACCATAAAAGTGTTGCTATGAATATTTGGTATATATTGGGCATTTCTGATTTTTTCCCCACTTTGGGTATGAGACCAATAGCAGTATTACTGGGTCAAAGACTATGACCAGTTTAATCATTTTTCTTAATGCTATTTTCAAAGTACTGTTTAATGCCTGTTTTTTCCAAAACATGTATGGTTCCTTGCACAGTTCTTTTCTATGTTCTCCGTCTCGCAAATACACATTTCCCCTCACCCCATTACTACTGGAAATCTCAACTATCTTCCCTTTGTCATTACAAGTGATGGGATTGAATTCCATAATACACCAAGATGAGAGTGGTGAGAGATGTGCCTCCTGAGCCTGACTTCACAAATGCTTCCTTTCATCTTACATTTAAGCATCCCTTGACTCCTTTTCCCACTCAACTTGAAATGAGAACTAGTCTTGGACCAGAGAGATCTATTGCAATATGCTGACAGCCTGAAGCTGTTGACCACAGTTCTCCAAGTCAAGCCAGAGTAGATAAAAGATGGCGCTCTTCCAACTGAAGAACAATATGTACAAGTTCCCTCCTCCTATCTCTTTATTACTGATCTCTCTCTCTCTCTCTCTCTCTCTCTCTCTCTCTCTCTCTCTCTCTCTCTCTCTCTCTCTCTCACACACACACACACACACACACACACACACACACATATACACACAGGCTGCCTTAACTCAGCAGTTCTCTCACTGAGAACATTAAAAAAACACTAACACCTGATTTGATTAGATCAAGTCTCTTATTTTGAGCAAGAATTGTTAATAAAATCACACTTCCTAAAAAAAAAAAAGAATGGAATGTAAATGCTGCACTAATTTAATTACACTGTGGCACTGTAAGACACTAATGTAAATATTCTGGTGAGTAGGCCTAAGACACTTGAAGTAATTACTTAAGGGCTCCCTTTCAAAGAATCTCCCCCCCCCTTTTTTTTTTATTAAATGCCTTTTAACATTAGCACTTTCTTCCTGACAAATTAAATGAAATTTCATTACTCTCCTTGACTTAATGGCATGAGAATGCCTGCTGTGAGTGCGAGTTAACCCTCTCTGGACAGACAGCAGGCTAGGACTTTGCATTAAGTCCAAATGTCACTAAGCTAAAGGACAAGAAAAAAGCAAAGACCTCTACGATTCTTTCATTGCCTTTACACTCTGCCTTAGTGGTAGTTGCCATGATCACATTGGAACTATGGAAAGCTTAGTTTAGATCTTCCTGGGTTAGTCATGGGAGAAAAAAGCCAAGAATTTACCTTAATGTCATCCAGTTACTCTTAAGAATTCCAGGTACCAATACTTTCCAGGATTCTGCAAAATTCAGTTTTCTGAAAATGAGCAACAGATGTCTCAAATCCTGTTGTCATAGGTATTGAAAGAAAAAAAAAGACAACAGGTAGGGTGGAGTGGGTGGGTTGCCACCATTTGGCTTTTGAAATATTTATTGGCCCATAATAGTTCTCTAGAATAAACTGATGACATTCTCTTGAATGATTAAATGAGTAGCATCTTTTTTTCTATTCAGGCTTATACAAAGGCAAAGATTTCTGCATGTTAAATTTATTTCAGCAATTGAGAAAGAATGTTTCCTCCAAATATCTCATTCCTTAAACATTCTTCCTCATTTTAGAAAGAATCTTGCTCATGGGAAAGATGCCAGGTTGAGAGCCTTGGAATAAGAATAACATGAACAGCAGAAAGTGAATTTCTCTGACTCTGCATCAGTGATGTTCTTGATTTAACTTCATTGTGTCCTATGGCTACCTCTCAGCAGGATGCAATTTTTATCAGGGATCCCACCTCAAAACAGATTTACAATCTGCCTTCAACTCACCAACTTTAGGTTTTATTTCAAATATCATTGAGGACCACCTGTTGGCCTTTGTTTATACTGACGTTTTCCCCTCTTCCTTTTTATTGCTTGCCCACTGTTTAATATTATCCATTCCATTATAGATTCCTATTCTTTTTCAGTGTTTGGAGCTTGCCAACACGAGACCAGAGATTTTTCTACCTTGTCTACTCGGTTTTTGCCTTCTTTCCTTTGTCTTCTCAAAAGAATACTAACCTAGACCGTGAATATAACGTGATTTCTTTTTAGTTGTTTGGTCTCAGATACAATGTTCTTTCGGTCCCCAAAAGCTATTTCCTTCTAAGATTTTGCCCCATTTCCTTCCATGCCATTAGTGACATGGGACTTTTTGATACCACACTCCATCTTACCAAGGGGGGATGTCCTTTCTAAGACCCCAAGGCTTACGAAAGAAAAATAAGCAGCTCAAAAGTTCAAAAGACACATAGTGTGTTACACATTTTTTTCCCTTTTGGTTATTGTCAAATGTATGTCATTTTAGGAATAAATATGTCAGTGTTTTGAAAGAAGCAAAGACTTGCATTTATTTTGGTACAGCTATCAGATTTGAAGAAGCTGGAGCATTTGTTCTCCTCTTGTGAGGTCCAGGTAAAAGTTCACTCTTTCCATGGCTGGTTGCTTCTGACAAACAAAATTCAAGGGCCCAAAATAAGTATTTTATCTAAAAAATGTGAATCATCCCAAAACAAACATTTAAAAAGCACAGCTGCCAGATTCCACAAGTAAAAGAGTTTGAGGTTGAGACAGCTCAGATCTCTCTGGGGAATAATGGGTAAAGTTTGGCCAGCTGCCCCTTAAGGTCTTCAGGGACCTTCAATCCAATTGCACTGACTTAGCGGATGTGAATTTCAAGGTTACACCTGGGTGTTCAAGGGCAGGGCCAAGTGTAATCGGCACTTAGATCATAGATTAATCTTATTTGCCATCTATTAGGTTTGATTCCTGCTTTCCTCTCTCCCTCCCTAAAGCCAGGATTATTGTGATAGTTTAAGATAATGGATTCTAACGGAAGAAAGGTCAGGCAGGCATGGAGATTTGGAACCTTAAGATAATATGATTAATCTAAAAGCTTCTTTCTAAAAGGGGAGGGCCACACTTTTCTATGTCTAATTGAGAGAAGGAAATACAGAGAAAGACTTAGAATTAGCAAGAGGAAAAGTGAGTGTGCTGGTGCCTAGTCCTTGTCAACAACTTTAATTCATTATCAGTGTCAGGATGATCTTTCATTAGTTTTCAAGCTAATAAAATGGATTAGCTTCAATCCTAAAAGTGATAATACTTTGTTGGCCATCTATAGAAGAATCTTTCACTAACAGATGGATATTTATTGCAAAGTTTTATAATTTTTTTCTGTCAAATGATTTGTAATATAGTCACACATAATGATACAGTATACTCACTAATAGAGACATATCTATATACACACACATATATATGTCTATATACATATGTTCACATGGATATCTATGTGTATATTTATATTTTTGGTATATATACTCTGTATCCTTTAAGATGAAAAATGTAGAGCTTGTAAAAATGTGAATCTTATCTGATTATAGTAGTTTATTGGCAGATGTGGATGATTTAGATATTACTTAAAACTAATTTGTAGAATTTAATTTACTTAACAAGCATTTATTAGGCACCTACTATGTATAAGGTACTGCAGGAAGCTCTGCAAAAAATGACAAAAATGCAATTAAAAAACAGAATAACATTATTTGATTTCATGTGATATCAGTGACTTAGGCTGATTAGGAAGGATATTGACTTTGGCAAGGAGGTTATAAACTACATAACGTGTTTCACTATTACTTTATTTCTCTTTCCTGTTGTAAAGTCACTTAGTTCACTGAAAAAAAACGATTTTTAAGAATGCATTGTTTTGCATTGTTATACTCCTATGGAAATTTTTTGTTTAATTATACTCTATGAGAATGTTTATATATTTACCACTATTTATACTGATATTTTAAGAAGATGGAACTATTTTCATCACTCAATTTATATTATTAATTCCTTTTTTTGCTGAAACATAAATTACACTTTTCACTACCATTTGTTTTTCCTTTAATTCCAATAATACAGGACAAGGACTGATCTCTCTTATGTAGCTCTCATTTTCCATATGGGATCAGATCTATGGCCTTAAAAAGAACAATGTGAGATTTTAATTTATAATTTCATTAATAGTTTCTTTCTTTTACCAAATGGAACTCCCTTGGCTCACTTACAAGAATGAAAACATAGGCAGATGTGTTCTTTTCTTGACTGCGATGACAGAACAGGACAGGAGATTATTCCTAGACATTCGGGAACCAGAGCAAGTGTTGCTACTGTGACTGAGGAGAAATATAATTAGAATTTGAGATAGGACTTCTTAATACAACCTTTTACAATGCATGCCCATCATCATTTAAGATTATTCTCAGAACTCTGAGCATTTTTAAAATTGTACAAAATCATTAGTACTAAACCAGAATCACATAGTCTGGTTTAGAAAATAACTTCAAGTCTATTGAAAATACATGTGCTCAAATTGTGAAAACATAAGTGTTAAAATAAAAATCACAAAACACAAGAAAGATTCATGTAAAAGATTCATGAAAATAAAGTACCTTGCCTTGAAAGTTCTTGTCCCTACATCCCACCCTAAGTTTTTTTTTTTATTTTTTTAGAATATTTTTTCCATGGTTACATGATTCATGTTCTTTCCCACCCTTGAAAACTCCCCCCACTCTCCCTGTAGCTGATGCGCAATTCCTCTGGGTTTTACATGTTACATTGATCAAGACCTAATTTGTTATTATTGAAAGTTGCACTGGGGTGGTCATTTAGTGTCTACATCCCAAATCATATCCTAATCAACCAATGTGTTCAAACCACCCCCATGTTTTTATCAATATATATTTTGATTAACTGGTTTAGTAAATATAGATTCAAAAATTCAGTTAGTCATTCTACCATTATCGCTATTGTCATTACTATCCACATTACTGCTTTTTTATTGCACTTAAATACAATCCATTCAAGATAAAAATGTTTACCTATATCTGAAATCTTTAAGAATAAATTTTTTGTTGCTGCTTATAAAATGTATTTTGGAAAATCAATAGTAAAAAAAATTAGAAAAGAAATTATCAAGATGTGCAGTTTAAAATTGTGCCAGTTTTGAGTGCTGCTACAAATGATCAAATACAAATGTTACAATCTGAAATTATGTATGAAATGCATTTCTGAAGATGTCTGGTTTTTTTCAGTCTTAAATGCATGATCTAGTGATAGATTCAAATTTCTCTTTGTTTTCAGGTTCATTTTTTAAATGACCAAAAGAATTTAAAGCCCAGTTTAAAAATAGTACCTCAATACAGAAAATCCTAAGAACCCTCATTTTATTCGGAATACTTTATATTTTGTAATATTTTTCCCTTCCCATTCTTAGATTCAAGTTTCTGTTTTTCCATCTTCCTCAGAATTAGTTGCTGGCATTCTCCAGTCTCTTTAGATCAAAGATCTACCTAATATATGATGTGTTTATTCATCTCAGTCACAGGGCATATCATTCTCAAATGACTGACAAGAGCTCTAAAATGAAGAGAGCCCAAAGTGTGCTCTAATAGTTATGGGAAGCATTTCTAGTCAAACATTAAGCAAATTAATGTGAGCCCCTACTGCACCTTTAATCTGGAAATGTCATAAAGTAATAAGCAGAGTGACCCTGGCAATGTCTAGGCCTGGATTTCAATAGATTTACATCTTAAAGGTACACTACCCCTTTCCAAATGCTACTCCTCCAAGTTTCTATGTCTATGTGCCAATTTGGTCATTATTTGATTATTCCTTAATACTGACTGAAAACACCCATTAATAATTTGACTCAGTCATAATATGCCTCTCCATTCCAAAGTATATAATGAAATTTTGATTGTTGAAATGACAAATAAATGATTATATGATTATTGTTATTTAGTTCCACTTTTTTTATGGGTGTTAGGCAATGTCATGGGAGAGAGAAAATGGTTTAATTCAAATTAAATGCAAATTTTTTACATAATTATTAAAGCTGTATCATGAGAAGATGGCAGAGTAGAGAATATATTCATCTGAGGTCTCCAAAAATTCCTGCCCCCCCAATACCTTTAAAACAATGCCTCAAATCATATTCTGGGGTAGCCAAGTCAACAAAAGGTCAGAAGGAGACAATCTAGTCCAAGACAAATTAGAAGGTAGAAAGGGAAATCTATGACATGAGGATGGAGCCTGGCCCAGAACCCACATGGTTAAAACACCAGTGGTAGAACTAGGTGGTAGTGACAGAAGCACAGCAATTTCAGGAGCTTTCAAGTCAGAGACAATAAACAACTTGGCAATTAATCATAAAGCTTACAGGGAACCCCTGTGCTAGCATTGAACACAGGACCAGACATTATTTGACACGTCCATTGCCTATTTCCACTTCTGGAGCATAGTTCAAGTGGGGAGAGGAGCACTTTGAGTTAAAAAGGAATGGGTGCCCAGAGAAGGAATATTGATTTTGATTACAAGAGATCAGAAACACTGAAGAACATTATCTCTTCTGGTCCGAAAGGGAGGAAGAGTCTGGTGAGGAAGAATCTATTGCAATCACAAGGGATTTAATTTTTAAAAATAAATTTCCCATCACTCAAATTACTATCTTTTTAAAAATGTTTTGTATTTGTTGAGAAATAAGGAGGTGGGGGGACAGCTGGGTAGCTCAGTGGATTGAGAGTCAGGTCTAGAGACAGGAGGTCCTAGGTTCAAATCCAGCCTCAGACACTTCCCAGCTGTGTGACCCTGGGCAAGTCACTTGACCCCCATTGCCCACCCTTACCACTCTTCCACCTAGGAATCAATACACAGAAGTTAAGAGTTAAAAAAAAAAAGAAAAAAGAAAAATAAGGAGGGGGAGGAGAACAAAAAGAACAAGAAGGTCAAGAAAAAATGTTATGATATCCATTCTCATTACTATTCAATTTTTGTATTGTATTAGAAATACTATTATACTCATTTAATATCGTACTAGAAATGCTAGCTATAGTAATAAGACAAGAAAATAAATTGCAGGAATAAAAATAGACAATGAGGAAACAAAATTGTTACCTTTAGCAGATGATATGATGGGATACTTTGAGAAACCTAGAGAATCAACTAAAAATATAGTTGAAACACTATAAAACATTCACAAAGTTACAGGATAAAATAAATATCCATAAATACCCATATAAACCCAGCTTTCCATACATGACCAACAAAACCTAGTAGCAAGAGATAGAAAGAGAAACTCCATTTTAAATAATTGACAACAATATAAAACCCTTGAGAGTCTACTTGACAAGACAAACTCAGAGATTATATTAACATAATTATAAAAAAAACTTTTATATAAAATAAAGGCAGATTTAAACAATTGTGAAATATATATTGCTCATGGGTAGGATGAGCCAATGTAGTAAAATAGCAATTCTAAGTTAATTTAGCTATTCATTGCTACATTGATCAAACTACCATACAATTATTGTACAGAACTAGAAAAATTTAAAAAAATTCGTTTGGAAGAAAAAAAGGTAAAAAATAGCAGAAAAATCAATTTTTTAAATATAAAGGGAAATGATGTAGCAGTTCCAAATTTCAAAATATATTGTAAATTGTTAATCATCAAAAACAACCTGGTGTAGGGCAACTGAGTAGCTCAGTGAACTGAGAGCCAGGCCTAAAGACAAGAGGTTCTAGGTTCAAATCTAGCCTCAGATACTTCCCAGCTGTGTGATCCTGGGCAAGCCACTTAACTCTCATTGCCTAGCCCTTACCACTCTTCTGTTGTGGAACTAATACATAGTATTGATTCTAATGTGGATGGTAAGGGTTCTAAAAAAACACAAAAAAACAAAAACAAAAAATTAGCCTTGTGTTGTCTAAGAAATTAAAGGCTGAATCAGTGGAATAGGTTTCGTACACTGCACATAGTAGTAAATGACTATTGCAAAATAGTGTTTGACAGATCCAAAAATCTCAGCTTTTGGAGTAAGAACTCATTATTTGACCAAAAATAAAATGACAAATTCCGAGAAAACTGAAATGCAGTTCAAAAGAAACTAAGCATAGACCAACATCTCACACTGAATAGCAAGATAAGGTAAAAATGGATAAAAGACTTAGACATAAAGGCTAATATTTTTTGAAAAAAAAATGTACCTGTTAAATCTATTAATGAGTGAAGAGTTTATGACCAAAAAAGAGATACAGTGGATTACAGAAAGTAAAATGGATATTTTAGATTACATGAAATTAAAAAGCTTTTGAAAAAATACTAGTATAGCCAAAATTAGAAGAAAAAAAATGAAACCAGGAAGAAAATTATACCACCGGTTTCTTTTAAAGGTCTTATTTCTCAAATATATAGAGAACTGAGGCAAATTTATAAAAATAAGAGCCATACCTCAGTTAATAAATGTTTGAAGGTTATGAAAAGACAGTTTTTAGAAGAAATCAAAGATATCAATAGATATATGAAAAATGCTCTAAATCACTACTGATTAGAGAAATGCAAATTAAAACAACTCTAAGGTAGCACTCACCTATATCAGCTTGGCTAACATGATAGAAATGGAAAATGCTGGAGTGGCGCTGTGGAAAAATTGGGACACAAATGTGCTATTGGTATGGTTGTGAACTACTCCAACCATTCTGGAGAGCAATTTGGAACTCTGCCCCAAAATTGTGCATACCCTTTAACCCAGCAATAACATTATTAGATATCCCCAAAAGATCAAAGAAAAAGGAAATGAATCTCTTTGTACAAAAATACATAAGTTTTTTTTTTTTTTTTTGTAATGGCAACGAACTAGAAATTGGGGATGCCTATTAATTGGGAAATGGCTGAACAAGTTGTGGCATATGATTGTGATGGGATACTATTTTTCTGTAAGTAGGATAGTTTCAGAAAAACCTGGGATGACTTATATGAACTCATGCAAAGTGAAGTGAGCAGAAACTAGGAGAATATTATATGCAATAAGCCATATTTTAAGGATGATTAATACTGACAGGTAGTTAGATCAAGGCAGTGATCAAGGATAATTCAAAAGTACTCATGAGGAAAAATGCTGTCCACTTCCAGAGAGAGAACTGACAAACTCTGAATGCACATTAAGGCATAATTTAAAATTTAAAAATTGTTTTTTGTGTTTCCTTTTGCAACATGGCCAATATTCTTATACGAACAGTTTACAAAGTCCTTTAATGATTTTATGCCTCAATAGGCATAGTATATCATATAAATATAAATACTTTTGATTGTCAACTTACTTCAGCCAATTGTATCAATTCTTTTTGCTTTTGACATATACCTTTAGGAAAGTTAAATCTGAGTATCTTCGTTACCAATGTATAGTGCTAAAATAGGTTATCCATATTTTTGTATCCTCGAATCAACCAAAAAAAGTAAGCATAGTGCGTGTAGTTGGGAATACAAATGAACACATCTATACAAACATATATATTTATATATAAAACATGCATAAATATGCATATATTTATGCAGATACATAAATATGTATAGAAATTTTCATTTGCAGCCTAAAATTTCCCCAAGTAATTATTCATTTCATGTGGTTAGGGTCAGTTTAGAAATAATTGGCAATGTCAGTTTTTTCAGTGAAAATAAGGCAGTTTCTCTCTTAACATAAAGACAGGATGGTTTCCAAATATAGATGATTTTGAGTATGAAAATAGGAGATATGTATAACATATATTCTAATGGTATTGTTATTTTGGATATTAGTTTTCCCATTATAATAGAGGCAAAAAAGAGCAGTGATAATTTCTAAAATAAATCTTCTCATATGTAGCAGAAAGACAGGATTTGGAAGATTCATAGATAACTATAGCTATATCTGAGTTTTGATCAATTTTATAAATGGGTTATTCATATAATCCATATTCTGCTTTTAGGATATATCTTTTTATTTAAAAATTATTAAGGAAGTATTCTTTGTAAGAATTCTTTGTAAGAACTTAAAACATATTTCTCAATTTCTCTAGGAAATCTTTTTAGGACATAAAGAAATTGCATGTCTTTGTTTTGCAGCTTTAATTTTTTATTTAAATATTTATTAAAAATAAAAAAAATGTTTTTTAAACTTCTGATTTCCAGATCCTCTTTCTCCCTCACACCTCTTCCCCACCACCAAGAAGTCAAACAATATTTAATCAATTATACTTATGAAACCATGCAAAATATATTCTATATAAAAGCCAAATTGTCATACCAACAAGCAAAAAGAAAATGAAGTGAGAAAATTTTACTCAAGTTCAGTTCTCTAACTAGAGGTGGATAGCATTTTCTTCATCATGAGTCCTCTGGAATTATCTTGGATTACTATATTGATCAGAGTGGCCAACTCTTTCACAGTAGATCAGCATTACAGCATTGCTGTTGCTGTGCACAATGATCACTAAGTTCTCACTTCGCTTTGCATAAATTTATATAGGTCTTGCCATGCTTTTTCCTCCCTGAAATCACTTATTACAATACAAAGTACTATATTACAGTCTTATGTCACAATTTTAGTCATTCCCCAATTAATAAGTATTCCCTCGAATTCTAATCAATAGCAATTAAAAAAAGAATTGTTATAAATATTTTTATAGCTATGTGTCCTTTTCCCTTTTTCTTTACTCTGAGGTATAGACCTAGAAATGGTATTACTATATCAAAAAGTATGAATAATTTTATCCCACTTTGGGCATAGTTCCTGTATGTTGGATCAATTCATTATTCTACAAACATTTCATTAATATATGCATTTTCCTTCATTGTTTCCTACATTTGCTATTTCTTATAGGTTTGAGGTGGTCTTAATTTGCCTTTATTTAATCAGTGATGATTTAGAATTTTTTTTCATATAAAGATATATAGCTTTGATTTCATCTAATGAAAACTACTTGTTCATGTCCTTTGACAATTTCTCAATTAGGGAATGGCTCTTACTTTTATAAATTTGCCTCAATTCTCTATACATTTGAGAAATGTAGCAATCCAGGTATACATTAATTGTGATATTATTTTAAGAAGTATTCAAAAACTTAACTCTTATACTGCTAAAGATTGATCTTTGCAATCTTGAGTCAAATTGAATGTGGACCTTGCCAAATCCCTAGCCCTTCCCTAAGGCTACACCCCAGAAGAGAGTCAGTTATCTCAGTCTCCTTACTTTTCCTTCAATGATCAATTAACATAGGTATCAAACATCAGTAGATGCCTTAAGTGATATCCACCCTGGATCCTGATCTTAGCTCTACCTATTGTTTCAGATTTTGGCAGTTTGCATTTTATGATGATTACCTCATAATGTTAATGTATCAGGCCACTGGCCTCTCCCCTTCCCCCCATACTGTTGTATGTAACCCCAATAAAAGTGACAAGACATCAGTTGGCAAGAGAGCTCTTGACCATC
Source organism: Gracilinanus agilis (assembly GCF_016433145.1). Lineage (NCBI taxonomy): Eukaryota > Metazoa > Chordata > Mammalia > Didelphimorphia > Didelphidae > Gracilinanus > Gracilinanus agilis. Next base: position 591,120,894 of record NC_058131.1, on the reverse strand, counting down.
AGAGCTCCTAACCATAGAGCTCTTGACCATCAGAGCTCCTAACCATAGAGCTCTTGACCATCAGAGCTCCTAACCATGAAGCTCTTGACCATCAGAGCTTACTCGCTGTCTGTCTACCTTATGCCAAAACTTTCTGTGTCTGTGTATCTTTATTCTCGCCTTATGTTCTCTTTCCATTAATCCTTAACCCGTAACCCATTTTCACTCAGTCCTTGGTTCCCCTTTCTGAGTGTCCAACCCACTAGGAATCTTCGTGGAGTTGGTGGACGGCTTCAAGAAATGAGGTCTTTATAAAAGAAACTTGCTGTAATTTTTTTAAACATTACTGTCTCTGGCACTTTTTTAGCAAAATGTAATCTTCTGATTATCTCTTTCAATTAGGCGTAATTTTGTTTTCTCTTTGTCTGAGATTATGATTGCCATCTCTATGCTCTTCACTTCAGGTGAAGCATAATAGACTCTGTTCCAGCCCTTCATTTCAAATCTGTATGTGACTTCCTGTCCCAAGTGTATCTTATGTACAGAACACATTGTTGGATTCTGATTTCTAATGTGTTCTTTCTGCTTCCATTCTATGGGTTAGCTCATCCCATTCCCATTCACAATTATACTTTCTGACCATTTATTTCCCTTCATCCCATTTTCCTCCATTTTCCCTTCTTTCTCTTTATATCCTCTCTCTCCTCAAAAGTGTGGTTTTTTTGACCATTGCCTCCCACAATCTGACCTCCCCAGTATTGTCCCTTAACCCATATCTCTTATCTACTTCCTCTCTGATCTCTTTAGGTAAATAACTTCAATACCCATCTGAATGTGTCTAGGGTTCTTTATTCCATTTTTTAACATAGAAAGCATCCCTGCTCCCCCTGTAGCCCCAAGAAGCCATGTTCCTCTTGGCCCTGCAATTGTGACCATAGCACTATTCCCTTATGACCAATCATAAATGCTCCTCTCCATCCTGGAACTACAACCTAGAACTACTTGTGGATGATAGAATTGGCCATCAGCATCAGCTCCACCCAGAGCCAGCACAGGGTCTGTTAAGTCTTTTTGTCCAGCCCTCTTACCATTTTAAGCCAAAGCTGCTGCCATTGTGTTGGCCTCCTCCAAGGCTCTGTGCTGCTACTTCTGGCCTGAACCTGCCCTGCTATTACAGACCTCTCCTACAGTTTTGTGAAGTTGACCTTTTGCTGACTGTGGCTGCAAAATATGATTTGAATTGTTATTTTCGAGTTGTTTAGAGGAGAATGTTAGAAGATTTTAGCTGGGTCCTGGCCTATACTCCACCATCTTTGCTCCACCCCATTTCTACTTTTTAAAAACTCATTTCCCTTGTTCTCTTGTAAGACTGACTTGCATGAATATATCTTATTTCCATTTTAATGCACATATGCATATGTGCTTATGATGGATGATAAGACAAAATCATAGAGACATTAAATATGTAGATATATACATATGTGTAGTAGTTTTTATTTAGGAATTATGGCTAAATTAATTACTAAACCATTTCCCCAAGCTGATTATTGAGTTCATTCCTAACTTTGACTTATAGAATGATAAACTTAGAGCTAGAAGTAACTTTAGATGCCATCTTGTCTAATGCTTCTATCTTTCAGATATGGAAACTGAGTTTCAAAGGAAGTCATGCAGGTAAGACAGTAGAACTGAAATTTGAACAAAGGTAATACAGATTGAAATCCAAAGTACTTTTTAAAAAAATAAACATTTGTTAATATTTATTTTTTAGAAAAGTTAACATGGTTACATAGTTCATGCTCTTACTTTCCTCTTCACGCCCCTCATCCCCCCCACCCATGGCCGATGCACATTTCCACTGGTTTTAACACGTGTCATTGATCAAGACCTATTTCCAAATTTTTGATAGTTGCATTGGTGAGGTAGTTTCGAGTCTACATCCCCAATCATGTCTATCTCAACCCTCCAAAGTACTTTTAACTGTACCAGATTTAAGACATAGATCCTGCTATAGTGAATTGTAGCATAACTTTCATATTTGGATTCATTTATTAGCTTTTTAATTAAAAAAAATTAAACAGAACAGTTTGGCTTCCCAGCTGGTTATGTTGGTACAATATTTATCCTCTTTATTTCAGGGTGAATTTATACTTTTCCATGTATCAAGCACATTCAAATTCTCAATGAGAACCTGGCCTAACAGACCATGTGTTATAAATTCTGTTATTTTATTATATATTTTCATTTCTGAAAAAATCACCTTTCTGATGTGTACATGATAGAAAGTTTCTAAGAGGACAAACAAAATAAAGGAATCTTATTTCTTAGCCCCAAGCCAGTTCAATTGCACTCATATTAAGTTTTATAATTGTAGAAGCCTTTCTAGATCAAGACAGAAAATTAAGAGAATGTTTAGGATGTGATATTTTATGAGATGTTCATTCAATTGCCCACACACATTTTTAAAATGTCCAGATTAGGTGTTACCTATAACCAGATGTTAAATGAGTGGGAAATTATGTCTAGAATAAATCTCTCCCATATTCAAAAGACTTATTGTGACTATATACTGACAGATTAAATGATATTACTTTCTTCGAACAATGTTAAAGGGAAAAACAAAATTTAAGATGAGCTTACATGAGTTACAAAGGACACAAGTAAATCTTTTAGAGCTTTATTTAGAACATAGAAAAGTAGACTATGTGGCTTCATGGACACGAAAACTTCTAAGTTCAAGTCCTACCTCTAACACATTCTATCTGTGGGATTTTTTTAAACCCTTACCTTCTGTCTTAGAAACAATAGTGTGTATTGGTTCCAAGGCAAAAGAGTAGTAAGGGCTAGGCAATGAGGTTAAGTGACTAGCCCAGGGTCACACAACTAAAAAGTGTCTGAGGTCATATTTGAATATAGGACCTCTCATCTCTAGATCTGGCTCTAAATCCACTGAACTACCTAACTGCTCCCATAATTTAACCTCTTAATGCTCTAGGCAAATGAAGTTAGAGAGAAAGTGTGGACTTACATTGGTAAGAGTATTTTACTCACCTTATGGTTCTTTCTACAATTAAATCATAGTTGTATTCCCTCCTTATAATGAGAACATATATCTTAAAGGGAAATTTATCTAGTGCAATTACTTGAAAGGAGAAAAGAATGAGTTTATAGCTAACCATGAATATTAAAAATAAAAACCATGAATCAAATGTATGATTATTACTGTGGGCCCACAAATAGTGGCTTTTTTAAATAAAGACTGCTATTGTCTTTAAAGAGATATATTTGGGGTCAGCTGGGTAGCTCAATGGATTGAGAGTCAGGTCTAGAGACAGGAGGTCCTAGGTTCAAATCCGGCCTCAGACACTTCCCAGCTGTGTGACCCTGGACAAGTAACTTGACCCCCATTGCCCACCCTTACCACTCTTTCACCTGTGTATTTCACAATACACAGAAGTTAAAGGTTTAAAAAAAACCAAAGAGATATATTTTTTAATCAGTCATTCTTTGCAAGTAAAATCTTTATTATCACTGATTTCTTGATGGACACTAAGAGAAAGATCAGAAAACAAACTGAATTTCTTCTTTTTGCAGAAAATATGTAATCTTTACATCCAGTTTTTACAAAATTGTCTTTATTCTTTTTTCTTTATCTCTTATGTTTACAACAATAAAGATAAATAACATAAAGTCAGGGTGGATGTGTTTAAAAAAATGCAGAATCTAACAATGAACCAGTTTGGGGTTTGAGGAAGAGAATAGGGTTAGTAGAAAAGTAGTATCTAAGTAGTTTGTACACATGATTTAATTACAAGATTAATATTAACTTATTTTGAACTATACTACTGGGATCACAGTCTCATCTGCAAAGAACAAAGCATGATTTCCTTCAAAATGTAACAAAGCAATTAAGAAAAAAATTACTCAATAACAGAAGGATTTAAATATTTTTTTTTAATTTTTTTTTATGATCATGGGAAAATCCCTTGGCCTTTCAGAGCCTTGGTTTCTTCATCTATAAAATAGGGATGCAAAAGTTTGTGCTAACTAGTTCATAGTATTAATGTAAAGAATATTCTGCACTTAATAAGAGTTAAGATTTTTATTTTTATTATTATTATTACATTAGAAAATAACCCTTTTCCTCCAGTGGTTCAGTCTGCAGATGGAAACAACATTCTACAGATCTGTCAATAATAAATATATACATTTGCATATATTATTTGCATATATTTATATGTGTGTATATGGTTATATACACACATAACTTTAAAGTTTTACTGAATAAAAATATTTTTTCCATATTGTTTTTGCCTTTTCTTTCCTCTTCTAGTTTTCATTTTGTTTTGAACATCCTTTCTGTTAGCAAAGATCTATCAAAATGAGGGAATATATTTATATTATTGTTGAGAAAAGAATCACCAAATTATTTAAATTTCTTTTCAAATCATCTTTACTGAACTTTTTCATACATCCATGAATTCTCTACTATATAAAAATGAACTCAAGATCTATGACTATTCCTTATAGCATTTATCTTACAAATAGTAGGTGATTGCCTGTTTGGTATGACTTAGAGGTGGATTCATGATGCTCTCTTAAAATAGGTCCTCCGTGAATTGTCCAGTGCTGCAAATTCCAATAGAACTTGAAGGTTTTTATTTAATTACTAATAAATTTTATATCCTTTTCTGGGAGAAAATTTTGTAAAAGAAAAAGATCACTAAGTTACTAAGTTACTGAGAATGCAAGGCAAATAGAGAGGCAACTCCATGAAGGACTATGGAGAGAGGAAGTGTTCAGAAGTAAGAACCTGTTATTGACATCAAGAAACAAACTTTGGGGAACCCCTGGATAGCTCAGTGGAGTGAGAGCCAGGCCTAGAGACAGGAGGTCCTAGGTTCAAATCTGGCCTCAGACACTTCCCAGCTGTGTGACCCTGGGCAAGTCATTTGACCCCTGTTGCCTAGCCCTTACCACTCTTCTGCCTTGTAAGGGTTTAAAAAAAAAAGAAAAGAGATTGGGGATGTGGACTCGAAACTACCACACCAATGCAACCACCAACAATTTGGAAATAGGTCTTGATCAAGGACACATGACAAAACCAGTGGAAATGTGCGTCAGCCATGGGTGGGGGGAGTGCAGGGGGTGAAGGGGAAAGTAGGAGCATGAATCATGTAACCATGTTAAAAATGATTATTAATAAATGTTTAAATTAAAAAAATAATAAAAACAAAAAAAAAGAAAAAAAAAGAAACAAACTTTGTCTTGTTCACAATTTTGCTTAGAGTAAGCTCTGTTCCTTTATATTATAGGACAGAAAACAAAACAAAGTGTTCATCATGCACTAATATAACTTTACTTTCTCATTTTTAAGCGAATGTATATTTCTAGTTATTTTTTCCTTAATAGAGTAATATTGAATTAAAGAAAATAGAATTGCATTAACCTTTATTGTTATTGTGATTAAGGACACACCTTTATAATGAAACTGGGATATGTTAGAATCTTTTTGTTCCATAGTTTAGGTCTGACTCATAGTGGAATCTAGACCCATGGTCTAATCAACTGGGCAGATTATTTACAATTGATAGCAAAGTACATATGGCAAAGGCATAGAGAGTTAGCCTCTGAGTCAGAACTACCTAGGTGCAAGCCCTCTCCAACTCCATATTAACTGGTTATCTGACCTTGGGTAAACTATTTAACTATTAAATACCCACAGAAAACTGTCTTAAAGAGGTTATACACTGCAGCAAAACATTTGTAGCTCTGCATTAATAAAAGTGGATTAAACATTGATTATGTCACATTATAGGTTACATAACAGGGAGAAACCAAAATCAAAACAAATAAAACATCCTAAAATATTAGCAATTTGGTGTTCTATTATCTCCTACTGGCCCTTTGAATGACTTTGGTTAAATAAAAATAATAGCTAGCATTTATCTAGTACCTTGAGGTCTCCAAAGTCACTTTAAATTCATCTTATTTGATTCTTACACTAACCCTAAGAGGGGGTTGCTATTTTTGTCCCCATTTTACAGATGAAGACACTCAGGTTCAGAGAGATAAAGTTACTTGCCCAGGGTCACATAGCTAATAAATGTTTGAAGCAGGATTCAAAATCAGGTCTTCCTGACTCAAGTACAGCACTCTAGGAATTGAGCTATGGAGCAGTCTCATTCCTTTCCAGGCTGAACTCTCAATTTCTTACCCTGCTCTAACTCTTCATCCTGAAGTCTCACTTCAGTCGTTGGACCAATGATACTATTTAAATAAAACATATATTCTGTAGCTGAGAGGAGTCAATATGATACAACATATCTTATTTTTGTAGGAATGAAATGCTTTAAATACCATTAACAAAGCAAGTTCCCTGTGTTCATAAACAGATATTAATAAAAATAAGTATGTAAGATATTACACATGGAGACAGATGGACAGATTGAGAAGTTTTAGGTAGGAAGAATTTTTATATCATCAGAGCATCAATGGAGTAATTTTTGTGAAGTAAACTAATTCTATTTGAAACAACATGAAATTCTTAGTTTACTTGATAAAAGATATTAGCAACTGATTCCTATATATGTGAGAAAGATTTTGTTTTTATAAGTCTAGAAAACAAAATATGTAACTAAGGAATTATATATATATATGTATATATGTATATTCATACCTAACATATGGAGCTTAGGATTGTCAACAAATATAAGGGGTAAAATAAAATGAAAAATATATTTGAATAACTTTTAAAATGAAGAGATATACCTTCATTTTATTTTTTCTTATAGAAAAGATAAATTGAATCAACATACTTTGAAAATTAAACTTCCTATTCCAGAATTTTGAACTAAATGAGAAAAGTGGCAATAATTGTACATTTATTCTTTAAACTGTGAAGAAATTTATACTCTTTCCTCCTAATTTAATTGAAATATTACTCTTAATGTTTAATTAATCACAAAGGTTTTCTTCTTTTACCATTAAAATACTATATTAATTAATATTATAATTCTCTTAACAAAGAATAGATCTTTTAGCTAGATGTACTTTCTCCATTAGTGTTTAATACCTATATACATTATTGACCATCAGGATATATGGTATGTTAAGAAATCCACTGGACTTAGAATCTGGAGTCCTGAGATCTAGTCCCTTCTCTGTGACTCATTGAGATAAGAAAGGGAAATAATATCTCAGTTCCATCATTTTATTACATTTCCTTAAAACTCTGTCATCTTCTAAATTTCTTTTATTTGTCAAAGGCATAACCATTTTTTCTACCTCCAGAATATTTCACACAAATTACTATATCTCTCTAGTCATATAGCTTTCTCCCTAGTTCAAATTCATCATCTCATTGACTAAAGTTTGGTAATGGGATTCATATGGAACTGAATTGTAAATTAATTTAAATAGTAAAATCATTTGTATTCTATTGACTTAAAATATCCTTAAGAAATTAATATTATCCTCAATTATTTAGGCTTGTCTATTTCTACAGTGTCTTATATTTGGATTCTTATAGTTCCTTTTTATGTCTCAATAAATGAATTCCCAAATATTTTATACCTTGTAAACTTTGAATAAACTTTCTCTTTCTAGCTCTTTTTCCTAATTGTTGCTAATAAAGAAAAGTGTTTATAATTTGTGTGTACTTATTCCATATCTTCCTATATTACTGAAATTATTTCAATTTATTTTTGTTCCCTTTCTTGGACTGTATATACAACATGTATCACATTACCAGCATAAAACAGTTATTTTCTTTATTCTTGCCTGAATTAACCTCTCTTATGTATTTCTATTCCTGGCATTTCTAGGAATGCTAAATAATAGTGGTGGTAATGAGTATCTTTGCTTTACCCTTTATCTTATTGGAAAAGCCTCTGACTTTTTTCTGTCACCTACTATGTTTTACTTGGTTTTACAGAGCTTTTATTTAATATAAAAAGAAAACACTCAGTAATTGTAACTGTGAATGTGAATGGGATGAACTCACCCATAAAACAGAAGCAGATAGCAGAATGCAATAGAAATCAGAATTCAGTAAAATGTTGTTTACAAGGAACACTTGACACAGATACACATTATATCCGAATAAGGCACTGGAGCTGGAACTTTTTTATGCTTCAGTTGATCTAAAAAATGACAGAAATGACAATCATAATCTCAGACAAAGCAAAAGCAAAAACATACCTAATTAAAAGGCATTAGTAGAGAAACTACTACTTGCGAAAAGCACCATACACAATGAAGTAATATCACCAAATATACACAAAATGGGATAACATCCAAATTATTAATGAAAAAGTTAAATGAATTTCAGGAGGAAATAGACAGTAAAACTATCCTGGTGAAGGACTTTACCTGTTCTCTCTCTGAACTAGATTAATATAACCATAAAGTAAATAAGAAAAATGTCAAAGAAATTAATACCATCTAAGAAAAAGATAGATTTGATAGTCCTCTGGAGAAAACTGAATGGAAATAGAAAGGAATATAACTTTTTTCAGCTATATATGGCATCATAAATTAGTGTTTTAGAGTATAAAAAACCTTATTACTAAATGCAGAAAAGTAGATCTATTTAAATGTACTCTTTTTATACCATAATACAGTGAAATTATATTTGATAAAGGGCTAAGGAAACACAAATAAAAATTATTTATAAGCTAAAGTATCTAACCCTAAAGAATGAGTAGGTCAAAGATTTGTTGTTTATATTTTAAATATTTATTGTATTATATTATATTATATAATTTTATTATTCAATTTAATTTTATTATTTCATTATTTTATTATTATCATTAGGGGAAAAGGACCTAATTATACAAAAATATTTGTAGTAGTTCTTTTTTTGGTAGCAAAGAATTGGAAATTGAAGGGATGTCTATCAGTTGGGGAGTGACTAAGCTGGTTGTAGCATATGACTGTGATGGAATAATATTAAGCTCTAAGAAATGATGAGCAGGATGCTTTCTGGAAAATCTGGAAGGACTTACCTGAACTGATGCAAAATGAAGTAAGCAAAGGAGAGAATTATACACAGTAACATCAATAAAGTAAGGATTAACTTTAAAACACTTAATTACTTTGGTCAAGACAATGATTCAAGACAATTCCAAGGGACCCATAAAGAAAAGTGCTATTCACTTCCTAAGAGAAAGCTGATGAACTCTGAATGAAAACTGAAAGAAAATTTTTTTTAATTAAAATTGATTTTTCTTTACTTTTGTCTGTATTTTCTTTTGCATGGGCATAATATGTAAATTATATTTTGCATGATATCACATTTGTTGATGATGTTCAGTTTTTGGTCCTTTTTGACTCTTTGTGACCCCATTTGGTCTTTTTTTTTTGGCAAAGATATTGGAGTGGATTGCTATTTCTTTCTCCAGCTCATTTTTCAGATGAGGAAAATGAGGCAAACAAAATAGGTAACTTGCCAAGGTAAGTTAGTGTCTGAGGCCTGGTTTGAATTTAGCAAAATGAGTCTTCTTGACTACAGGCTGGCCACTTTATCTATTGTACTACACAGCTGCTCTTTTATATCTATACCTATTATCAAACTGTTTGCCTTCTCAAGGAAGAAGTAAGTGTTTAAAGGAAAAGGGAGAATTTGGAAGTCAAAAAAGTTTTTTTAGTTTATATTAATTTTTTTTGTAATTTGGAAACATTAATGAAATGAAATAGATAGATAAATGTGTGTGTATACTATTTTATTTTTTCCAGATTACATGTTGATATCATTTTCAATAATTTATGTTCTCTAACTTCCACAACATCACCCTTCCTAAGATGTCAAGTAATATGATATAGATGGTACATGTGTTATCATACAAGAACAATTTCATTATTCATCAAAATATGAAATACAATACATAATACTTATATTAGAGAAAAATTTCTTGTAGGAATTACAATGAAGAATAGTAGGCTGCAAATCTACATTCAGACTGTCAATTCCCTCTATGGTGATGGGTAGCCTTTTTCATTATGAACCCCTTGGAGTTGTTCTGGATCTGTGTATTGTTGATAATAATGATGTCATTCACAGTTAATCATCATATTTAATTGTTGTTATTGTGTATAATAATTCTCCTGGTTCTGCTCACTTCACTTGACTTTAATTCATATAAGTCTTCCAGGTTTATTTGTTATCATCTTATTTATCATTTCTTAAGGCACAATTATATTGCATTATGATCACATACCACAACTTGTTCAGTCATTTCTCAATTGATGGATAACCCTTCAATTTCCAATTCTTCTCTACCACCAAAAGAGTTCCTATAAACTTTTTTTTTTTGCACAATTAGGTCTTTCTCCCCAGTGAAATAGTAAAAAATATATTTTAAAATGATCATTTTACTATTATGGCAGAAAAGGAGTGCTAGATCTGGAGATGGGAATATTTGACTTCAGGTCCAGCTTTAGGCACTTAATAGTTTTGTGACCCTGAGCAAGTCACTTAACTTGCCTGATTCAATTTCCTTATCAGTAAAATGAGGATAATAATAATATCTACCTCCCAGAGTTGTCGTAAGGATTAAATAGACAAAAGAATTTACATATGTGAAAAAAAAAACTTTGCAAACTGTAAAGTACTACATAAATGCTAGGTATTATTGCTGTTGTTCCTTTAAATTTAACCCAGGGAATCTATGTTTGTTCGTCCGGATGATTTGGAAAAAAGCATAAATGTAAATTTTATTGAAATTTAATGATGAGCGTCTATTCAAGAGAGATAAAATACTGGATTAGAGCATAAGATGAAGAAAAATCTTAATAGTTTATAACATTGAGCTGAATGTATTATTAATTTGTAAATCTATTGACTAAAATAAAATGACAGTGGTGAGAGGAGTTGTGGAAAAAAAGAAACATCGATGTATCCTGGGTAGAGTTGGTATAACCATTCTCAAGCATAATTTGTAACTGTGCTCACGAAGTTACTAAATTGTACAGACCCTTTGATGAAGCAGTAGTGCTAGATCTATACCCTAAAGAGACTAAAGAAAGAAGAAAAGGACCCATATATAAAAATATATATTTATAGCAGTTATTTTGGGGAGTAACAAAGAATTGAATAATGAGGAGATACATTAATTGAGTAAAACCTGAACCAATTAAACCATATGATATAATGTAACACTATTGTAATTATTTGTTGCAGATGGTTTCAGAAAAACCTGGGAAGACTTGTTTAATTAAAAAAAAATTAAACCGTTTTCTTCTGCCTTAGCATTAATTCTAAGACAGAAGAACAGGAAGGGCTGGGCATTCGAGGGTTAGTGACTTACACAGTGTCAGATAGCTGGGAATTTTTTAGGCCACAGTTGAACCCGGGTCCTCTTGACTCCTGACACTCTATCTATTGTGCCACCTAGTTGCCCCAAGACTTGTATAAACTAATACAGAATGAATTGAGCACAATCTGAACAACTTATACAATAACAATTGCTTGGTAAAGACAAACAGCTCTGAAAAACTTAAGAGCTCTGAACTCTCCAATGATTCACCATAATTCCAGAGCACTGATGATGAAACACGCTATTCATCTCTTGACAGAGATATAATGGACTCTGGGTACACATGATCAACATATAAATTTAGTTTGCTTGACAATGATTACTTGTTACATGAGTTTAGTTTTGTTACTTAATGGGTAGGAGGAAATAAAGCAAGAAAATAATTTTTCATAAATTAAGTAAATTTAATTTAATTTTTAAAAAGGAAAGAGAAATAAATTTAACAGGTATACATGCAAAGGCTGACATGAGTTAAAAAATAAACATCACAAGTACATAATAAAGCAAGCATGACTAGAAAGCATTGTGTCTATATATAATAAGGGAATTTTATTGAAATAAATTTCTAATAATTAAGCCCTCCAAAAGTGAAATTTACTGCTTCGGAAAAGTAGAGCGTTCTCCTTTAACTAAAGTTTTCAAGAAAAAGGTCACTGGTAATGCATATTAGAGAGGAGATGTTGAAGGGGTTTTAATTTGGACTAGATGAATCCAGAGTCCCCTTCTAATTGGAAGGAAGGAAAGAAGGAAGTATTTATTAAGTATCTAATATGTGCCAGGAACTTTGTAAATATTGTCTTATTTGATCTTCACAACAATCCTGTTAAATTGGTTCATTTATTATCTTCATTTTTCAGTTAAGGAAACTGAGGCAAATAGACATTAAGAGATTTGCCCAGGGTCATACAAATAGTAAGCATTTGATGTCAGATTTGAACTAAGGTCTTTCTAACTCCACAACCAGCACTTTATCCACTGAGCGCTCTAGCTTCCCAAGTGTAATATATATATGTAATTGATGAATGCATGTATGATTCTAGGCCTCATCCTTCTATGTTTTCTATAGAGATATCAGGAGAGATTTTTCATAAAATACATTACTTAAATTCATGTAAATTATTTTTGTAAATTAGGTCTAGGTTTTGAGTAACAAATATAGTCATACTAATCTATATCCTAACTACAGACTATTTTAATAATATACAAATCATCCAAAGGACACCTACTAACACAAAAGGATACAAGAAGAAATGGGTTTCCATCTTACTACACCCTTGGGTCCAAGTCTTGATCTGATTCTGGGAAATGAAGCCACAGATATAACCACAACCCAAGAAAATGGCTCTTTCTAAGCGAGGGATCAATTTAGAGTGGCCAAAGGCTATCAGGACCATGTGGCTTTAAACAAAGCTAACCAGAAGAATCAAGTATTTGTTAACTGTGTATTACATACAAGTTATTGTATGACACTGAATATACAAAGATAAAACAGAAAAACAGCTCCAAACTTCAACATTACCAAAAATCTCTAAATTTCCAGATTTTATTTTTTGTTGCAAGCTAAATAAACCTTCTTTTGGTAATTATTGAATGACTTAGAAGTGTCCAATTTCTTTTGAATATCTATTGTGGATAAACAATATATGTGCACTTATCTTTATGTACATCTTTATACATATGTGTCTATGGTGAATATGTATAAAATGAATATAGAATAGTTTTAAGAGAGAGAATTAGCAGCTGGAAGGGGGGAAGGGATTTGGAAAAGTTTTGTGTCAATTAATGAGCAATTATTAAATGCCTGCTCTGTGCCAGGCTCTGTGCTAAATTTTATGATTGTCTTTAAAGAAATAAGGAATACCAAGAGGCAGGCAGTGGGGAGTGAGTATATTACTCAATTCTTATGTAGTTTCTATTTTCTCTGCCAGTAAGAAGGGCATGTATATCAAAAATGATGAAACAATATGGTTAGTAAGAAAACAATGAGAGCACCTCTGTGCCTTGGATGAGTTCAAGTTATTGGACCCAAACAAATTGCATTTCAATTTACTGAAAGAAGGTGTAGGTATAATTGCTAAGCCCCATGATCTTGAAAAGATTGTGAATGATGGGAGAGGTGCCACAGCATATAAAGAAAAACAAATGTTATTCTGTTTCTAAAAATGAGAAAAAAATAGATGACACAGGTTATAAGCCAATGAGCTTGACTTTGATTCTTGGTGAAATGTATTTTAATATATTCTGTTGTCGAGGTAAAATAAGTTTTTTGAGTAGGGGGGTAACATGGACACATTTTGTTTTAGGAATATCCTATTGTCTGATACATGTATAACCCAGTGGAATTACTCAGGGAATCAGCTCAGGCGGGGGGTGGAAATGAAGAGGGGAAGGAAAGAACATGAATCATGTAACATCAAAAAAATTCTTAATTAAATAATTAAAAATTTTAAAATAGAAATTACAAAAAAGGAATATCAAATTGTTAGCTGTATACAGTAGTATTTATGGAGTTCTTTTAGCAAGTATGATGACAGCAGTAGGAAGTGACAGCTAATAGCTTGACAGTGATGAAGGAGACAGAAAAATGGAAAGTAGATATCCAACTGTAATATGAATTATAGCACACCACATTAATGTATGTTCATAAGAATGATGCTAAGTAATTGTAAAAAGGTTAAATACTGTTTAGTACTCTCCGTGTAAGAAGGTAGAAAAATTTATAATATAGGCATCTTAACCAAAAAGAGTTAAAATAAAAAGTTTTGTTGTAGAGGTAGGAATATTATCTACAAAATATATTTATATGGAATATGTTCAAATAATTCTGCCTAAATGAGATGCTACTATGTTTAGTTTAATGACCACTACTTAGTAAGTGTCCAGGGATATGAGATTACTGAATGGAATATTTTCACAATGGATAAATGTCTATCCATCATATGAATGAAAATATTTTTGGTGAATAACAAATATATTTATTTCTTTTACTAAAACATTCAACTGCATGATAAAGTATGAATATATGTGTATTATGTACATGTACATATATATTTCTCTTTTTTAAAAGTGGCATAGAAACATTATACTTTCCTTGGAATATATTAATTTATTAAATGCATTAATATATTTTTAAACCCTGTAAAAATAGAGCTACACTTATTATCCTTTGGGAATATTACTATGGGGAGAGGTTGACAGATTTGGGAAAGAGAAGACTGAATCTGTAAGTTCACAGTAGAGGAAACTCTCAGTTTAAAAACTATTTTATGAATTGTAATGTATAGTCTTAGAAAGTTGGTTAGGGCACAAAGAGATTAAGTTACTTGTCCATAGTCACAGAGCTAGTATGAATAAGAATCCTGGTCTAATGATTACTCCCCTCCATAATCTTGATAATTACACTTTTTGTCTAGAGATAATCATTAGATAAACCTTAGAGAGGCAGCAAAGCATAGTAGACATAGGCATACCCTTAGAGTCAAAAAGCCCAAGTTTTCTATTTCTAATATTTGTGTGAGAATGAAAAGGTTTGTACCACCACCATTGAGAATGGATAGGCTGGTGATTTCCAAGAGAGAAAAATTTAATTATTTAAATTACTCAAAATATATTTCAATATATTCTATTTTTGACGTTACTTAAGTTTTTTAAGTAGGGGAGCAACGTGGTCACATTTTTGCTTTAGGAATATCAAATTATCAGCTGTAGGTGGTAGACTTTATGAGGTTCTTTTAGGAAGCATGATGATAGCAATAGGAAGTGACAGTTCTGTGGCAGGAAATGACAGAATTATAGAATCTATGAATATTTTTCTGCTGATTCTAGCTGTATGACCCTGGTCAAGTTGCTTAACCTTATTCGCCTCAGTTTCCTCATTTATAAAAGGAGCTGTAGAAAGAAAATGTAAACCACTTCAGTATCTTTGCAAAGAAAATTTGACATGGGGTCCTGAAGAATTGTGTATGACTGAACTGACTAAAAAAACACAACTATAATAAGTTTGAATCAGATGCCATAATTTCTGAAGAATTTTTTACAAATCACCCTATGGAGATGCCACCTTGATCAGTACTTTAAAATACTCAAGTATCTTTCTGAAATAAAGGCCATGATTTTACTATCAATGTACTTCCAGTGATACCATATGTCTATTAAGCATGGACATTATCTGTCCTGAAGATAATTAAGTTTGAAGCTTACAAAGATCAACAAATATTATTTAAGGTCAGTGATGGGCATAAGTAAAATGTAACATATTACAACTGAAGAATCATGATGAAGAACTAGTATGAAAATATAATGAGAGAAAATATATACCCAGAACAGAAAATTGTTAATTTCTATAGGAAAAGTGAAGGATAATTAACAGGTATTATATGTACCTTATTGGCACCAATTCAATGTTAAGAAATCTAGAGGAAACACACTACAGGATCATAGAAAGTTTTTTTTGGAGTATTTATAAAAGCATATCCATAAGAGTTGCCCAAGATATAAAGGAATGGATAGATTTAATTTTTCACCATTGGAAGCAGTATCCATATTTTTTAAAAATCACACTGGAATCTTATTAAAACTAGTCCCTGAGAGCCAACATGGTTTCATCATGATGAATACCTTCCTAATTACAAAAGCAAAATGGGTTACCTTCATAATTAGGGGCTTCTCCTTCAACTGAAATGGCCAAAAAAAAGCTAGAGGACAACTTTGTATGTACATTCGTAGTTGGTATGTTCTAGTTTCACTCTCCCATTCAGGGATCTAGGGATACCACAAGAGATTAGAAGCAACTCATATGTTTGGTGTTTGAGCCTCCACTGATTATATTCTTCTTACTGTTAGCTGCCAGTACCTCAGATACATTTAACATTAATTAACTTTTACAAAAAGATATTTACTTTAAAGATATAGCAAGAAGAGACAAAAGGAAGGATCAGTGGAATAGACTTGGGGTAAGTGACCTAAGCAAAACAGTCTATGATGAACCCAAAGATCTCAGCTTTTGGAATAAAAATCAACTATTTGACAAAAACTTCTGGGAAAATTGGAAAACAGTATAGAAGAGATTGGGTTTAGATCAACATCTCACGCCCTACACCAAGATAAATTCAGAATAGGTGAATGACTTGAATATAAAGAAGGAAACTATAAGTAAATTAGGTGAATACAGAATAGTATACTTGTCAGATCTTTGAAAGGAAAGATTTTTTTAAAATAATTTTTTTATTTTTAGAAAAATTTTCCATGGTTACATAACTCATGTTTTTACTTTCCTTTCCCCTTTACCCCCTCAAGCCCCCACCCCCCTCCGCTGTAGCTAATTCACATTTCCACTGGTTTTATTATGTGTGGTCAGTCAAGACTTATTTACTCATTATTGATAGTTACATGGGTGTGGTATTTTCAGGTCTACATCCCCAATCATGTCCTCATCAACCCAAGTGTCCAAGCAGTTGTTTTTCTTCTGTGTTTCTACTCCTGTAGTTCTTCCTCTCAATGTGGGTAGTGTTCCTTTCCATAAATCCCTCAGAATTGTCTTGGGTCATTGCATTGCTGCTAGTACAGACGTCCATTACATTTGATTTTACCACAGTGTATCAGTCTCTGTGTACAATGTTCTTCTGGCTCTGCTCCGTTCACTCTGCATCAATTCCTGGAGGTCTTTCCAGTTCACATGGAATTCCTCCAGTATATTATTCCTTTGAATTTTAAGACCAAGCAAGAGTTAGAAAAAATTACAAAAAATGTAAAGATATAACAAGAACAAAAGAACAAAAATTGTCTCTAGCACCTCAAGGGCAAGCTCTCCTTTATACAACCTTCGCCTCTGGGAATAGTGGGTTCATTCAATATAGATTCTACATAGCCTTGATTCCATCAAGTTCATGTAAAAATATCATCATCTAATGAATGCTTTAAAGTCCTTAATGTCCTCTGTCCTAGAATCATCAATGATGGGCTGTTTCAAAAAGTCAGCATAAGATCCACCTACTGGACATATTTCTGGAGTCCTGAAGGCCTGCTCTTTTAATCATTTAAATACATCAATTTGGAATCTCTGAATTCACCTCCTTCACTTAAAATGAAAGAGCAAACTGGGAGGCAAATGACCAATTCTAATTTTCACTGGGATACATATCAGCCTCAGAAGATGAGTCCAAGGAGTCTTCTCTTAAAAATCAACAGAAGGGATTGAACTCAGAAACAGACTCAAGGAGAATGGCCAAGACTCTGATTGGCTAGTGCCCTTTGCAGATAGCCCAAGTTGTGGCCATAACACCAACCATGAGGCTATCATTTACCACGTTAGGTAGATTGGAATTACTTATACAATTTCTACACATGTCCTGAAATTTTTCTAACTTGCTTCCATTATACATTATCATAGCTCTTCCAGAAGCAGGCTTCCTAGTGTCCTTCATCTGAGAAGTAGCATCAGAGACATGCTATGGATATCCACACCCCTCATTACACTTACTTGCCTTTATGTTGTAGCTCCCAGCAGAATGTAAGCCCCTTGAAGGCAAGGAATGCTTCATTTTTATATTTGTATTTTGACATATAGTATATTACCTTAAACATAATTTAACAAATGTTTGTTGAATCTAATTGAATTACAGTTTTGAAAAGGAGATTCAGGTATGGATTAGATTAGGACAGCCTCTGAGGTCCTTTCAAATTCTGTAATTCTGGGAAGCTGAGAGTCTGGTAATGAAGCTAATGTGTAATTGTGAGCAATTTGATGCAAAGTAACTTTAACAACTGGAGCTTCAAATGTCAGGAGGGAGAAAGAAGTTAGAGCAAATTGATCAAGTCACCTGGGGAACTTTGTCCTGATTATAAAGAAACCATTTTTAGGTTACATAGCCCCATATCTATGTGAAACATTGCAACATGGGTGATGAGGACTTTGTTTTTGTCCAAATGGAACTCCACGCTCTATGAGACAGAGAAAGTGAGGGAATGAGAGGAGGCAAAGAACAGAAGGAAAAGAAAAATCTCCCATTTCACAAGAGGGAAAACAAAAACCTTGGGAAATTAGGCAGAAGTAGCACTCTGTAAGTAATTTACTTCGATAAATCCTCCTTACTCTATAAAGATGTAAAAATCTTTGATGACAAATCACCACTGTAAAGCAATAAGGGACCTTAAAAATATTTTTACACCCAAAGTGTGAGAACAGAATAAATAACAGCATGATAAATTAAAAACTTAAATTTAGATGGGATGATAGTCCTTTGATAGTTCTTTATACTGTATTTAAGGATCTTTGAATTTTCCCTTAAAATATATCACTTTGTTAATAATTAGCAATTATGTATTTAACATTGCTCTTATTTTAATGAAAAGTTCATTGTCCTAGGGAATAACTACTTGATAAGGTACTTCATGAGGTATGTGGCATTTAAAATGACAAAACTTAATCATGGATAGAATGTCAATAAGTGAAGGCAAAGCCAATCTATTGTAGACTTTCAGAACAACCTGAGCAAAAACATAGAGGTAGAAACGTTTGGTACGTAGTCAGAAAAAAAGAATAGTGTAGGCTAAAATACATTCAGGTAGTCAAAGACTTGACTTAGAAAGATAGATTGGAGGCTAGACTGAGGAGAGTTTCAAACACTAGATTGAGAAGTTTGATCTTAATTTAATAGGAAAGAGGAACAATAGATGATTTGTATTCAGGAACATGGTATGATTGGGTCTTTGCTTTAGGAAGATTGATTTGACAGCTGTGTTCAGAATGGATTGGAAGTAGACAAGAGAAGTAGGGAGAGTAGGAAAATATGAATGTCATTTAATATTGTGGCAATTAGGATGTGAGCCAGGGTTATATTAGTGAGAATAGGAGTGAATCTGAGACACAATGCAGAAACAGAATCACAAAACCCAGAAACAGACATCAGAACCATACAAATAACTTTGAATTTTACCTTTATTTAAACTGTTGGGACCAACTTATAGGTTGCCAAGATACAAGTCATGATGCTAATGAACTTCATAAGTTCCTTGACTCCTCTATTCTATGTTCTTAAGGATTTCAGTCAATGCCATTACATTTATTTAGGTTTACAACAGGATTCATTCATGACTCTTCACTCATATTCTCCCCTATGACTCCTATATCAATCAATCAATAAACACTTAATAACAAGTCCCTATTATATTATAGGCACTGTGCTAAGTTCTTAGGATATGAAAAAAGACAAAAGCTCAAGGAACTTACAATCTAATGGAGAACATAAAATTTCATATACCAAGTAAGCTCTATAGAAGTTAAATAGGAAATTATTAAAAGAGGACAAGCACTGGAAATTAAGAGGAGTGAAGAAAGGCTTATTGTAGAACATGAGGTTTTAATTGGAACTAAAAGATGGAACTGAGATGGGGCAAGCAGTCTGAAATGGAGGAGGGAGATCTTGGGGTGAAAGCTAGAGAAAAATGCTCCTGGGGTAGCTATCAGTGGTAGGAGAGCCAGATCTAGAGAGGAGAGGTCCATGGTTCATATTTGGCCTCAGACACTTCCTAGCTATGTGTCCCTGGGCAAGTCGCTTAACTACAATGGCCTAGGCTGCTCTACTGCTTTGGAACCAATACTTAGTATTGATTTTAAGACAGAAAGTAAGGGTTTAAAAAAAAAGAAATACTCTCGAGTTTTCTTTTCCTGAGCTGAGTGATGGTGTGTCTTATTCATGTAATAACTAGGAAGCCGGTGTTACTCAATCAAAGAGCTCATGTTAGGGAATAAGTTTTAAGAAGACTGAAAAGATAGAAGGGTGCTAGGTTATGAAGGAGAGAATGCCAAAAAGAGCATTTTATATTTGATATTAGAGGTGACAGGGTGCTGTTAGAATAGAGGACTAGTCTAGAGTCAGAAAGATCAGGGTTAAAATCTGACCTCAGACACTTACTGTCTGTGTGACTCTGGGAAGTCATTTAATCCCTACTTGGAGAAGAAAATGGCAAACCACTTCAGTATGTATGTGTGAATGTATATAGTCCAAACTTAGTAAGAATATAAGTGAAGACAGAAAAATAAAAGGTAAATAAAACCCCTATTTCCCACATTAAAGATTTGAAGGCAAATTTTGTAGCAAATCAAGGATTAAAAATTAAACAAATAAAAAATTCACTTCGTATGCTCCATGAAAATAAAATGAAATGTAGATATGATAGCCCTGCTTTGGGAGGGAACCTAATGAAGTTTGTATTATTTTTTTTTGTCACTCTCACCTTGCTTTTTGATTTATGTCTTCTCTTAAAGTAAGTAGGTACAACAATAAGCTTTTGTTGGGGCTACACATTAATCAAACCAAATTAAAGAGCATTTTGGAATTTTACTAAAACATCAAACTAAAATATTCATAACCTCTAAACCAGGAGATTCAATTGCTGAACCGAGAAAGAAAGATGAACATATTCAAAGGAGCACTTTTTGTGGTAGCAAGTAATTAAAAATAAAGTAGATACCTCTGACCGGGCATGGGGAGTGGCGGATGGGGTGAAAATGAATTGTCCTAAATACATACAGCAGAATATTACTGTACCAGAATGTTATAAATACTAAGAATCTGGGGAAGTATGAGAAGATTTTTATGAAATGATGCAATGAAATAAGCTAGACCAAGAAAACAATATACCCAATGACTGCAAAGATTTAAATGGAAGATATGATAAAAATAAAACTCATCACTAATTATGATGACCAGGCTTGGCCAGAGAGGAGAGCTGATACAATTCAATTCCTTTCCTTTACTGCAGTTGTACAATTACATATGCCATCAGATTTTCATGATGGGTTAATTGGTTTTACTGAATGGTGTTTTAATATATTTTAAAAAATCTTTCTTATAAGAATTAGCCTACTTGGTATGAGAGAAAGAAGGATATGTTTAGAAATTTATATGATGTGAAATAACACCATTTTTATGGTAGAAAAAATAAGTGAATCATTCCCCCTAAGTATGTCCATCATATTCACTTTGACTTTTCTATGAATTGAGCAATTCCCTCTGTATGCACATGCTCCAATATCTTCCTGAAAAGGTCACACATGAAATGCTTCATTTTTGATGAGTAAAAATTCCAGATTCAGATTTTAAACATGACCAAATTTTACTTACAGTATCATATAAAGGATCTACTCTATTGATTCATGAAGCTGAAAATGAAGCAAACCTAACATTTAAATTATGATTTTGTGCCGTTGAGATGTCTCTTTCATAGCTCATTGAGTGTTTTGTGGAGTAAAACTGCCTGCATAGAAAATCTTCATTCAGTGATTTTTATATGGATCTTGCTATTTAGGAAGAAAAAAAGTCATCAAATGCTTTTATATTCAAACCTTCTGACAATTAACTTTTATTTTTCAGATAATCTAAATCTTTTCCCTTTACAGTATTTCTTAAAGCAATATTGCTAACAGTAATTTAACAGGGATCTTTCATTTGTGATCTGTAAAATGCTATTAATAGATTGCATAAAGCTTTACTTTCACAGTCCATAATCTCAAAATTTGATAAACTTATGGTCTCCTTGTTGCTATATCTTCAAATAAGAAGCATAAACATTCCGCATTGGCACATAATGAATAGTGTACTTGACTAGTAGTCAAAAAGTCTTGAGTTCAAATCCTTCTATGGCTACACAATAGCTTTTTGATTATAGACAAACAACCTCAGTTCTCTGTGCCTCATTTTACACATCTGTAAGATACTAGGTTAGATGACCTTTAAAATCCCTCTAAGGTTTACTAAGTCTTTGATATTGTTATGTGGTGTAAATCAGAGCCTGAAGTTATTTAAGTAATCAGGTTTCTTTTTTTTTTTTCCATTGAGGTCCTAGATATTGCAAATTAATTACATGCTATTTAAAAAGTAAGATACAATTAAGTAGACACCCTTATTCCCATGGTTTCCTATATTAAAACATGGTTTTCTATTTTTACCTTTTCTATTTTTATCATTTAAAAAAATGGAGAATTTAGTCAGGGATCTGAATGTTTTTAGTACCCAATAGTGACATTGTTCTTTGAGAATGCATAAAGCATGAATGCAGATTAATCATCATGTAGATTCACACTAAGAAGGAATGGATCCTATCAATATAAATAATGGTTTCTGAAGAAGAAAGAAATGACTAATTTAAGGTGCACATACCTTATTTAGCTCCTTATCCATATTCACTATTTCTTGTTCTGGAAAATGGGATTAATAACATTAAATATTTGGTGAACTGGAATTTGGATGAGGATCAGAATAAATTAAATTTTTGTTATTAGTAACTGATAATTACATTATGACTCCACATAAGACTATTATAATTAGTAAGTACTTCTGATCATTTTAATTTCCTTTTGGCTTTCAGAGAAAGATAATTCTTCTGGTGACTTGACCCCCATTTCTCCCATTATGAAAGAGCTGATGGATAATGTGGGAAAAAAAGGAAGACGAGATCTTCAATCTCTTCTTTCCCCCAGTCCCATTTCTGCAGTGGGGATACCACCTGTGTTCTGCTCATTATAAAACTTTTAGCAAGAAGCTAATGAAATGCAAAGCTTTCTATAAGACCAGCACTAGCCTTCCTATCAAATCATCTGAAATATTTATTTGCCCTCTTGAATAATTGATAGGGGCATCAGCTCTCCCGGTCAATTGATTTATTAAGGGACTGTTTGGAATTAAACAGCTTAAAGATATTAGATTTAGCAGTGATCTTGCTTGTTAGCATATTCATTTACCTACGGGAGCTCCCATTAGATATTGTTAATACATGACGTTTTCAGTCACGGCCTAGATCTCCTCAAATTGCATTAACACCAGGCTGTTTAGCCACAGAATAACAGGTTTGATTGAGTGCTTGGGTTTGGTGTAATTAGATTTTCCTAGAAAAGGGGGGACTATTTTAATGCCGTGTGCATTAAACTAGATATGTCATCAGCATTACTGTAATTGGTGAACAGGAGCTTTGGAGACCTGGCTGCCCACATGAATGTTTGTGTGCACGGCTTTCCCCCTCCGTTCTCATAGATGGCATATAATAGCCCTGCTTACTTACATATGCATGGCACTGATTTTTTTTTAAAGTAGCTGAACTCTAATAAGCATCTCTTTTGAAACAGGTAGAATTTTCTATGCTGAGTAATAGGATCAATTTATTGCTTATGAAAATTGTCAATTATTTCTCTTACTGAAAAGTTTCTGAGGCTTGTTCATCAATGATTCCAGCATGTTAATGTATGTGGATGTATGTTTAAAAGGACATTCCTGTGTTATTTGCATTTTCACTCTGAGAATATTTGTCACAGCAATTTTCTCTGTTTCTAGACTGATGCTCTGATTTGGTTTGGTAGCCTTACCAGCAGAAACCATCTGATTATTCTCCTGACAAACTCTTTTTTTGCAACAATTATTTTTTGTATAAAATTAGATAAAGATAAATACTTCCTAATACCTTTTCCTATTGCGACTACTATCATTCAGTGTCAAATTGTAACTAAATTTGCTTGTTCTATCAAGGGATAGAAATGAGATGTACATAGAAGCCCAGTCCCAAGTACAAGCTGGTAACTAGGAGTGGGGCCAATCTTAGTGAATATTGGCAAGTGCACCAAATTTTTCATCAAAGATCTCCTATCTCTTCTTTTAGTATGCACAAGCTTTCCTTCTATTCCCCACTCCAAGTACCCAGTCAACAGATGCCCTCTTTCTGGCTCCTGCTAACCTAAGACACTTAGGAAATTTCCATGCTAAATTTTACCCCATATTTCATGCCATTCCCATTTCCATCAAAAGGTGTTATGATCAATTTTCCATTTAGTAATCATCCTGATATCTACCAATGTTATCATGAGTTAACTTATGCCTGTTTTGAAGGATAATTGAAATTTTGTAGGAAGTTTGACATTCATAGAAAGGCAGAAATTAATGATTAGAATTTCAATATCATGACACGGCCATTGAGGAAGATATCTGGGAACAGATAGACCTTACACGATCCCTCAGTTTCTAGAAAGAGGTGGACTACTTTTCTGCTTCATCTCATTTGATGAGTTAAGGTTTCAGTAGCAGTAGCAAATAAAATAAAAGAAATGGCTGTATTTTCTTTGATTTATGTACTGATATTAATTCACACATAATATAACATATTTGTGTTTATTTTATGATTCATAAATCAGGTTTGATTATTTTTTCCTTTTTCTTCTTTTGTCCTTATTTTGGTTTTAAAATATTATTTGCTATATGAGATTATTCTCTGAGAATAAGGTGAGTAAATACTAGAAGAAATTTAGGTAATGTAAAAAAGAAATAATAATGATCTCACAAGTATAACCTGGATCAAACTGCATACCAATCTAAGGAGGGAAGAGAGGAAAAGACAATGAATAGAGAAAGAGATTTTAGAACTCAAAATTTAAAAAAAAATGTTAAAAAGTGTTTTTAATTTAATAGTGGAAAATATATTAAAATGATAAATTCATTTTAATGTGATAAGCATGACTATGAAAATAAAGTTTATACAATTCATATTTGTATGCATTTATACATATGTACACATACTTAGAAAAAATAAGAATTCATCAATACAAAGACTCTCATGATGCACAGCATAATTCTTAGGATCATAGATTTAGAACTGGAATGGACTTTAGAAGTTTTCTTTTTCTATTCCTTCATTTACCCTGATTTGATAATGGAAGACCATAAAAGTTAAGTGACATACCCAATGTTATATAAATAATAGGTATCTGGGACTTAGAATAAATCCTCTCATTTTGAGTCCAGAGATCTTTACACAATTCCAGATTCTACATTCCAGATTACATGTTGAAACAAATGATAGTGGTGGTACTTGCTAGGCTGATCTCTAGAGACCAAATGCATAATCTATGGCCAAGATCTATTTTAAAAGTCTTTTTTTTTTTTCTAGTTTAAGACCTACAAGTGCCTGAGCTCTATCAGCTTGGATTTGTAAAACTCTAAGTTTCATGCCAAGATATCCCAGTGAGTATATTTTAATGCTATATTAAATATTAAGTAGTATAAAGAACCACCCAAAAGATTAATTTTCTTATGTCACATAATCTGATTTTAAAGGTAATTCTAAAAAGAAATATTCCAAAAAGTCTGCTGTAATGACTATTCTACTGGAATATATCTGACCTTCTAAACTGACTACTTTTAAGAATTCTCAAATTGACTACTTTTAAAGAGGTAGTACTCATTTGGTCTCATATATTCAGGTATCTTTGTCTAATTTTAATACAATTAGACTTTGTGTGTGTGTGTGTATATATATATATATATATGTATATATATATATCCCATATGTGGATATTGTCAATATTTACAAAATTATTGTATTAAATAGAACATAAATAGAACTAAAAAGGTTTAGTCTCAAAATCTCATTTTACAGATGAGGAAAGTAACACCTAGAAAAATTAAATGACTTGCCCAAGGCCACCCAATGAGTATTTGAATGAATGACAACAAGCCACAGAACCCTGTTCTTAAAGTTCCTAATCCAATTTTGTTCTATTTCACCATCCTCTTTAATTTACTCAAAGGTAAGAAACAAAAATGAAAGAAAATGATGGAGATTAGAAAGAAAGGAGGATGAAAGAGAAATGTGATGAAATATTCCACTCTGCCTGAAAAATCAATAATTGAATTTAGGAATACATGAAATGGTAAGAACACGGGAATTCAATAGTGCTAATTAAATGTTTTGTTTAATTTATTTTTTTTATATTTTGGTGAAAATGTACTGGGTAATATAAAGATTAGTCAGGGAATTCTTACTGCACAATTCTGATATGCATTCAATCTATTATTAATCCTACAATAGATATTTGTGGAATTTATTTTTTAACCAAAAGTGTGACCCTGCACATAGAGAAGCTCATTGTGATTTTTTTTTCTGACCAATTCTTTGACTTCTCAAAGTCAATTCAAACTGTCACAGTGCATTCGGAAGTACCAGTCAACTTTCTGGATATTTTAGCACCCATGAACAAATATTTTAAATGGTGAAGAAGCACTTCTGCCTTCATAGTTATTCCAATTTCAGAAGCATTAAAGCAATATTTTAAAAGAAAGGAGAATAAGCATTTGTTTAAGCATATGCTTATTCTTTTGACTAAAGCAACGGATTTAGTGAAGTGACATGTTTCTATCAAACAACGCAAATCCAGGCTTGTTATGCTACCTGTGATTTCTCCTCCACATTGCTTTGATTTGTGTTTTGTTATGCATATTTGTGAATCAGACAAATAAGAAAGGGAAGCAGGAGAGAATAGACTATTGCTTACATCCTTTGCTTGATGTTTTATTCAGAAAGGCAATTCTCACTGCACATCCCAAAATGGAAGGGGGAAGGGATATTTTGACGATTTTATTTTTATTGTTCAGTCAAGGAATACAACTCACCTTCGGCGAATAAGCTTTCATTCTCTACCCCATTGAGTGACCAAGTTGGACTGTATTTAATTTTAAAAACAACTCTTTTTTTTTTTTTTGAGGTAAGAAAAGCATCGCATCTGAGTTGGTGACAACAGAAAGTGGTGCCAGAGCCTTAATCACTGTTTACTGATTTAGTCCATTTTACTAGCAGGCAGTGCTTTTCCAGAGAGCCGTTTTCCTGGCAGGGTGCAAAGACTGCTTTCAGGGGCAAAAGTGCGTGTCTTGATGCTGTTTCCCTCCCCATCCTTGGCTTTGTAACCACCACTGGCAGGGCTACTGCGATGAAGCAATAGGCTTGGAGTGTCAGAGTGCTGCTTCTGACAGCGCTCATCTAGTGGCTGTGTTAATGAGTGTGAGATAAAAGCAGGAGGAAAGATACAAAGGACCCAACAGGGCATAAAAACAATACCTATTGCAGCCAGCACCACACATTTCACACTGTGTCTCCTCTCATGTGGTGAAAAGAATGGAAAATGACAGATAGAGAATATTGCCTTCCACATGGAGGGCTGGCTGGTTTGCTTTTTGTTTGTTTGCTTTCCTTGCCTTTCTTTTCTTTTAATTGTTCAAAATCTGAAATTAAATAAAAATAAATAGAAGAAGAAAAGACATGAAAGAAGACCAGGTAGGAGGCTGCTCATATTTTTTAGCACAGTTTTTCTTCCCTCCTTTTAATCCCCATCCCTGCTCCTCTATTTGTCACAGCCAACTACTAAAATCCTCTATTAATCGGTAAATCCAGATAATAGTGGAGGTGGGTTGGCTGACCTGTGAAATTAGGTCTGCATGTAAAAAAGGAATTGAACTGCATGAGCTTTGGAAATAACTCTGTCGGTATTTACATTAGCATTTGAACATCAAAGATCTCCCCTGGGCTCATCTAGGTACCTCTAATCCAGGCACCAATCAAATGGCTCTGCTTCTTCCATCCAAACATGTCATCTTGGGGACTGTTTGAGGTGAGGGGACCAATCAGTAAGCAGATGGAAGGGTTTTCATTGGTTCTTAGGCCTGGTGTTTCAAAGAGGATGTGGACTTCAGGAAATTCAGTAACATTGATCTAAGAAGGAAAAGAGGAATTTGTTTAAAGCAAATATGTCATTCAGGTGAGCTATAATTTCACAAATAATAATTACCAAAATAAAATATACTTCAACATCACCTAGATTCAAGAGTTTCCAGTGGTATTTAATTAGAGGCTAAAAGGGGTGTTGGTGTATATGAGTATGTGTGTGTGTGTCTGTGTGAATTTTTAGGGGTTCCCAAAACTCAATGTTCTCAAAATATGGCTAGCTGTAATAATGGATGGCTAATCCAGGAGTGTTCCAAGAAACCCATGTCCAGTTATCTCTCTGCAGACTAAATGGTGGAGTGAACATGATTTCTATTTATTATTGCTATAGCAGTATTTTGCTATATTAATGATTTGTTGACTGATTTAAGAGAAAATTTTCAAATGAGAAGCTGAAAAAAACTAGCACCAGAAACAAGAAGATTAAATAGGTACTCCTACCCTGTGAATTAAAATCTTATGACTTTGGTATATACTTTCTTAGCTTGTGGACTACCTCTAACCATAAAAGCACTAAAGTGCCCTGGGTACCATGGTGTCCTGGACTGATGCCAAATCGACCATTCTTTTCAGTCCCTCCCTCTTGATCACCTACATGTCCCATTTCTTCATTTCCCCTTTCAGCTATCTTCAGCCAATTAAGTCTGCCAGAGACTTAATATAAATCACATAATATAAATCCCAGGTGTTAGCCATTTTTACCTAAGAAGGTAAGGATGTAGTGAGTTTCTTCAGAACTTCTGGATGCATTCAACTGAGAATCTAAAAATAATCCATAAATTCTTAAAGCATACATTAAGAAAGCAAATAGTTCTTTGCTCATGTTGTATTTGGTAATAGAAAAATAGTGAATGATTCTACAATTCTAGAGATCTTTTAAACCAAAAAATAAGGGTAAAAAAAGATGACAAGATGTAAAATATCACACTTTTCCCCTAAAAATCTTTAATTAATACCATGATACTCTTAGGGCAAATGTTTAGAAAATGGAATATATTCTTCAAAGCTTTGCCAAATCTTTTTATTTTAAAGTGACCCAATAATTATTATCATATCCTACATGGCAATGGATTAGTTTAAATCAAAACTTTTATCTCCAAGACATCCTTTATTTTGCATGCTATATATAAATCCTATATTTTATGTCACTATACCTTTAAGGAGACAGAGGCAGAGAATTGCATTATTGCTATTTGCATGTAGTTTAGGTAAATTAGATAATATAAAGTGTCTTCCCTATAAGGCCATTGTTATACATATTAGCTGCATTGTTAGAAAATGCAAGACACGATCCAAAATACTTTTAAAAATTTAATATTAATTTCAAATTTATAAGTCTTTATCAAACCAGCACAGAGGAGATACCACACGACTTTGAGTTTGATGGAATTCAAGTTATCATCTATAAAAACACCAAGAAGATTTTCTCAACCTGAAACTTTTAATTTCATTTCTACTTACTCCCTGTTACATAGATTTCAACCCCACAGGATGAAGGGGAAAAAAAACTTGATTTAGGTGGGAGAGAAAAGAATAGGGAGAGGGGAAAAAGACAGAGTGAGGGAATGAGAGGAAAAGAGAGAGAGAGGAAAAGAGATCACCTTTTAGGCTCTTCTTTTCTCTTTCTTTCAAATGACACAATAGAATTTTTTTTTCCTAAAGTTGTATTAGGGATTCACTTAAGCAGAAATGAACTGTAATATGCAAATAGTTCTAATTGGACTGCTAATAGAGCGTGTCTCTGTTGTTTTTTTGTAGGGAGTTTTATGCCTATGTAATCAGTGCAGACAGCCGTTAAGTAAATGAAGAGGCAACTAACAATGTCAGAAAAGAGACCGGGCGGTTCCGGCTGACACTACCCTAATCTTCCAGGACCCATTAAATGGCAGTTTCAACGCATTACCTACCATAACATCCTTGAATATCACTGATTTTATTTGCAGTATCAAACATTCCATTTCATGCCCCATTAACAGTGGGAGCCTGAGCTTTTTGACGCAGCTAAACATTTTACTAACTACCTGGACTAAGTAACCAATTAACTTTTGGAGACAATACGGCCAATTAAGCGCGAAAAGGTAAGGCTGTCATCCCCCACTAAAATTGAATTTCCTTTTCCTGATGGCACTTATTGTTGCCGTTCAATTGTTAATGGAGATTTGGTCCCTATTAAAGTATGAAGGCGAAGGATAATGGAAAAGTTCAGAGGACTTGGTTCCTAAAGAGTAGGTCACAAAGTGTCCCAATTGGCCACTAATTCAGTTAACTTTTCTTCATGCCAGATTACTTATTGGATGGGATTGGCAGTAGAGCTCTAATATGACATTCGGAGATAGTACATTGCGCAATATGGTAGCTTCCGAGACACCCACAGGCCCACTGCAGTACTTTGGGATCTTAAATGGAGAGGTTACAAAAAAAAAAAAAAAAAAACCCGCAAAAAAACTTCAGGGTTTTTGACAGCAGAAATATCACAGCCAACTCAATATTGCTCTGGTTATCACCATGTTGGGCTCATTGGAGATAAATAAGAGCCAAACCTAATGGCGAGGTATGCTTGAAATTAACCCTTGGTGGTTCGGAAAGTCATTTTCAAAGTGATGGGCCAGGCTAGGGTGGTGATTTGGCTCTTTTTCTTTGAGTCCAACGGACTCTGATAGCAATTGCTTGAAGAACTTAAATATAAAGTTTTTTAAAGTTTGAATTGAGCTTTCAGTTCTGTGATTGGGGAAAAAAATAAAACCAAATAACCTTTTTTAAAAGAGCATTTCTAGAAATTCTAGTTTTTCTCGATGGCCAGAAAAATAGTTTATGCAAAAAAAAAAAATCTGAGTATTGTAATGCAAGCTAGTCTATGAATGGAAGTTCTAGTTAAGGTTAGGTCTTTCTCACCCCCCCCCCCCATCTGTGATGTGTCCGTTCTGTCAAGAAAAGTAATAATTTCTGACAATGGGCCAAGAAGATAGCTCAGCTCCTGATCATCAACCAAGTTCTAGGTAATGAATAACTCATTCAACACTCAGGGGGAGTCAGACATTTAAAAATATAACATTTAATATTTACTGAAACTGAATCATATTTAGTACATAGTAAGCACTTTGGTACTTTTGAATGAGTAGTAAAATCAGCGTTGCCCTTATTTAAATTGTTTTTGTTTGTTTTGACAGTATAACTTCTTAAATATCAAATCAAAGGTTTTGAATTCCAGTGCTGACCTTTGTATTCTAAAGTTTGTATTCTAAAGCCTTAAAGGTACAGTTGAAAATATAGGTCATAGACTAGACATATTAGCCTAAGAACATTAAAGGAATACAAATTAAGAGGTAGAAAGAATTTGAGAAATCATGTAATCATAAGGTCATACTTTCAAACCTGAATGGAACTATAGAAGGCATTTACTTCAATCCTCCTGTTTTAGAGATGAAAAAAAACTAAGACATGGAGAAACTAAATGTTTCGCCCTAGGTTGCCCAGGCAAAAAGTAGCAGTCAGGATTTGAACCCAGTTCATCTGAATCCAAATGTCATTCTTTCCATGGCCTCTCTCAAGGACTTACTCCTTTTGGTGAAGAAAAATTAGAAAAAATTTCTGCTACTAATATAATCAATGAGAAAAATGAGAAAAAATATTTTCCTTTCCAATTTGTACTTTTAATCCGTTTTGTAGAATTCTTTTTTAGACTTCATTCCTTGGTCATATTTCAGTTATTTTTGTCTGGAAGCTGGTCATTTTAAAAAGCTTTCTATGAAGGTATTAACTGCTGATGTAAATAGTCTACACTAAAATGGGGATCCTTACATCATTTATTGATCTAATCCCACTTACTTATCATTACATATGCTTTGATCTACTCATTTCTAATCTGGGTTAATTTACACCTCCTTAGGTAGCCTAGTCTCCCTTGCCCCAACCCATTCCCCATCCCCTGAAACCTACCCCAACTTGGCAGCTCACTACATTGGTGCTAGAGAGTGGCATTAACCCTACTGCAACTCAGAATCCTTAAATTCAAGTGATCTGCCAGGTAGCTAGGATTACAAGTCTGTATCACCAGGCCTAGCTAACAAAATTATTACTATCTCACATCAGAGAAATAAAAATTCCTTTTCCCCCCTTTTAAATAAAGGGAGTTGAATAATATATAATATATTATATGCAATGATTTTTATTATTATTACATAGTAATATAGGGCCTACAAACTACAAGGAATTATATTAAGTACCTTACAAATATTATCTTATTGGATCCTCACAACAACTCTACAAAGTAGGAGACATTATTATTCCTATTTTATAGTTTAGGCAATTGAGTCAGAGGTTAAGTGACTTGCCCAGAATCACACAGTGTTTGAGGCTAAATTTCAATTTAGGACTTCTTAAATTAAGGCCCATTGATTTATTCAATGTACTACAGTGAGAGAGAGAGAGAGAAAGAGAGAGAGAGAGAGAGAGAGAGAGAGAGAGAGAGAGAGAGAGAGAGAAAGGACTTACTCTTTCCTCCCTTCTTTTCATTCCTTCCCTCTCCTCTTCCTTCCTTCCTTCTTTCCTCTCTCCCTCCCTCTCCTCCCTCCCTCTCTCTCTCTTTCTTTCTTTCTTTCTTTCTTTCTTTCTTTCTTTCTTTCTTT